>NC_079483.1:3916797-4525668 GCF_026230105.1 Diorhabda sublineata
TTGTGGATCTTATGTTTCAAAGTTCTTCTGATATTTGTCTATGTGATAAAAGTAATAAATAACACTAGCAAGTGACATACTGTAGAACAATTAGTCATTGGAAAGCAGGTCAAAGTACATTATTCTTTTGTTAAAAGATATCCTAAAACTTTACCGCCACTATTCACGAAACAGTTTCCCAAGGATCTATTAAAGAATGGTGAAAGTCTTGGTTGTCTTACACAAAAATATCCTGGCCTGGGTACAAAAAAATTAAAAGCTGAAAAATTCAACTCAAAGAACTCAAAGACAACTACCAGTTCACTAGATAAAAGAAACCTAACTTTGAGATGCTTAACACAAAATACAAAGTGACAATACATAGATTCAAAATTATCAATCTCAACGAAAAGCAATGCTGACAAAAGCTTCTTGATGAAGTAGGGTTGTACTATTGGGTAAGTCGTACAAGTTGATGGTAACAGAATTACAAATATCGTGCTGTAAGCAGATATCAAAGCAGCATCTGGTCAGTTTCTAGATGTATGAAATGCTTGCCTTGATGAAAGAACCTTCCATGTCATGTGGAAGTAGTAGGTACTAATGCTTATACCCAAAAGAAATAAGGCAACGGGAAAAGCATTCCGATCACTTTTTATGTTGGATGTGGCTTATGAAATCCATTGGCGTATACTACACAAAACCAGTCGTAGAGGTCACTTCACCCTTGAGGCTATTAATCTCGTCGTCATTATAAATACAAAATACTGTCTTGTGATGACGCTTGACATAATAAACGTCTTAAGCACATCCAGATGGAACTGCATTATGGAGGTTCGTCGCAACATGGACGAATATCTTCAAACTAGGATATCTAGCTACTCCTCTAACAGGATTATTAAGTACGTAATAATTAACAGCTCCGTAGATTATCAAATTAATAGAGAAGTACCTAAAGAATTGTTGTAGGATGATGTACATACTCGGCTTGAAACTAACAGGGCATAGAATAGAGGCGACGTTGATTACCAGAACGAAAACATAGCTTTAAATCTCACCTGTTCATTTGATACTTGGGAGTAATGATCGACTGCAGATTGAGCCTCAAGCAGTTAGCTGATCGAGTGAGAAAGCTTTTGGAGTAAAAAATATCTCGATTTATGCCTAATATAGGGGCCCAATAACATATTATCGTCAATTGTTACATCTTTGTTAGTAATCTTCTTCTTTGGGTGCCATCTCCATTTAATGAAGGTTGGCAACAATTTCAGAATACTTATTTCGGTCATAAGTGGTGCGAATTAAAGATGATGTGCTCATCCTAGTCCAATCGCGTATGCTTTTTAACCATGAATGTTTTCTGCGACCAGATCCACGTTTTCCTTCGATTTTTCCATCTATTATTAATTTCAGTAATAATGACAAAAAATTACACCAGTCTATCGACTGAATACCCTGACTGAATGCTTTGTCGTACATGTAAGGGTAATTTCTGGAAATGTGATCTAAGCTATGCTATCATCAGAGAACGCTTGGATTGCAACAAGCGTATTCATGGCGAAAGTACTGAAAGAACTGCGTATTGAATAAATAAAATAAAGAGCAGAAAAATGAAAATGAATGCAGAAATTAACAAAAGAGCCGTACAACTAAATCATACCTATCAGGAAGTAATGCCTGATGACGGTTTCCTAGGGCAAGCAGAGATAGAAACAGAGGAGGTTTTTTAATCGGTATTTCCGACATACCAAGTCCAAGTGTTACCCAAGACTATGCTTTACTCAACCCCTATAGATACATATACACATTAATCGCCTTCCAAAATGTACCCCTCAAATAGAGGTGCATTCCGGGATGACCTTCATAACACCCACTTATCTCATCCGTTGAGGTCCTTAGTCTTCTTTATTCGTATCTTTTCATCCTACTTCCATAGGTTTAGTTGTAATATTCACCTATCCTCTTTTTTTTTCATCGTAGTGTTAAGAACTTCACTCCCTTCTTTTTCTGTTCTAACGTTAGATGTGTGTTCTTGGTAGCCTTCAAAAATAAATACTATTGCAAATCGAAGCGATTTTAAAGGGTGAACCAATTTTTGGAAGTTACCCCTACTGAAGTTCCTTCTAATCTTCACAAGTTAAGCGTCTAATATGTAGTTTCTCTTCTGTCTCTATGGCTATTTTCTCGGTCTTTTCTGTTTAGTGTAGTTTCTCAACTCTTTTAACTTGAGTTTTGTGTGACAACCACTAGTTAATCATTAAGTTTGGTTTTACCAATCAATGAAACAGAATCCATTGTATGAAAAACATTTATGCCAGTAACTAAATTCAATATTTATCTAGAACTCCAACAAGAAGTACGTATTTTGGAAGAAAGATGTGAAGGAAAAGCAGATAGATTATTTTGAAGATCAGCTCCTTTTGAGAATTAAATATATTTTAAGTCTAAGTCTAAGTCTACACATTTCAAAATTTTAATCTGATAGATAAAAACTATATTCATTTTCAAAGGTATTGTACTGAAATCCATCTTTTTGTCAAAAATATTTCTAATTATGTTATCATTATCATCATTCGTGGGTATTATTTACCTTACTCACTAAGGGATTATCTATAAGCTATTTTTCAGTGTTATACGTCAAATTCTGGTTATCTTTGAAATATCTAAAAATATGTAGAAGTTTATTTCGGATTTTAAATTTGTGACAGTTCGAACCTATCTAACCAATTTGAATTAATTTTTGCGGCTAATTAATTTTTACTTACTTTCCAAAATAACGTGAAATTGGTTGATGTGTAGGCATTAATAAGACATTGAACTTCATAACAAATCGGTAGTTTGAATCCAGATAACGAAATTATGGAATTTCAATCAATTGTTTCAAGAGAATCTTTAAATTATTCAAAACCTTCTGATAAATATTCATATCAAATTAGTCATTTTGCTAAAAACGTAATAAATATTCAAATATATGGAAATTACACTATTCCAAAAATAACCTTCTAAATTAAATTTATTTCATCTAACACATGACCAGAAACTGATTAAAACTATTAAATAGTGTTTTGTTTGGCTATCTAATATCCGGCTGTTTGTAGTTATGAAATATATTTGAATGCCAATGTGATAAAATTGTGTAATTCTCATTATTTTTTCACAAATAGTAATAAGAATGCATCAGATAAGTATACAGAGTGTCTAGATGAAAACATCTATGCTTTTAAAACTTACCCAAGTGAATATTTGTTTATAATGTCCAACGTATAGTATAGTCAGATCAATATTGTTTCCATTTTTTTATACAAAAATTGTGTCGCGATGGTGATAGTTTTTTGAAAAATACCTCTGTATTAGAAATTACACAATCTATACAGCATATGTTTCAAATTTGAAGACGCCACGTCGTTTAGTATTTGTTTGGCAGCAATCAGTAGTGAACGTTATCAGTGGTCATCGTTATGTGATACAATACTTATATTTAAAAGGCATTATCCCAACTAATATTAAAGTTGAACTAGATTCTACTCTGCGCGAGACTGCTCCTGCAGAGTTTAAATAATGCCGTACGACCTGCGAACACCGCCATTGTAGTTGTCGATCAAATGAGGTGAAGACTCCAGAAATCCACAAAGAGGTACTGGATGATCATGGACTGAAAATGAGCGAGCTAGCAGACATAGTAGGCAATTCAAAAAATGCGGTACATCGCATATTAACTGAAAGTTTGGACATGAGAAAGCTGTGCGCAAGATGGGTGCCGCGTTTGATCACGTACAATTTAAAAATTCTACATAGGGCACATAGATTTTCATCAAAGAATTCCCTTATTGCTGAGGTTCACAAAATAGGAATGCTATTTTCACAAGGTTACAGTGATAATTGCAATGCTAAAATCTAAAATTGCTTAGCACGCTAACGAAATATCAAAAGGGAATAATGACTAACCGTTAACTCAAGAGAATCCGCAGTGTTCGTTAGTTGACTGCATTAGATGTCAAACTGTCAATTATTCATTAATAAATCACTTAATATCGTCTCTCGCCGCCTCATTTCGCAATGTACTTCCTGCTTTTTGTTTGTAACGTCATCTGTGGCTTCAAAGTCAACTATTAAGACCTCAATATATAATATACAGAGAGAGTTGTATGTATGGAACGCCTTAATTAGCAACTTTGCTATTTCAAATGGATCACCCTATATATTTTTTCGCTTCTAAATCATTGAGAAATACTTATTATAGCTACATCTCTGCCGAAGTTGAAATAATATATTTAGGTGGGTATGACTGCTAGAATAACAAATTTGACGTTTCAATAAATTATTATTGTTGTTAAGTTTATTGAAAAAGAGCGAATTGATATTTTATTATATTAGAATATGGTGATAGGCGTACAAGTCAACAAGAAACTTGTAATATCTTTAATGATTCATATCCTAACCGAAATCCTACAACAAGATCTACTCTAAGCAAATTAGTAAACAAGTTTAACGAAACTGATTCAGTAAAAGATTTATTCAAATCAGGGCGCAGAAAAACTGCATTAACTGGAAACAAATCTTGTTTGTGTCCTGTTAGAAGACGATATACACTTGAGTACTAGACAAATATCCAAGGAACTTGATATATCGCTAACATCCGTAATGACAACATCCATATAAAGTAAAATTGAGCCAAGAGTTTTCAGAAGATGATGGAAAAATGTAACAATCAGAACGATCCAAATTTTTTAAGTAATGTTGTTTTGCGATGAGGCCACTTTTTGTATTAATGGAAACGTAAATCGGCATAATTGTAGATACTGGTCACGTAACAATCCTCGTTGGATACGTGATTCCCACACCAAATATCCCGAAAAATAGGACTGAAATAATTGGCCACTTTTTCATTGAGGGTAACTTAGATCGTCCGGCGTATTTAGATTGATTGTAAAATAGTGTCATACCTCAGTTGGATCAGATATTTCCAAATCCAAGTAAGTATTTTGAGTTACATCTATAAAAACTTCATTATTAGAAATTTTCAGACAATAACAATATCCCAAACAATATTTTGCTACAATAAGATGGTGCCACAACTCCCTGCATGTGTGGTGAGACAATACCTGATGAAAAAGGTTTTATCGAATGACCCCCGCGATCACCCGACATGAATTCTTTAAACTATTTCCTATGAGGTCACTTAAAAAACATAGTTTATAAAACAAAACCTGCCAATATTCAGGAATTAAAAGATGGGATTACCAAAGGATAAGAAGAATTCACCAGTCAGGGATATTGCAAAATGTATTGCAATTATAAAAATCGCATGGCTTGTTGTATTGAAGTAAATGGACAACATTTTAAGCATCTGCTGTAATCGCCTTTACGCTCTTTCCTAAAATTCGTAATTTTCTACTTCACAAATTAGGATCTACTTCTAGCATGACACAAACACTTAAAAGTTTTGTGATCAGTTGTAGTTTTTCTACGCCATGATTTGGACAAATTTTTTACTGCACCAGTTTCGTTAAACTTTTTACTAACTTCCTGGCACTAGACCTTGTTACAAGATTTGTATTAGCACATAAATTATTAAAGAATATTCAAATTAAACGAGTTCATTCAATCGTAGCCATCTAAATGTACAATATTTATTGTAACTTGATTAGTATACCTTAAGGATTCCTAAAAACACAAAATATATTGGGTGATCCATTTTTTTTTAAATTTTCACTTATAACGTCGGGTATTGAGTTTTTTATTGATAGATCTTATAACACAATATTATGGAATTTAAATATTTTTTCGTGCGGTAACGCACGGGTGTCTACTAAAATCAAACTTACAACACCACATTTTCACTACATCATATGGTAGTGCAGATTCTCTTATTGTGCCCATCAAATCCTTTTGAATTTGCATTGAGGTGAACTCTTTCAAGTGCTACTATTTAATCACTGCGCAGTGCTCAACACTATATAATATTTTAATACCACTAAGATCTAACTCTTTCGAATTCTGACTATTTCTGTAGGCACGCCCCTACAACTTCTTACTTGTTAGTATCTAGCGTGAATTTATATAAGTATAATACGTTACAATGTGACGTGATGATTAAAATGATTATTTATATTTATAATTGGTGCATTGGCTAAGTAGGGGTTGTATAGCATTAACATGAAAGCACTCTTTATAGTGATCTAGACTATAATCAAACAATAATTACGGTAGTACTTGACAAAATATTATCAAAAATAGATAAAAATGAAATTTCATTGTTTCCAGAATAATGAGTTTTACAATTTTTGGTGTAAATAGTATAGATTCCAAGATAAATTTAATATAATGTAACCTGCTATTAATATTTATTGGCGGTATTACAATTATATAAACACGTTATCTGCCCTTGTAATGATAAGATATTTGTGAGAATATTATTAAAAAAACCATCGCTAAATATAAGTACTAAAACAAAATGATAAGAAGTGAAATATCAGAAGATACAAATTCAAACAATTATTATGAATAAGGAAGAAACTGGATTCCTATCTGCTGTAATCTTAAATTCCTCAGCTAGATCCACTTTTTAAGGAAAAGGTATTTTAGACTAGGGTAGAAGCCTTTGAAAATGAGAAAAAGTGAATAAAAATAATGGTAGAGTGAAACTTATTAGGAAAGGAGGCGATTATAATAGAAATAAGAGAATCTGAGGTCAGGAAGGGGAAAGGGGTGAGTTTTTAAGGGTAAAAGCGGTTTATTTAGATTTCCAGCAAAACTACAATTTTTATGGAAAAAAGCTTAACGGTGAAGTTGTGGATAATAAGAAGTTCTACAATTTTTGTATTCATACTATTTTCACATAACCTCAAAATTTATGTTAAAAATTCAAAAACCTAACCTAACCAAGTTACTATTTTTTTATTCTTATCTTTCACAAAAAAATTTTTTTAACGAAAACTTACCTTTTTATGTCTCGTATATACTGTAATTTACTTTATTTTGAATATTTATTTTCCATACTTTTTTTACGTAACCTCAAAATTTATGTTAAAAATTCAAAAAACCAAGTTTCTATTTTTTTATTTTTATCTTTCAAAAAAACATTTTTTTAACGAAAACTCACCTTTCTATGTGCCATATATACTGTAATTTACTTGATTTGAAATAATTATCACTTTTTATTTTGACATAATATCGAAAAAACACCCTAATTTTCAATCGAAAATTCTCCCGTTAAAATATCATCATTTTCTAAGAGGACCGCGTTATTTGTTTGTTGAAATCTCTTTTTGATGGTACAAAAAAATATTAGCAATTCCATGGCAAACTTTGTTAGAAAAAGTGAAAAAGCTATAAAATCGCATCCGAAAATTTTTTTAATCACTATGTAAAATTTTTAGATATTCATTAAAATACTACACTCCAATTATTTATGTTTATTAATGTAACATGGAATCTGACGTTTTTTGTGTAATTAGGATGTAAAATTTTAATAAACATTTAATATTTATAAAATGATTTAAGAAAATTTTCGGAAACTAGTTTTTTGGCCTTTTATGAGAAAATTTACAATAGTAATGACAATATTTTTTATATTTTTTACACCGTCAGGAAGTAGAAATTACAACGAAATTAAAACTTATGGACTTACGAAAAAGCTGATATTTTGACGGGAGAATTTTCGTTTTGAATATTAGGGTGCTTTTTCGTTAACAACTCAAAATAATGAGGTAAAATAAATATTTCAAATCAAATTGATTTCAGGATGTTTCGGTCATTAAAAGGTAAGTTTCCACCAAATTTCGTGTAAAACCATTTTTTTGTCAAAAATAACAAAATATATAAACAAAAACTTAGTTTTTTGAATTTTTACAAAAATGTTGATGTTATGTGGGAAAAATTTTTTCACAAAAGTTGTAGATCTTTTTATTATCTACAATTTTGTTATCTAGCTTTTTCCATAAGATTTGTAGTTTTACGGAAATCAAGATAAACTGTTTTTTGCCCTTACAAACTAACCCTCTTCTTCTTCTCGATCTCAGATCGCCCGTAAAATATTTTTCCTTCCATTTTCATTATAATTTCTTTTTTTTATTATTCTTATTTTTGTTTGGTAAAAAAAATTATCAGAACTTTTGAAAACACTCAAACTCTAGACCTGCTTGATTAAAGACCAACTTCTAACAACAACAATAAAGTGAATTAGATCCCAAAATGTCACACAGCGCTATTACAAACATAATTAAAATACATTTACAAAGAATTTAATCATACAAAGTCATGATTTAACAGATTTTAGAAAAAGGAGACGAGAAAATTGCTGGTTAAAAATGAGAGCTTCCTAAATGTTTAATGTGCCATGAATCATCGGCTTTTCTTCATTGGAAAAATGTTAACACAGCATACTTTTACAAATTATGTAACAAATTATTGTCGAACTTCCTTTAAAATGCTAAAAACTGAGATAATAAGCGATATCATTGAAAAAGTTCACCAAATAGTACTGGTATCAGCAGTAGACGCAACCTAGACCCACAACTATACACCTGAAACTAGTTGTGTTCATCGACTATCTCCAAAAAAGTACAATAGGAGTGTATTGTTGATTGATGTGCTAATATGAAAAATTTTAAAAAAGCAGCTCTATTTTAAGAAAAAAAGCTCATCCATCAGAAAATCGCTTCTCTTCACACTTCGGGGATCCCATGGATAAGATTTACGAGTTTCACTTTGAATTGGTTGACCACCCTCTATATTTAACAAATCTGGCCACTAGAGAGTTTCTCCTATTTCCTAACCTCAAAATTTCACGCACAGGAGAGAAATTGTCATTAGACTGGAAGGTTATCCCATAATTAAATTAGAGGAAGGTTAAGATAAAATATTATCACAAATCCTGGAACAATTGATTGACGGACTTATTATAAATTTTCGACAGACATCTTTCAATATGGCAGTTGAATAAATATACAATCGGCTTAATACGGGGTACCAAGACAGACAGACACATCAATTGAAGAATAGTCTGTATAATTGGGAGAAATTGGGTCGAGATTATTCAAAATCCTGAAGGTTCTTATGTACCAGAAAACGTGAAATTTGATATTAAGTGTCTTAGATAATCATCATATTTCACGCGAATTTGCAGCGGATACATACTTCAACGGTCGATACCATGTCTTCTGAAAGGCAATAAGTACCATTCATAAAAAATTCAGTAACATAATTGACTCAAAAATTAATATCCCGATTGCCGTAAGCCGTTTTATGATATTTTGGCCAATTAATGCAACCGTAATCCACAGTTTATTAAACAAATTATGCTCTTGGATTAAGCCACATTTTTTTGTGAATGGCTCGGTTAATCGTGGTAATTGTATATACTGAAGTAAAGATAACCTTCACCAAATGATTTAAGAACATACCCAACAACAATGTCGTACCTTTATCACCCTACTAAGCCGTTGTGTTCTTCTATCGTCACCTCATTCTAAACGAGGTATTAGAAGACCCTTATTTCAATTTGAAAAAATTAACGAGAACGTTTTATCATTTGAAAAAAAAACAATCTATTTTGTCAGAAATAAACTGTTGCCAGAACAAAGAATTTGTTGAAATTTTTCCTTTCAAAGGCAATACGACAATAAAAATAAAAAATAAGTGAGACACCATATACAGAGACTCTGCACCATTATTTAAGACCGTAAATTTTGAGCATATGAACTCAAACAAGGCTTGATTAACAACGATCATGCAATACTACCAAAATCAGAGATAACCAATTGGTTATCCCTTGATTGATGTCAAATAGTACTGAAAGATCGTCGGATTGAGGTTACAAATTTAGCTTGCGAACCTAGATCCACCACTATACGTCTGAAACGAGTTGTGTTCATCTTCAAAAAGGCGCAACAAGACATTGTCATGAATCATTCCAATTTCAAAAAAACAGCCCCATTTGAGGAAAAAAATTGCATATCCTTTCCACACTTCAGTGATCCCATGGATAAAATTTACGAAATTAATTTTGAATAGTTTGATTACCTACTTTTTTCACCACATCTGACCCCTAGCGACCTTTCCTGTTTCCTAGCATCAACGTTTCACGTATGAAAGAGGAATTCTGATTAAACTGGGACGTTATCCATTACGTAAACGCCTATTTTAACCCGGCATTAGACAGGTGGGATGACAAACCCCAGAGCTTGAAGAATGCTGAAAAATTATTCAAATTGACCGCCAAATGCCGGTAGCGCCTCAGTACCTTCAAACTAAGTATTCCTCTACACGTGGTTGTTGAAAACATAGTTCCAGCATAGACACAATGCGAATAGAACCGTTTCAAATTTGCTTGGGGTTTCTCACACTCCAACTGTCCAAACTCGAAACTTTTTTTGAGCATTTTTGTTTTGATTTTGTGACATCGTTTCTACAGGTAGGTTCTTCATTTTTATCTATACTATGGTTATTATTTGTGAATTATCTCTTGTATTATCTCGTGTATTGATGGGAGATTACGAAGAAGAGCAAAAACGTCTCCAAAAACTATAGCAAGATGCAGAAAATGATGAAAACTTTATTGATGAGGATGATTCCGAAGAAGAGGACGAAATAGACAATGTCACCGTGTGTAATGATTACCCTGATTTAAAACAGGATGACGAAGAAGAAAACCCATAAATGCAGGAGGTAGATGAACAACAAAATGTCGCAGACCCGGTTGAAATCCATAATTTTTTTGGAAAAAATGGAATGACATGGTTTGAGGAATATAACATAAGAAACGTAAGAACCAGGTCCGAAATTTACAAAATTACAAAAGGTGGCAAATATTAATAGAAGAGTTAATAAGATTAGAGATTCGCTGGACTAAGTGTAGTATTTAATAGGTAAATATGTTGAAAAATAGAAATGATTATGTTCCATTTTTTTTTCAAACAAACCTCGTATGACTGTGTCTGAGGCCACTGGGAGGTTTTAATGAAATATCCAACAGTTGATAATAAAAAATTCTTCAATTTTGTACCATTTTGTGGGAAATACTTCATAAATAATCAATCACGATAAGTGGCTGTCACAAAAGATCAGTAACCAACTCTAATAATGCTAATTAATACCAATGACTCATTTTTATCTTTAAATATAGTGATAAATGGAGATCAAGAGACATACCTTTGAAATTAAATTACACCGATCGACAAACTTAACCCGTCTCCATACCACCACAACACTTTACTTCGAAATGATTATTATATAAATATAACATAATATATTTGAATGTAATTGAATTATCTGATTCAATTGATTACTTTAAATTAAGAGATATGATAATAATACTTTTAAGTAGCATTCCAATGTTCCATCTCAGATTTAAAGTAAACTAATATTGATACAAATGTTGTAATTTTATTATCAAAAAATGACGTAGCATAATTCTTGAACAATTTTATATGTAGGCTGACATCACAGAAACATGTAATTGAATTGTTTTTACGTTAAACGGTGTGATATTTATTTTTGAAAAGTATACTTTGCACCATTACATAATTATTTCTAGTAAATACCATATCTTATCATATTATTTTTGCCGTGAAATTATAAGTCTATCATTGAATTTTGCTAATAAATCAACTAATTTTAGGTCTCTTTCAATTGTTATTGGCTTTATTAATAGATAATACCCTTGACGTTTCGACCTTATATCAGTCTTTATTGAAAATATAATCTGACATTGACAGATAATCTCCCGTATGAATATCAAAATAAAATTTATTTCCACCAAACTGAAAGATTTTTCATACCCTGTTGTCATATCATACTTAAAAATCATCTTGATTCAAATTATTCACAGTTATTTTAGGTCTTTTTTGTCAATGTCGACAAAAAGGTCTTTAGAGGAGAGGTAATTCGATATTCATAGAGGCGTTAGCCAGGAAAGTAGTTGTTGTCTCCTTTGAAGAACGGTAGAATATATTTTCGAAATATTAAATTTCGAAATTATTCCAGAGGTTAATAGTAAGAATCGTTTATTTTGATACATTTTACACACCTCATTTACTATCTGAATCCATGTTATCGGCGACTATAGATTTAACTACATGAAACAAATATCAACGCTCTTTGACATTGTCTAAGTTCGGATCTCTGTCCGGGCTAACCACTCTGATGAGACGTAATAACGTCGAAACTAGTCAGTGATTACAAACCCCTCCCTGCAGCTGCGAGCGATTGGGGATGTTAATATCGACAATAAGGTCGGTTGTTTTGTTTTTTCCTTTAAAGAGCAGTAGAATATATAGAAAATAAGCATGCAATATGCTTTTAGCATAAAATTCGCTTTTTATTCATAATTTATTTTTGTTATTAGTACAACTATTTCAATATTATACATTACATTATTAACATTACCAATAAGGTATTTGGTATAGTGTTCATAACTTCAGAATGCTCACAGATTGAAATTCTTCGTCATTTTAACAATAAATGGCATATTTCAAGAATGGCAAAACCTAATTACATGAAATCTAAGCTTACCTAATTTTCCATGTATAATTTGAAAATGGGATCAAATATAGAAATCATAAGTTTGATTTATTCAACAACTTATGGGACATACTCTATAGGTGGAAATAATTTCAGACGTAAATATGACTACGAGAAAAAATGTTTCTAAATTTTGAATTGTATACGTGAATAACTCTGTATAATAAGAGACATTTTATTTTTTTTGTTGTTCGCATTGACGATCACAAAATGAATCCTTAAAAAAATTCCAGATTTTCATTGATAAACTTTTGTAAAAGTGATTTTATTATCAGTTTTTGCTAAATTGCCAAAAATATACTTAAAACACATATATTGGACAATCCCCATACAAAAAAACTTATTTCATCTTTGGGTACATATTAAGCTTTACCATAATTTTTTACGAGTAGAAATAATTGAGGAAACCAGAGATATAGTTATTTATGCTGTGAGTAAACTAATACTTTTTTCCCCAGTAGGACGGTTTTACGGCAATTCCTACGAGTAAAAAAAGTTATTTTACTCACAAATTTTATACAAAAAATTTTCTACGTTCGTAGACTTGAAAAAAATCGACAAAACTTTTATCAATTTTTATTTTGTAATAGTAATATTAAAAGTACAACTGTGAGCATTATTAATTTGAAGTGAAGACGAAGTTATTCACTATTGGTACTTAAATAGACAACATTTAACGAGTTCAAAGAAATAACATCTTATATAGCTGTATTAGTACTTATTGGATTGTTGTTAGGATCGTGAACATTTACAATATTGCTTAAAGTCGAACTAGTTGTTCCCGTAAAAAATTTTCACTGCGAAATCCATTTTGTTTTTTATTGAGTCGTGTACGTAATCCTCCGCAACAGTGTTGGATTTCCACCCACTGTGTTTCTTTAGTTGAATTATATCACCACCGGAATCCACTAAAAGAGCATCGAAATGTTTGCCCAGTGTGACCAGATAAGCGAGGGAATTTTTGAAAAGGTATTGATACCCACACCTTGGATTTTGCATTTTCCATTTCTATACTGCAAAAATAAATGTTCTGTTTTGACATTTGTGGGTCGTCGGTTTTTATATTTCTTATTATTTACCAAGTTCTAAATATTGTCAGATATTTCACCAATAACAGTAAATCGACGTTTTTATATCAGGTGTTGTGATAATTAAAGCAGTTTCAGTATTATTAAATTTAATATTTCAGTATTATTAAAGCATAATGATCGTCTACAGCTTGCAAAAGAAACTTATTAATTTCTTCATGGGCAGATGTTTTAGATTTTTTGGGTCTCAATTTGAGCTGCAAAAGATACTTGTGGGATATTTTCTCCGATTAAACTGCAGGGCTCACTGCAGGGATTTTTTAAAAGATTAAAAATTCTTCCTTATTCATGTTTGAATCTGTTTGCCTAAATCGTAAGTATTCTTCTCCAATTTTAGAAAGGTCATCGCATGGTTATCCACTTAGAAACGTGGAGCACAGCCTTTACCTACCCAATCCACGTTAAGAATTAGTTGAGGGCTAATGTTGTACAATGCAAAAAAATGCACAATCACTTGCCATTCGAAATCAAATCGATATCATCTTTTCCCGCATTGCGCAATAATTTGGGGACATATTTACTGGAAAGTGCCTTCTACTCAGTAAACGACCTCTATTCTAATAATGTTTAATTCCTATTATAACATATATAACCTAACCTATATATATATATATATATATATATATATATATATATATATATATATAACCTATTACTAGTACCTATAATTTAGTTACTCGTTGTGGTAATCTTCTGTATAATGAACTTTTATTTAATTTGTTTTATTCTCATTCAGCTATTTTTGTTTGTTTTTCTGTTTTTACAAACTTTTGTATACAAATGGTGACCATTTTTTGACAATAAAGCATTTCTCTCTGTTTTTTCAAAAAAATATTGTGAACAAATTTTCTCCAATCTTCGTTGGCACAAATAATGGGAGAAAAGAAATAAAAGTCTGAAGCCTTGAAAATAATTTAATTGAAATCCACTCACAAAATATTCGATTAGACTTTTAAATTAATTTCAATTTCAAGTTTGTTTATCTTTCATTATTTTACTCTCCTTGGCTATTTCCATCAAATTCTTCGCTGTGGTTTTCCCGGTTTGCATAACTAGTGAATAGAAAATTCCGTTTTCATTTTGTAGAAGTGTATGAGGATGATCGAATTCCGCTACTCTTCCGGCATCCATAACCAACACTTTATCGGAATCCATAATGGTGTGTAGCCTATGAGCGATAGTTAAAACTGTACAGTTGTCGAATTTCTTTCTAATGGTCGTTTGAATCAAACCATCTGTGTAAGGATCAACATTCGCTGTAGCTTCGTCCAAGACTAGAACTTTATTATTTCGAATAATAGCTCTAGCCAAACATACGAGTTGTCTCTGTCCTACACTGAAATTTGAACCACCTTCCGCCATTTTACTATCTAAACCTGCTGGCAACTCATCTACTGCACGTTTTAATTCTACTTCTTCCAAAGCGTTCCAAAGGACCTGAAACAAATTTGTACATGATTACTGACTACAGCTAATGTAAGAGAGCTAATGTAAGCATTCATAAAATTACAATACAATTTTCTTTAGGACAAAGCTGACCCAGTCAATTTTGTATTCAACGAATTTGCTACATTCCACAACAATTTCACATCGTCTCCATCACTTTACAAATAAACTATAAGTACGAGGATGGTACCAGAATTATCTTGTCCAATGAAGAAAACACAAAAATTTTGAAAAAAAATATATTTATTTCTCCTTTTAGCTCCAAATACTTTTGAAGCGATGTTCAATAAGTTCGATACTTGAAATAGCAATCAACTACTGACATCACTTCTTCGTTGTTAGAAAATCTTTGACCACCAAGCCATTTTGTCAAGTCTGGGCAATAATCCGAGGGAACTAAATATGGCAAATGGGGTACATGAGGTTGCAATTCAAACTTTAATTCATTAATTTTGGCTATTGCAATAACAGATGTGTGAACTGGTGCATTGTCTTGAAACGTTGCAATAATACTCGCTGTTGATACTTTTTCCTTTTTCAAGATAGTTAATGAAAATTATCCCACGAGCATTTCAAAAAACCGACGCCTTTACCTTGCCTGCAGATGGAACAGTTTTTGCTTTCTTTGGAGCAGAGTGACCCTTTTGGGTCTGTAGATCAGGCCAGACCAGAACCATTCTCGTACTTACTTTACTCAATTCTGAAGCTTATCTACTATTTCATGTGAAATCTTGTAGAGACGTATTAGAGTCTTAACAGTTAAAACAACAGACAAAATCTTTTAATTACAGATTAAAAAATTAAAAACAGTGATCGTTTTATAGTGAAATCAATTAAATAAAGAACAAATCTATGTTATACCTGTAAATAAGGGACATTAAGACAAAAGCAAAGTAAAGTGAAGTGAGCTCCTTTGACTGCATAATATGTATTAATTTAAAGTGGAAATACTTAAAACACAGACGGAGCTTGTTAATTTACGAAAGGAATCAAGTTAAGTCCTTTCCAAATAATATTTGCTTTCGAAAAAAATGAGGACAAATATATACAGCAGAATTATCAAGATAATCAACACTCCGAGGGTTAGACCCGGCGCAGATTTATTAGTTAAAGCGATAAACAATGGAGGAAAGTTAATAGTAATAGTAAAAGTGAATATGAATTAGAATCTTAATATGGAATACCCTAATTTCTCTTAGAATATAAGTATGAAATGAAACATACAATATTCTGATCCATCCAATCATTTAATCTATTTAATACCGCACTCACATCAACGTGTTATACTACTTAAAGTCTATATACCATTTTTTTTTTCGATGAATAGACTTTAGTACATCGTTATTATGTTTATTTCAACATTTTGATTTAGACATGTTCGAAGGAAATCCAAACATGGACAGTCATCGTAGTAGTCATAAAATATTCAATAATTAAGACCCAAATTATATGTTATGTTTGTAGGAAGAAGAAACAATGGCAGAAGCTATAAAACTCGCGACCATCAAGGCTACTTGGTTATCTGAGAGAATGTAGAGGTTTTTATCTGAACACTCCTGAGCACATTTGTTTAATTTGTTTAGCTAGTCTACCTGAAAAATGGTGTGTGATGTTCCCAGAGGTATGAAGAGCCTTTATTTTGGTCTGGAAATACCCAGTCCAGCTTCTTGTGCTAGCTTCGAACCGTCTGTGTACCAGATAGATACATTTCGAGTTAGCGAAAGATTTTTATTAACCTATGATCGGTGGTCGTTAATTACCACTTCGAATGGAGTATCTTTGTCTAATAGACTATGTATTTGGTCCATTGGTTTGTCACAGATTTCTAGCTTTATTAGCTCTAGAATCCTTAGTTGACCTATCAGATTGCCTTGCTAGTTATTGACTGGATTAGCCTGTGGACTCCACCAAATGGCGCTTTCTTCACTGTGAAGTGAAGAGGAAGCAGGTTCACTAGCGCCTCTAAGGTTATAGTTGGGTAGGTTGACATTGCTCTTGTTACACCTAGAAAGATTAGCTTTTGAATCTTGTTTAGTGTTAATTTTTGAATTTGATTTGATATCCCATCACTGGTGTGATTGACAATTTTTGGTTTTTTCTATGAATTTTTCTTCAAAACCTTAAACTGTTCAAGTTACCCGTCTTTTGAAGTTAAAACTTCAAAAACTACATTTAAAATTCTTCAAGTGTCCACCTACAGCTTTCTTTTCTTTGTTTTTAAAACTTGCTTAATTCACTCACATATCAGAATACATCCTATTTGCAATTATTTTCAAAGTTTCAGTGTAATAATTGTTCATATTGTTTTTCTACTTTGCTTGTAACATCATTATTCTTTTTCCAACTTTCATAACAACACAAGTGATTGAGGATCTAAGAGAAAAGTTCCCCACGTTGACACGTGCTTCAATATGTACTAAATTTCAAGTTTCATGTTACAATTTCAACTCACCTCATCTTTATATTCGTCAAATGGATCTAAATTGTTCCGTAATGTACCAGAAAACAAAACAGGCTCTTGAGGAATTATAGAAATATTGGATCTGAGATCTTTCAAAGATATGCTTTTCGCATCGACATCATCGATCAAGATTTGACCATCAATTTCCGCTAATCGGAAAAGAGCTTGAATTAAAGATGATTTTCCAGCACCAGTTCTTCCTACTATACCCACTTTTTCCGTTGGCTGTATTTTAAAACTTAAATTTTTCAATACCGGTGGGTCGTCACGTGAATAGTGTAAAGACATATCAATAAATTCAACTTTTCCTTCCTCGGGCCAATTCTTTTGGGGTTTCTTCATCTGTTCCTCTTCTTCTTCTTCTTGTTTCAAATCCGCATATTCTTGAACTCTTTCAACTGACGTCATTTGGTTTTCTAATTCACTCCATTGACGCATGCCCCATTGAAAAGTACCAGTTAACGTCATTGCTTGAGTTAAAGCGAGACCCATATTTCCGGCAAACTGTTCTGAAAAAGTTGTACCCTATTAGTTATAAATAATTCTATCATAATTAGACACTGAGATATGATTGGAAGTATCTGCCCAAGATACAGATATCTGCCCAGATACAGGAGACAATATTTTGCAAATTGAACGGTTTTGAGATATTCATTATTAACAAGTTCTGCAACATCTTGTTACTCGTGAACAATAAATGTATCAACACTGAAAACATAGTTGAAAAAATCATCCAGCGTGAATGCTGAATGCACAAAGGTTCGCAAAAAAGGAGGCAAATAAGTTGGAATGACATAAAAGAGAAACAAATATTTCCCAAATTTTCTATGAAGATAGATTCTTGTTTTTAGAACGATTTTAATGATTACAAAAACCTCAGTTTTCCCCACAGATTTCGTAAACCGAAGACAAAGATGTTCAAGCTAATTTCGCTTGTGTTGCTAATAGATAAACTACAGTCTACTGCTTAATTTTATATTGATAGTTAATTGGTATTTCAGAACAAGTAATAAAGATATCTCCACACTAAAATCAATTGATGTCAAAATATATCTTTGACAACCATCAAGATCTGAAGCTTCTTGGTGCTTGTAAACAACGATGGAATCTATAACCACCAGATATTGAATATAGTTTCAAGGATATATAAAAGGTCCTTACCTAGCATGAATGATATCTCGCAAACTAAATCATCTTTTTTGTGTCAACCAAAGGTGATAAACCGATTATGTTCACGATAGATAAGAAATCTGACAATATTCAATTGATATGGTCGAAAGTAATCATTGACAACTATCTAGATGTGAAGCTTCTTGGTTTTTTCAGACAACGATAAAATTTATCACCACTACACCTTGAATATGGTCCACAAATCACAAAAAATAAGAAAAGAAAGTCATATAGTTGATTGGTCTCTATGAAGACATAATAAATAATCCCCAAACTGAATGCAATTGATGTCATATCATTGAAAACCATCAAGATCTGAAGCTTCTTCGTTCTTGCATACAATAATGGAATCTATCACCACCACACCCTTAGTATGGTTTGATAAATGAATAAAAAGTCCTTACGTCATCACAAAATAGATGTCATATAATTGATTAGTCTCTAGGAAGGAGTAATAAATGAACCCCAAACTGAGTTCAATTGATGCCATATCATTGAAAACCCTCAAGATCTGAAGCTTCTTCGTTCTTGCAAAAACTATGGAATCTAAAGCCACCAGATATTGAATATAGTTTCAAGGATAAATAAAAGGTCCTTATCCAGCATAAATGATCCAAGTCTTACAAAAACAAATCAAGAATGATTGGGTGACCCAAAACAGAAAAAATACCTTGCAAACTAAAAAAACCTCGTTTGTATAAACTGTTTTGTATTTCTTATAGTCAACTAAATGTAATAAATCGATGGATAAGAAATATGACAACATTCAATTGTTATAGTTGAAATTAATCATTAATAACCATCAAGACGTGAAGTTTCTTGTCTCTCGCAACAGCAATGGAATTTATCAACACTGAAGATATAATTGTAAGAATCTGGTGCTCCTTAAAAAAAGTTTCTATAGGGGTTAGGAGTATTTTACTATTTCACTCACAGCTCTATAAACCTCAGCGAATCAGAACAGTAATTAACTTCCATGCGAGATAGAAGATCAGAAGATTACAGAGTAAGTATAAATATTAAGAAGACTGTCATTGATACATCTTCAGCATATCCTTACCGCTTTTAATAAACAGCAATGCCACAATAACCAGTGCAATGTATATAACACAAATAAAGTCCAACCAAAATCCAAATGTTCTATTAGCTCCTAGGTACATGAAGAAAGCAGCGCTGTGTAAATTTTGATAGCGATCGAATTCGGTTTTTAATATTTCTTCGGCCTTAAAAGCTCTTATAGTAGTCAATCCTTGAAGAGATGCTGATAAATGTGTGTAAATCGGACTGCGAGCTGAAAAATAAAAATATTAATAATAACATTAATAAATATAATATGGAACTTTTAAAAGAGTATCTACTAATGTCCATCTTGGATTCCGGGACACACCGTAGCGAAGAGAAATAAAATAGCTGATAAGCTCGCTAAAGCGGAGGCAGACAAGCCCTTCATGGAACCCGAACCCTTCTGTGGTATCAGCTACAGACAATGTAAAAAGCACTGGAAAAGAAGGTGGTTATGAGCGAAACCAATTATTGGGACTACCTACAGGGGCTTAGACTTTCCTGGAAACTATATGCTGAAAAGATCTGTATGTATCAATGTAAAAACAATCTACGAATACTAACAGGAGTTTCATTGGAGCACTGTGCCCAACAAACATCTGAAGACCCTAGACCCAGTAGGTAATGTGGCTTGAAGGTTTGGTTGCACAGAGGACGAAACCTCTATCCATCCTTTGGGTCGAAGTGTATAGGAGTCTCTAAATCCATACATACATACTTACAATGTCCATCCATCTTAATGATTTACATGCCCCATAATACAATACTAGTAACTTAAAATGAAGTTACTGATATAGTTTAGGTGAATTAGGAAACTATATAAATCAACTTTTTTTTCTAAGGAATATTTTATCCTTAATTGGATTTGAGGATATTGGAAATCTTCACTCTGATAAGAGGTATTTACTTGGAAGGAAAAGATGTTTCTTTTTCGTATCTCACAACTTTTATATTTGAAGATAAAACTTTTAATCCATTTATGTCTCTGTCAAAGTTGTCACCGATCTGCATCTGAAGAATCTTTGTATTATAAAAAACAGCGTTGGGTTATGGCAATGAAGCTTTGATTTTTTTAACATGTTTCGACGAAATGAGATGACATACTAGCTTACGGCACTGTTCATGGTGCGTACAGCTGCGAGTAACTCATTGTAATAGTTTTAGACACTTAGCGCCTCATACGGAATAGATATGGTAATATTAAATCCTGTAAACATTATCTTAAAGTATACATTGGACGAAAAATATCAATTTCAAATTTTTGTTGGGGTACGACACCATTGAAATAGGAGTGCGATTATATGTAACTGATTATACTTACTAATCGATTCCACTCTCTTAACATCTCGACTCGTCTCTAAGAATATTACCCTCAAAACATAGAATATAACAGCAATGGTTATTGTAGGTATCATGATCCAGTATGACAGACTGGATATTACCAAACCGATTCCAGCTACTGATAATCCAATCTAAAATCAATGAAATTACTTTTCAAAGAGGTAACACTAGAATGAAATTTTTAGCACGCAAATATTTGAAGGAGACTAAAATACTGAGAGAAAGAGAGAGAGACTCAGAAAAAACACGCGCCTATAAATAAGAAAATCTTCTACAAGGTTTGTATGAAAATTTTTCGACCTAACTAAGAAATAAGACATACGACTATTTTCATCAATCCAAATAATAATTGTCGTCTATCTCCTCAAAATTGGAGTATACATATCCGATTATTTACTCGTCTGTTGAATATCTCTCTTTTTCAAGTGAAACGTTGAAGTTAGGAAACAGAAAAAAGTAACTGGGGGCGCACTTAATGGCCGTACGTAGTCTCTAACTACTTTTTCATTTGCGTTGGTGTTACGACTTCTAGTGATAAACCATTATCTCCAATCGTCGTGTTTCGCTTGTTTCCCCAATTCAATCTTAGTCACAATTCACTACAGCACACCAACAAAAGTTGTTCGCTGACGAAGCATTTTGAATCAAAAGCTCGCCTGTCAAAAATCAGAGAAACCAAACAGAGAAGATGAATTATTTTCCACCAAGACAATGCCAGCTCTCACACACCACTTTAAAACATCGAATTGGGTCATCCAATGATTTTTTCTTATTTCCTCAGATCAAAAATAAATTGCGAGCTCAACGTTTCTGTATACCTGAAAAAGCGGTTGATGTGTTCAACGAAAAATACTTCGACAATTGGTTAAAACGCATGCAAAAGTGTATTGATCTTAACGGAGAAGATTTTTAAATATATATTTTTATTTGTATATCCCAAAACTTGAGTAACAACTCTCGTCTATGGAGTTGTCTTTCTCATAGAAGTGACACATTATATATAAATAATCAAAAATAAGGAGGAAATTACTCACTTGAACGGTATCTAACAACGTCATTGGTAAAACTTCATCGAGCGAACCGATATCCTTAGAAAATCTATTCAATATCCTTCCAGAGGGGTTTATGTTGAAGAATCTCATTGGACTGTAGACTATATTAACAAACATCTTATTATGTAATCGTGTCGATGCAGTTAAACACCATGAGTAAAAGAATAGTGATCTTATAAGTACAACAACAATTGCCATTATATTAACTATAGCGTAATAAGTGGCAGTATTGGTACTTGTAAAAACGGGTGTTAACCACCAATTAAATGGATTATCTGAATTTGAAGTAGGTGGTAGTTCAGAGAAATTTGTGATATTCGACACTTCCAATGGTTCAGTAGAAGACAATAAATTTTCTGTTATCCATTGCTGAATGTTTACCCTAAAAAAAGTTATTGCTCAATCAATCAAAGCAAAACATTGATTGAATTCTTATGAAATTTCATGAATTCATAATTAAATAAAGTACTATCTGTAGCATACAACGCTTAAGAGCAGCTTAAATACGAACCTAGACATCTACTCCTCTTTATACAGCAGCCTCAAGTAGATCCACCGAATATTGCACAAAGAAAATAGAAGATATCATGAAGAACGCCAATAGAAGAAGATTCCAAAAAGTTATAACTCCCTCCAAGATCCAGATGAAGGACCTGTTGAACTTTATCAGAGAGAATTACATCCCGAATTAAGGAAAAAGAAAACAGCTGGAGAACGATCAGGAGTGAAGACAAAAGAAAGAAATAAACTAAGAATTTGAATAGGGACAGATTTATAAAGTGGATTCACTCATTCAAGGTTCTTTTGAGTTGTAGTAAGTCGCTTGAGAATTTTTCTCAAGAATTTATAGTATGAAGAATATGAAGAGTTTTGATATGGTGATTAATATAGGTCCACCATTTCTGATCTAGTAGTCCAGAAAATCCTGAATCAATAAAACAAAAGCATCATCAACTATAAAAGAGCAGACACCAGTAGTGATCACGTATTGGTCGTAGCCAAATACAAACAAGAACTTAAGACACATGATAAAATCAAGACAGAAAGAAGGTATGACATCAAGAAACTTAAAATTAGAAAAGTGGTTATCTGAAAAGAAGATACAAACTTATGAATTAAAGATGATTGGGGATGATATCAAAAAGGAATGGTAGATAAAGCGAACCTTCACCTAGAAAGGCCATAGCAGTAGAGAAAAGAAAATAGTTTGATGATCAGTGCAAGACAATAACAAACATATAGTAAAAATGATAATAGACAAATATGGAACCTAACAAACAAGTAGAGAGTACGAATAGAAGAGAAATTGCAGATGAAAAAGAGAACAATGGACGAGTAATTAATTGAGAGAACATATGACGACAAGAACGAATTGTTGTGGAAACGAAAAAGGCTATGACATAGAAAGGACAAACCAGGCAGAAAGGCAAAGTATTTAAAACAACTATTAAATGTGGATGAAAACGATTCAGAAGAAGAGTGAATAAATTATTGGAACCAAAATGTTTAAGGAGAATTATCAAAAAACTGAGAAGTATACAAATCACAAATGAACTGAAAAGCAATAAGAGAGCCAGAGAATTCAAGCATTAATCTCAGAGGATTTAGGAAAAGGAAACCAGATATATGGTAGAAGGCACTAATATGCCCAATTTATAAGGAAAAGAATGAGACCACAATACAAACAACATTCAAATCTATCCGACTAAATGACATTTAACTCCTAAGAAAAATGCTCAATGTCAATTATATTATTATTTAAAGAGATTTACTTACCAAAAAGTGACAAAATATTCCGTGGCAATCTCTAGAATCTGAGTAAGACAAAATGCTAATAATAAAAGAAAAACTTTGATGATATTTCCTCCAGCTTTAGCATATTTCAAATACACCCTAGCAGAAATAGTACCAATTCCTTTATCTTCTCTTCGTAACGTTTGTAACTCCTCTTCTTCGGGTTTATCTTCTTTATTCGCAATCATTCTAGATTTCCTTCTCACTTCCTCTTCTTCTTCTTCTAAATCTGCTAACAGTTTACTATATTCTGTATTCGAATTCTTCAAATCCGCATAAGAACCAGAAACTTCAATCCGACCGTTCCTAATCAAGTAAATTCTTTCAATATTTTTAAGATACTGAAGTTGATGAGTTACCAATATAACGCATTTTTTAGCTAAATAACTACAAATACATTCATCGAAGAGCTGCTTACCAACATGAGTATCTACAGCAGAAAGCGGATCGTCTAGTAAATATATATCAGCGTCTTTATAAACAGCTCTAGCTAAATTAATCCTAGCTCTTTGACCTCCGCTCAGAGTCACTCCTCTTTCACCAGCTAACGTTCTATCCCCGTGAGGAAAAAGTGTGAAATCTCTTTGTAAAGCGCATACACGTACGACTTCATCGTACTTTTGTTGATCGAATTCTTGCCCGAATAAAATATTTTGTCGTATACTGCCTCCAAATAACCAAGGCTCCTGAGATGCGTAAGAAATTGTACCGTGTACAGCGATGGATCCGCTTTCAAGCTCCAACTCTTTCATTATAACGTGTAACAACGTTGTTTTTCCACTACCTACTGCCCCGACAACAGCCACAACTTTACCTGCGTTTACATTAAAATCAATATCTTCCAAATTATTCTCCGGGCGTGATTTTAACCATTTAGCAGAACCATTTTTGATTTGAACATTTACTCCGGAAACTTTCGATTGTAATTCAAAATTCGGTTTGTAATTCCCATTGGACCAGTTTTTCGGTACCGCTTTATCCTCGCCATGAATTTCATCGAATAACAGAAATTTTTGGATTCTCTTCATAGAAATATACATTTCCGATCCTTGAGACACTGCTTGGGGAAAGAAAAATGTGAGGGAACCAAGAAGCCTATAATATGAGGTGACAGCATAAGCATACGATGCAGTTAGAGCGTCCTGTGTTAAGGCGTAAGTAATTATACATATTGCGACTGCTGCTCTATTCAAAATTAGATCCATTGACATTAAGATGGCTCTTATTACTGATGTGGATCTGATGTACTTCATCTCCTTCCTAGAAAAACAACAAAATATGAAATTTCAATTCTATATTATAAGTAAAGTTTGGGGAAGAACTCGAAACTTGTATAGAATACCTCAGCCCCGATATTCAACATGTGAAATTGCCGAAATAAAAAATATTATAACCCACAGATATATATTATAGATACTGGGGTGTCATGTACTCTACGACCCAAAGGATCCATTGTGTCCCCTTTTCTTCCTGCTATACTGCGTAGCTCAATTTATACAGATGGTCTGATAATCCCACTTCTTTTGGAAAGTCCAGAATCTGGGATAGCTGTAGCTGCCACAGATCTTCATCTTCTATTTTATACACTCCCAGTAATAAAGCTCTGGAGCTCCGTAGGGCTTCACACTTCGAGAGAATTTGGATAGAAGTTTCGTCCTCTGTACTACATAATCTTCTAGTCTAGCATCTTCAGGTATTTAATAAGGCAACAGTGCCCTGATAGAACTCGTGTCAGTATTTGTAGATTGTTCTTACTAAGATTGATACATTCACCAGATCTATTCTGGTTATAGTTCCCCAGAAGAGTCTTTGCTTGTCTTACTCTCTGTAAGTTGTCTTTATACTTAGTTTTGCTCCTACCTAACTTCTTTTCCAATTCTTTTTCTATTGTTCTGTAACTGATTCCACAGAAGGTTTCAGTTTCCATGAAGGGCTTGTCTGCTCCCACTTTAACAAGCTTATCAGCTGTTTCATTCCCTTTTACTCCGGTGTGTCCAGGAAGCCATTGTAGGGTAGCTTACCTATATCGTGAGGATTTTTATCTGCCTATAAATGTATTATCAATTCGTTGTTTATCTATAAACCAATGAGTGTAGGGCAGTCTTGTTAATTAATCCTCTGCTTCCACGGCAATCACTTTCTGGATGTTAAATGGGTAAAGAAGTTGCTCCTGGAGAATCCTATGAACAGTTCTCGTTGATACGTTAAATTGTAGTATTAAATTGTAGTGACATTTCACGTACACTAGTTGTGGGATCAGCATCAACTGAATCTAATGTGTTTTGTTCTAAAGCTTGTGTTCGTATAGTTCATTGTTGACTTTTTGATATAACACGTCCAGAAATATCACTTTGAGAAAAAAAATGGAAACTAGTTTATTTAATTTATGTAGGCAAACCTGTCTCCCGTAAGTTGCGATCAACCCTACAAAAGTTCTATACAATCAGGAATAGTTCTGCCCGGAGAGGGTTCAGTATACAACTTTCTGGCTTCTGACGAGTTACTAGAAGCCAAACCATACATAAAAAGCATGTCGGCATATTTACTAAAGGTAAATTCTACCATATTGAAACTTTGAATACGATGTAATAATTATTGATGACAGGATTTGAAAAGACTGATAGCAAAGTGACATTAACAAATTAAGTTAATTGAAAATCACGTTGCAGCTTCTTTGTTAATAGCTTACTAGATGAAAAATAATTATTAATCTCTTTCAAGTTTTTCCTTATGCCAGTCATATGATCTTCGATAGTGTGTAATACAAATTTCTATCATTTATTCATTAAATATCCAAGGAATGGTTGATTACAATTTATGATAATTTTCTGTCTGTTATTATGATATTAATGTCTGTTTATGACGAGCGGTTTCCTTGGCATGTACAACAATCTAAAAAGATTACCTTTTTGTTAAACAGGTTGTCCCTGTAAAAGTGACTGATTTTTAACCATTGGACATATGCCGCTTCGGGCATTCAGTAGTGTACAATCTATATTTATAAAAGAAGGTGTCCTGACTGACTGATTCATTCCCTCATCAATGCCCAGCCAAGGCTATTAAAGATATTAAAGAGACATGAAATTTTGAGGATATGTTTATATCGGTGTGTGGAGGTGCGCTTAGAAAGGATTTTGCAAAATTTCGATTATAAATGGGTAAATTTCGATTTTAAAGGGGTAAAACGGGGTATGTTTGAAAATTCGATTTTTTCGTTTTTCTCGGCCGCTAATTGAGATATCGTCTTCGTTTTTGCACTAAAACATTCTCCGTATAAATACCTAAAAACCAATTTCTGCGATTTACAAAATTCTACTTGGAAAGGGTTCAAAGAGTTGAACAAAAATTTTTATTACGGAACCATATATTTAGCAATTCTTCATGATGAAATGAGGTATCAAAGCGATTCTTTTTTAGAAATGGACCCCGTGTGAATATCTAAAAACCAATTTCTCCGTTTTTGGAAATTTCTTTTTGATTTCTTTAAAAAGGGTTAAATATGAAATTGAATTTCCAGTGTTTCACGCAGCCAATTCTGCATAGATATATGATTATTTCATAATGTGAAGAAGACCGTTTCTCCTTCCTCCTCATTTCACTGCAGGAGACACGTGAAACTTTCTCAGCGTGAGAATTTCTAATCAAAATTCTTGGTTTGCCAACACTTCCCGAGCTTTTAAGACAGCGGAATACCAATAATACACTTGAGTCTTGAAGAGGCACTCATGCTTGAACTGCTCAAATAATTTTCGATGGATTTCCATGCGGATTCCACATTTTATTGACCAAAAGACGAATAACGATGCGTTACACAACAGATACTGGTACATCCTTCCCGCTCATGGTTACAAGTAGCCAAAAAATTGAGGTTACACAGTCCTGGCTGTTCTCTACGCTTTACAACAGAACAGTCTATCTATCAGTGCAGCCACTTCAACGACTTTAAATTTTTCCCGCGTTTATTAAAAAAATCCGATTCATATTTGAATCACCTCGTATGAACAACTTATAGTTGCAACAGAAGTCTGGGAGATAAAAATAGGAAGAAAATTGAAGCGATTTAGATCTAAATTTGCATAATTATCTAAATAATATTTGTTATATTTATTACATTATGTATTTTTTAGTTTTAATATTTATTTTCTACGGTTGTTTTTTTTTGTAATAATAAGTCCTTGATAATTGTGCATTGCATTTGCAATTGAATACTCCACTTATTTATTTTGTTGTTTTCTCAAAACTACATCTTATTTATATACCTCCATTTCAATTATTTAAACCTTTCTATTCAATAAATATACTAATTTGTGCATTTGCAGTCAATAGTATGGTAACTTCATATCACTTGTATTATTAACTTTTTCAGTTATCCATTATCACAATAAATATCATCGTGATCCAATTGATTGCTTGTGTTTCCATTAAAAAATTTTCAATTACCAAAAAACAAGACTATTTTTTTGTAAAGATAAGTTTTCTAGAATACTTACAATCTGACACTCTCAACTAATTTGGCGAAAGGATATTCCCAAGTGTACATTTTAATTACTTGAATGCCTGATATAATTTCGTTCATTAATCTCACTCTTTCATCTGTTCTTAAAGCTGTTTGTAATCTATATTGAGAAGTTTTCTTTCCAAGCCATGCTGAAAAGTAAACATAGTTGAAGTTACATCGAAAAAATCTAGTTTATTGAAAATTAATTTGAGGAATAGATATTATTCATCATCAATTCAGTTTAGGTACACATTATGTTATAAATACAACTTAACTTCCTAAAATAATCCGATTTTGGTTAGATTATAAAATAAATAATGTGGATAAAAGTTTTTCATACGATTTTTTTATAAATTTCATATTAAAGATATCAACATAAGTCTAGTTAAAGTATATAGAGAATACAACATTGTGTGTATATTGGTCCAAGAGCTTAATCTTCTCGGTATTTCGATGTACAACTAATATACATTCAAAATGTATCATTTAAAAGGTTTTTAAATTACATATTGTGGTCTACTCGTATAACTAAATTAGTGCGGTTTTTTCAAAATTTCAACGTTTATTTAAGAAAAACATGTACAATAGTATTATTAAAAGTATTGCCCATCTGAAGATATGACCTTTTCCCATCTTTCTGGCAATTTAAGGATCTCAATAGAACTGCGCCGGCTTGGCAGCTAAAAATGATTGAAGCCAATTTTTGATATCTTGCTCTGATGTGAAAAGTATTCCAGTGAGGACGTTCTACATCGACCGGAACAAATGGTAGTCAGAAGGGGCAAGGTCTGGGCTATAAGGCGGGTGAGGTAAAACATCCCATCCACTGTTTTCCAAATAGATTTTTACCAGAATAGCAACGAGGAACCGAGCGTTGTCATAATGGAAAATTACTGCCTCGTGTCTGGTCGCATATTCCAGGCATTTTTCGGCTATTGCTCTCCTCAAAACGGATTAATTGTGTTCGATTTCCTAACTTTTGAATATATCCAGATGCTGTTAAAAGTTTTGATATGGCTTCTTGAGTGACACCCAAATTTTCTGCGAGAACTTTTTGTGTTTGGCAACAATCTTCATCAACTAATGCTTCCAGTTCTTTATCTTTCAACTTTTTTTGCTACCCAGCAAAAGCCTTCAAAGCCAAAATCACCACTTTTAAATCGTGCAAACCAATTTTGACACGTTCGGTCAGCTAAAGCATGTTCACCATAAACTTCCACCAAAATAGATGACTTTCGGCAGCATTTTTCTTCATATTAAAGTAATGGAAAAGAACTTCCGCAAAAACACTTTTTCAGGAACAGTTCGACATATTGAAAATTGAAAAAAAATTATTGTTGTTAACGCTTCAAACGAATAGCATATACTGAAAAGACGTGCAATAACAGTAGCTTTCCGACGCAGGTTCGGAATATTGGAACGATGTAATATTATACAATTCACGCCATCTCTTATCAAACCGCACTAATCAAGTTATAGACCCAAACAAATCATAATTTCACAATTGAAAGTGATTCAAAGTGACCCTTATTTATGACTAAGAATTCGAACCTCATTAATTTTATCATCACCTATGAATTGTTTATATTTCGTATTTATGTCATTTTTATATATTCTCAACTCCAACCTCACCTTTAATTATTCATTTTTATCTTTATCTACTGATTTTATAATTATCTATGTTTATGATTATATAAGATAAGACTTAGTATTTAAGGCAGCTTGTACACTTAATAGTTGATATTCGTTGCGTACGCTAGTCAGATTAGTGAATCCAAAACTCCAAATCCAAAATTGTTTTTTTAGCAAAGTTGAAAATTGAGTTATTTAACTCGCTGTAGATGGTGCGCCTGTATATTTTGAAGGTCATGGCTTCATATGTGTTAGGTGTATCTCTTACTTATAATGTAGCATTGTATCCGTCGCAAACTCACGACTCACAGACGTGCTACGACCATGACTAAACGTCAAATGCGAACCGCCGCGCCGTTGAGCAATACATTAAAAACACGTAAATTCTTAGTCCTTTATGAAATCAATTCGGTAATGAGTACTTGACAAAATTATCCAAAAATTTCGGTTGAACTCGGCTTTAGTATTGGTATTGTAGAGTCTGTCATTCACAAAAAAAAACATTTCTATTGCAAAATATCGGAGCGGTGGTTTCGGTTGAAAGTTTACCGCCGCTTGCTAACGCAATACGGTGCGGAAGGAAACGGTTTTTTATCGCTTCACCACAGACGACATTGACACACTATCACACTATCACTTTCCGAAAGATAGGTATCGTCTAAAGAGTGAAGAAAGAAAGAGGAAGGGGCGCCAGTCAAAGCGGGTAAGACCGACCTGAGACCGACGGGGAGTAGTGCACTATGACTTCCAGCGCACATAATGTTCCATAAATGCTGAATTCTACCCCTCTGAAAATATACTTGAAAACGTACTTAAATGGAGGAACATTCCGACGCGAAGTGCGATCCTTTTCCAGGATATTGCGTTGCCTCATACCGCCCGTCTCATGGTCGCTACAATTTCAGAACTAGCGTGGGAGATACATTCCCTCTACAGTCCGGACTTATCATATTGCGACTACTACATGTTTGGATCGCTAAAAGAAGTCAGAAGTCAAAAATTCAATACCGAGGACGAAGTATAGGAGTTACCGCGCACACGGCTGTCCGACTTGTCCGATACCGGTATGAAAAAGCTTCCGGAGAGGTAACAAAAATATGTAACTAGTAAGGGACATTAACCAGAAAAACTTTTTTGTAAATATTCTTGATAACAAATAAATATGTCAAAACGTTTGTCACTGTTATATTTCAAATGTTACTTCGATAGCATTTGAACGAAAGTAGTAAGATATACTATATATGTACCATATGCTTTAATTTTTTTCTGAATATTCCAAATTACCAAGTGATTATTCACCCATCACAACGAACGCCAGCAAAACTTATTAACATATATGTTTGAATTGTACAGCGTGTGCAATTTTGTTTATAGATGACAGTACCAGACTCCATTCTGTCATTTACATTCAAAATCTAATCAGCTATTTTGATTGGGAAAATATTGACGACCTACTCTATAATTTAAACCTGAACGAGTTTGCCATAGGTGAAAAAAGCAGTTCAAAACTGGTTATCAACATAAGTAGATTATAGAATGATGTAATGAATATGAAAACTTTGTAGAAAAATAAAGACCAATGTAAGGAATTTGAGAAATATAATTATTGGAAATATTTCGTAAAGAAACGGATTTAGTTTCCAAATAACCCTCGTATAATCATCCACCATCTGTCTTTATTCATCGCTATATGTAATCCATCGATCGACGCTTAACCAGTTTATCTTATCTATTCTATATTTCCTTTTTTATATTATTTTTGCTAATTAAAAATTCGAACTAGATGCCTTTGTAGTTTCTTTTTATTTTAGAAAAAACTCTTATACTTACATTGAAATGGTATAGATAGTAATAGGAAAACGGCTCCAAACAAAGCTGTCCATCCAACATTGTAATACAATAAAACCATAACTATTAACGTTTCTAACGGTGCCATGTAAAAATGATGGAGATGATGTACGGCTTGATCGAATCTACCAACATCATTTGATAATAAATTCACCATCTGACCTATAGTAGTTTCTGCCAAAGCTGATTTACTTAGTTTCAATGATTTCCTGTAGATAAGAGAACACGATGATATTCTCATTTTCATACCAACTTGCATCATTGCCAAATTGAATCTGTGCACTAGGATAACATTCAAAAACGACGTGATAACTATCAATCCAGCGTAAAAATAAATATCATTTTTGCCTTCATCGGTTCCAGTTGTTTCATATACAAGTAAAAGTTGAGATATCAAAAATGGCTGACCCATTCTGAAAACGATTAAAATATTTGAAAGTAACATTTCACTCGAAGTCACTAAAGAATGAAAATATGAGTGGACTGACATTGATATCACATAAAAGATGAAAACTATATATGTACATATTAGGGTATGATATACACTGCGATCCAAAGAATCTATTTTGTCCCCCATTCTTGCTGCGATACTGGGGAACCCAGTGTGTGTTTACAGCTGATCCGTTAATCCCATACCTTCAGAATGTGGGATGACTGAAAGTGCCAAAGATCTTTGTCTTCCATTCCATATTCTCCCAGATGTAGTGCTCTGGAGTTCCTTAATGTTTCACGTGAGAGAATGTCGTCCAACATAATAGAAAAGTCACCCTGAAGGATGACACCCGAACCACTTCAGAGGGAATCAACGTCCAACCAACCACAGCAGCCAACCAGACCAATGACCCGTGGATACGAAATGCAGAACACCTCCACACCATGACCCTAAAGGCAATCGAAAATGAACAAATATCAAAATGGCCGTGAATTCTTTATCCGGAAGCTCGAGAACCATCTCTACGAAATCGAAGCACCCAGAGAGCAGTGGCAAGAAATCCTCATCCATTAGCTAAGAGGAGAAGCAGACAAGTGGGTCCAGATCTACACACGGACCCAAACCAGCTATATGTGCAACAAAATATGCACGCCGTATTATCTGCTAGGTGTAGCGTCTTCAGATGTTTGTTGAGGTGACAGTGCTCCGATAGAACTCCTGTTAGTACTCGTAGATTAATCTCACTTGTGCCAATACTTGCTTTTTCTCCTATCTACTTTCTTTTTCAATACTGTTTCTATTGTTCTTTAGCTGATACCAAAGAAGAATTCAGGTCAATCTCGTTTGGATTTTATAATATTGGAGCTTACAGCTCTAATGGCTGCTTGTCTATCGGACAGAATGATGATCCCATGTTTGCGATAGTTCCTCTTGATTGAACTGGACACATTTTTCAATTGCATAAATTTCTGCTTGAAAAATGCCTCGTGTGTTATGTCTGCTGCTTTATATCCCTAAGTATATCATTTAATGGCATTTTCGTTCATTTTTTGTATGGTGTTTTGATCCCACTTACTTCTACAGCTTAAAACTGAAGTGAATTTTTTCTCCAAGCTAAACTATTTCGTTGAATCATCCTGAGGCATCTTCCAGGTTTGTTCATTATGTAGAGACGGTTTTTCTTTGGTGATTACTTCTCTGAACAATAATTTTTTTTCTACCACGCTTTCCAGTACTTTGTGGAGAGGTGAGAGAGATTTTAAAATCACTGTTGGGCATGATTTCATGGTTCTAGTTTTTATACCTTCGACAAATTGCTCATCTTGCTATTTAATCCAGTTCTAAGAAGAATATGAAAATACTCGAGAGGGATGTGGTGCTAATACTATTGAGGACAAACCTAAAAAATAAAAGTAAAAGGAAATAAAGGACTAGAGCAAGAACAGGAGAACATAATAAGGTGTAGACCCCCTGGGCTGGTCAGATATAGAAAATTGAGAAACATAATTAGAAAAATGAAAGAGGAAGTCCTATTATGAATTAAAACAAAGGGCAGACCTGAGAAACGAGAGAGATGAGAGGAAGGTGCTCGTTAGGTATAATTTTTGATTTGGTGAAGAATATTTTATGCAAGAATTTGTTATTTGGGTTTTAGTTACGGTATAAGATTATTGATATCAGCAGGGCTTTAATTGGAAGGTTGCTTTGTGTGTGTGTGTGTGTGTGTGTGTGTGTGTGTGTGTGTGTGTGTGTGTGTGTGCATGTCAGCTTTTTCCTTTTGAATTTTTATTAAAATGGTGGGCTGGAACTAAACTATATGGTTAGTAGATTTGAGATTGGGTACAGCAGCCGCTGTATTATTTCCTTTTGTCAACCTCTTGTCATTTCCTTAGCGTATCTTTCGATGTTAACTTAACAGATAAAGATAAGAGACTTTTTTGAGGATGTAACTGTACTCAAAGGTTATGATAAGAGAATTGTAGATAGAGATAATTAACCGTCATAGGTTTAAGTAATCTGTATGTGAAACTACCCTTCACCAAAATCAAAATGAAAACCAAGAAAAAGTTGCCCTTTCGATTCTGTTTATACAAATGGATTAGAAGGGATTTTTAACAGAGTGAGTTTTAAAATTGTTTTATAAATCCAGCTATAGATTAAAACAATTGTTGGTTATCCTGAGAAAAATATATCAGATTTGGAAAAGATAATTTTATTTGAAATCAGTGGTAATGATTGTGATGGGAAGTATATTGGGCAGACTAAGAGATCCTTTAATATCTGGTTTAAAGAGCACATAACTCATAAAAAAAGGGGCGGACCGAAAAACATAGTGCCGATTATGCTGGCAGTTATAATGATGAAATAAACAAAAATAATGTCAAATTGTTACGAGATGTATTCAATAATAAATTTTTTGATGCACTTGAAATAATTAGATGTAACATCAATATAAATAGGGACAAACGACCTATTTCTCATAGCCCACTCTATAGTTTAGTATCTAGAGAATAAATATGAAGAATCCCGCTAAAATTAATGAGGGAGAAGGTGCATTAGTGAAAAAAATTAGTATAATATAGGTAGGTCAAGTTAATAGGTTTCAGTTTACCTTTAGTCTCTTAAGACGATAACTTGGTTGGTGTAGTGTTAGTGTGAACAGTGTGCTCAGCCTTTTTTCTGATGAATGAGTTTATTAAATTACAGGAGAAGCTACAAGAAACCCGTAGAAAGTGGTGAGACGGGATTTGGTATATGGATTTCACCTTACGGCGATAGAGAAATGATCGGTAAAGAAAGGTAATAAGTAATCTAGTAATGCAGGTGATGTATAGGGTGTTTTCCCGACAATATATGACACAAAGCAAATACCAGCTGCTATGAATACTTAGGACGTGAGATCCTTATCGAAAAATAATCAAACTTGTGAAATAAAACATAGAATTGGATTGACATGAAAACAAAAGCATATCTTCCAATACGTGGACCTAGATGAGCTAAATAATGATGATAATGATGATGATGATGTTTATCAGAACCTAATACCATCCAAATTAATGGACAATATACTAATTTACTTACTTGATAGCTTCTGTTATGAAAGCAAACACATTCAATATGATAATTTCAGAAATGAAAGTTCCCATTAGTACCTTAACGTAAGAAGGGTTTTTATTTTTTGCGATGTGTTCGTTCCATCTTCTTTCCAAATTGTCACCAAGAGCGCTAGACTCATGCTGTTTTCTATTTTGATACATATCATCTTCAGTGAGTTCTCGTTTATAACCTTTCACGAAATAAGGTAATAACCAGCTAAAACATATATGACTTTGGTATAATCATAGAAGAAATTTTGTTTTACATATTTATGAAACTACTACGAGAGATGATTCCTTTGTTCCGCTTCACTCACAAATAGAAAACATCATCACGACACATTGCAGCCTGTAATGTTCAGATTCAGGCTAAAAACTGATAAGTCTGGTCGTATTAGAGTTCGAGACAGCGCCTGCCAACCCAGCGTTTAAGTATAAAGGTTTTTTATGAGTTCTTTCGCTAATTATAAGGTAAGAAGTCACAATATATGTTGAAGAATAAAAGCTGAAATGTGCATTTCGTTTATTAATGTAACATAGTAGTATATGAGTTCTTGATCCATATAGTAAATAGAGTGCACTCGCAAAAATCTTTGTGCACGCATCAATGACAAGTCTTAACTTGTTGCTTCCATCCATTTTGTTATAGTCGACCTGGAACAACCACTCAATCAAATTATTCTATGTATGTTACGTTAATAATATCTTGAAAATAATAATTCATACAGTATACTTATTACTTGAAAGTTAGCAAAAGTTCCGCGAGTGAAGCTTTAAATTTGAATTTGAACTCACAAAAAAAATTCAACCTTTTTTCTTAAACGAAGGTTGAAGGCTCGGGCTCTTATTTTATATTGAAGCGTATCTACAAAAGAAGCTCGAGTCGAGCCGTGTGCAACGTATGGTGATTAAATACTTGCGGTTAACAGAGTTGACTGCAACGCAAAGTCATAAACATTTTATGGATACATTAGGGGAATTCGCAGTATTATATGAGTAAAAAATATATTATTTCAGTTTGATTGAGTCTATACAAAAATATAAAAAGCATCAATTATCTCGTCTGTAACAATCCGCAAGGTGAATACCACGAATGTTGACAGATATATACAGGCGAATTCGAACAGAAAAACATTTTAGACAAAGATAAAATTAGTAACAATAGATCCATCACTATGAATGATGTGGAGACTAAAAAATTCAGCATGCAACATTCAGTATTTCGGGATGGTGGAAGCGTAATTTTTGTAGATTCAATTGTAAAACAGACCATAATAGAGGTCTAATTCTATGCCAATTCAATTCCAAAATTACGTAACGCGATAAAAAATACACCGAAGTAAATTACGTAAAGTTGTTCTCTAAACGCGTTTAGTGACATGCCAGCCATTGTAACTGCTGCAATAGCTCAGATAGGCTTGGAATTTTTTAAACATCCACCATACTATCCAGATTTGTTTCCCAGTGATTACCAGCTATTTTAAAAACTTGAAGGACACTTACATACCAAAATGAAGACTATATGAAAAATTAAAGTTGACTTTGCTACCCTTGTTATCCCCCTCAACCCTAGTACTATCTTTATACTGTTGCTATTGACATCCTCTTGGCAGTTCTTCTATAGTTCCTTCAGCTTTGATATTTCCTTTCATTTTGGGAAGTCCTCTTCTCTCTAACAAGAGGAAGCGCAAGTTAATATGGATTTGAGGCTGATCTCGAATAACCACATCATAGTAGAACGACTGCCGCCCCACATGGTCGCCGTATCTCCTTTCCAGGAAGGAAGTCAAGGAAATATTGCTGTCCAAAGTAACTCCTATATATTCACACTTCTTGCTGTACTGTAGCCTAGATTAGACTCAAACACTAAAAATGATATTCACTATCCATTTAATCAAATGGATTAACGTGAATCAAAATTCGGCCAATTAAAACGTTAAATTGTAAGGTTAAACGCAGATAATGTATCTATCCTAGTTGGAATTGCTGGAATCGTTGGTGATATCCATACTGAACACACTGGTTCCACTACCACTACACCAACACTCACAATTACACTGTCTGAGATTAAAAGTTCACCTTCCCGCTGGAATTAGTTTTCGTGGAGAATGTTTATTGGCGAGAAAATGTAGCATAAAACAGACAGTCAAGTTAATAGATTATAGTTTACATTGTCTCTAAAGACGAAAATTTGGTTATCGAAATGCGCGTCAGATAGTGTTATTGTGAGTATTGACGTGGTGTTATTGTAAACAGAGTATTCAGAATGTATTTATCGTTGAACATTCTCGGGATCGCCGACAGTGAAGTTTGTTTTTCGTTGCTTCTCTCTATCGAACGCCAATTTAATATTTGGTTACGGTAACTATAATTATATTTAAATTTCTACCCTACAGGCGCCCAACTGCTGTTAGTGGTAGATTTGAACTGTTACATTTTATAAATATCAGACACTACCCTAAGAAAAATAGAGGCCATAAAATGCTGAGAAATATATGTGATTAGGAATGGAGAAATTCTCTACTCACCAAAAAAATAAAGTTGACATAACATTAGCTCTATCTCGCGGGGAAGTTTTCTTCAGCGGTATATTCGATTTAACTTCCTCCATTATGAAAAATCGTCTGTAAAATTGTTGAAAGATTCTTATAATAAGTAAAAAAATAGATATAAAAACAACTGGTTTTATGTTCGATCACAGCGAATAATGACATTGTTTTTCAGTACCATATTAACACCTTAATAAAATCAAAATAAATTGTGTAAATCTCATGGTGAGCAGACTCAAATTCATTTTATACATAAATATATAAAATCAAACTATAATGTTAACGATATAACTAATAGAAGCAACAAAACAAAATATTTGGGAATAACTGCGCATATCAATTGAATATAGAGAAATATTCTTATAGAATAGTGTTTGAATTAGAATACTGTCAAAAACCTCATCCGTGAATTTTCCAGCTGATAGTTACAAATATTGCCTAGAAATTTTCCGTTCTAATAAATAAACAAAACATTCTTTCCCATATCATTTTTATTTTTCAACAAGTCCAGTGATATTTTTTGAACCCTTCCAAATAATAGTTGACGTCTTTCTCATCAAAATAGGCGCTTACGTATTTGATAAAGCCTTCATATGATAAGTGAAACTTTAATATTAAACAACAGGAAAGAGTCACTGGACACTAGATACGGTGTATACGATGGGTGGTTTTTGGGATACAATTCGTGAATTTTTCTTCACATATGCTCTTCTGAAATTACTCCCTTCAACTTATCAATCAATGATACGTTATGCTCTCCTTTTACTGTTTTACCTTTTTGAGGATAGCCGATGACCACTATCCCGAACGGTCGCCATCACTTTTTCGGTTAATTAAAACATATTTGCCTTTGTCGGAGCAAATTCGCCATTTGAAATCCATTTTTCTTCGCTTTTTTTTCGTTTCAGTAGTGTAGAGCTGGATCCAGTCTACAGTTTCTTTCTTCCTTCTTTCTTTGGATGCCCTCTTCTAACAAAGGTTGGTGATAACCCCAGCAAAGTTATTTCTGTCTCTAGCCCTTCTTATCAGGGGTTGAGAGTCTAAACCAGTCCACTCGCTAATATTCTTTAGCCATGAAGCCTGTCGTATGCCAGGATCACGTTTTCGGTCGATTTTCCCTTCGATCAGGAGCTGCAAAAGTTTTTATTTGTCATTTCTATATATGCGTCCAAGATACGAGGTTTCTCGAGGCTTTATCAATTCTATAAGATCCCTGTCGGTGCCTATTCTTTGCATTAATTGTTTGTTACTGATATGAACGGTCCAGGGCATTCTAAGCATCCGAAATATCCACATTTCGAAACTTTCTTGCTTGAAGAACCTGTCCACTGTCTGTCATTAAGAACGTGTCATCAGCGTACTTTATATTATTAAGAATTTTTCCATTGATTTCAACACCTTCTCTTTCTTCATCTAACTTCTTCTGAATATATATTGAAGAGTAGAGGAGACAACACGCATCCCTGTCGCACGCATCTTTTGATGCTGTATGGTTCTGTGTCTCCGTTTTCAGTTCTCTCCTCTGCAGTTTGGTTAGCATAAAGCGCCCGTATGATTCTCGTCTAGACCCTTCCTGTAAAGTCAGTCCATCACCTTATCGTGTCTTACTTTGTCGAAAGCATTTTCGTAATCAATAAAACATAAGAAGAGGTCTTTTTTGTAGTTATATAATTAATATAGTTCCATATCCGACTCAATTAGCTCAAACCGAATCAATGAGGTCTGGAAAATGTTTATTCGAATGCGTTTTTGATTCAGTAGCAAGTATCAAACACTGTACCCAAGAATAAGTGTTCTTTTCATCTAGCGTCTTCGACCTTAATTCGACGATTATCCAGTATCATTTAGTGAAGTTTTCCGATAATGTCGCTAGTTGTTGCAGTTTTTAGCAGTCCAAAACGACTCCCTTAGATTGCCAAACAGAAGCAAGACGTACAAAATAGATGAAATTTTATTGAAAATATCTCAATACATTCGCAAATATATTTTCCAGCTTACGCGGTATATCCACAATATTAATTACGTTGCTATTTCCATCAGTGCCAGCACTGCGGCCGCAGTTACTATCATGCGCAGCAGCTACTCTAACTCAAGCCGATGAAATGTACGCCATTTTGAGGTTGATGAAGCCAATGGTTTCTTTGTAGTACTTCTTTATGATGTCAACCTCAATTGAAAATGCCGATCTGTGACTCTTTTTCTAAATGCATAGAAAGTTAAACTAAGTGAAAATCAATTATCAATCTGCGAGGCTTACCGACAAAAAGCTATAATAGGCCAGGGCATTTACGAAATTACGTGACAAAATTAATAGTACAAAAAAACAATGCCATCATGTTCTAGGGGTTAAATAAAAGTTAGGCGCATAAAATTCAACATTTTTTGTCTATGCTTAATTTTTTTAAACAATAAAAACACCGAAAAATCGGTACAAATTTTGTTTTTTGCATTTTGCGCTGAACCTATGCAAAACTCGTCTTTGTTACTATGGGCAATATTGTAGAGAATTGAAAAATCTTCAAAATAAGCTTTTATGAATCAAATTTCGATAATTTGTTGCTTAGATAATTTAACCAAAAGGAGAAAATTTTTAATTTTTTGAATTGTTTATAATTTGTTTCATTTTAAATATAAAGATTTCTTATTAACTGAAAACCGAGAACTCGATGAACTTAATCAATGCTCTAAAGATAGGCCCTGTGGCCTCAATATTATTTGCAAAATGGCAATTAAATCATAGGAGGCTCTTTTTTTCAAATGGGTAATCTTGCTCACTGGATGGTCCTATCATTTGGAAAGTCGTGTTGGAAAGAAGAAGAGTTGAACTAAAAATCCCACATCTCATTTTTTTGAACTTTTTTTTGAGCTCAAAACAGAAAAACAGTGTCACGTATACTGCTACCAAATGCACATTTTCAACTATAGATTATGACAAAATGACGCAAAAAACATTCCTTAATATTGAGAAACCAAGCCGCAGTGAATTTTAAAAAAAAATGTCTAACTTCGCCCCATATTAAACTGCCGATTTTCCGAATATGACATTAGTATTACTATATTTTTATAAAATGTTTAAAAAACAATAAATTGTTTATAATTTTTTTTACCAATTTTTTGAAGACTTTTTTGAGGTTAAAAAAAATTCAAAAAACTGAGATGGGGGATTTTTATTTCAACTCTCCTTCTTTCCAACGCAACTTTCAAATAATGATAGTACCATCCGGTAAGCAGGAATGGCCTTTTGTCGACAGTATCAACTCCTCCTTTGGTGGTATTATAATTCATAATCATTTCTAGCTTCTTGGTGTCTTTTTCGATTTCATCATTATTATGCATGGATGAAATCAAAACTACACACAACGGCATTTGACAACTTTCACTTCAATGCTTATTGTTCACTGTTCATTGAACGACTGAGATTCACTTTTACCCTTTTATTGCAGGGGATGAATAGCAGGTAGAATAACTTAACCTAACCTAACCCAAAAGGTAATCGGAAATTTCCATTTCCTAATAATAACCAAAATACCTGTCTGCCGTCCTACGACAGCGTAGCGCACGGCGAAGGTTTAAGCTCTGAAAGCCACCCAAAAAGTAATGCAATAATTATCCAATTCAAATGATTTTCTTAAATCTTGGCTCGTAAGGTGGATTTACAAAAAAATTTAAAGAATATAAAAAATCGAAGCTTATATTAGGGTTTTTAAGGTTTAAGTAAGCTCCCTAATCTCACGTTTAATTGTTGAAACACGTTACTAGAAAATTAATACGAAAATGTTGATTTTCATATTTTTAAAGGTTAAAATAATAACCATCCTCTCAAATATTGTCGTGTTATACTTTTTTGTAATGTAGTTCGATCATATTTATGCTAAACATGTTGGCTTAGGTTATATTGGGTTGAGGTATGTCTTCTGAACATTTTCGGCTAAAAAAAACGTATTCAGTAAAAACAATGAAAGTAGGTATCCACGCAGTGCTCTTCACTATCTAACAAACACAATAGAACTAGTAGTCAAGTTTACCTGCTTGAGCGACCGTACTAATCCCTACTACCATCATCTATTATCGCGCATTGACGAGCGTGGCTATTTCACATTCATTCCTATATTTGCCAAAGTGTACGTAGATTTATAAGATAACAGTCGACAAAAAACTAGAACAGAATAGTTCAAAGAAAGGGTGAGATAATGTGTGTTGATAGTGCTTGATATTAAGAATGCCTTCAACACAACTAGACAGCAGCCATAATGGAGATCCTATTAGAGGAAAATATAAGCTCATACCTAGTTCTGTGCATACGAAATTATTAAATTTTTAAATAAGCGAGTACAATGGGAGTAGTGCAGTCTTGGTGATTATGGACTTATGTTATGGCTACTGCAATGCAGACGACATCATATTTTAGTAGAAATAAGGAGATCCGGAGATAGCGAAAAGACTATGTGGCATACAAGACAAGAGCTGCAAAGACGGTGCAAACAGTACAGAGATTCCCTCCAATAGAATTGATGATGGAGAAGAGATTTTCACTATAAAAGATCGAAACACGCACATAGAGAACGAAATGAGTTCGTTAGAAAAAAAATCTTTGAAAAATGTTAGGAGATTTGATAAAATACGACAAAACAAAATGAAGTAAACGATTCAATCTAGATGTAAAGAAGTCTGCTTGGTGCAAGCAAATCTAATTCCTTACAGGTCGTGGATCCTTTGATACTTGAATTTGTAAGGAAAAGTAACGATGACTTGTGCAAGGTGTACAGATGCCCAGATGACCTGAAACTCGTAATCTACAACTGTGTCCACTAGGAGAAAGACAAAACAAACTTTCAGAAACAACTGCGAGAAATACTGTCTGTAGAAAACTTAACATAAAAATGATGAGAGTCTCCATCAAACGTAGAGGATTGTTTAGTCATGTAAGACGGCTACACGGCATAACAGTTTGCCGTGCATTTTAGCACCCCACATCATAGGCTTAAGCTAAGTTAGGTTATGTGAGGTTACGTTAAGTTAGGTTAGATTTGGTTTAAAATAAGTTTGATCTAAGGGAGTGAATGTTATTTCAGATTAGTGAGGAAAATTAATAAAATTATTGTGTAAGTTTTTCACAATATTCATTCTTCTTAGCAGATTACTTCGCTGTAAAAACAAATAAAAAGACTACATTCGAATCGGATTATTTTTATTTATTGAATTTAGAGTGTAATAATTATGAGAAAAATTCAATCAACAATAAACTTAAAAGAGCTGATGGCGATAGTCATCATACCTACAGTGTGTGCTTATAAATAAACCCAACTTCTAATATTCGAATGCTCGATTGTTTGATTTTAATCTGCATTAGTCGACTTAGGTGCATATATCATCATTGATAGATTACTAGCTGACCTTGCAGACTTCGTACTGCCTCAATCAATAAATAATAGACCTGAACTTTTATATGAAATAAACTTAAGCGAAAAAATCCTTTTTTATTGAAACAAATTAAAAATATGCTCGGTATGAATGATGTTTTATTATTACTTTCGATTAATTACACACGATTTTGCTTACTTATAAAACAGAGTTTTCCTGAAATAGTGGCTATTTATAAGGTTTCAATTTGATATTGACAGACAGACACAGTTATGATACTTAATCAATTTAAAGCTTTCTGATAATAGTATATAATATTATAAGGATTAAAAGTGCATATTTTTTTACGAGCAATATTTGCAGTTGCGAGACGGAGCGCAGAGCACCCGAGTGAATGCAAAATTGCGAGTCAACATTTTTTGATGGTTGGAGAAAAACTATATTTTTTGTTTTGTTTTGTGGTGCGTAAATAAACAAAGATGACGGTTTTCCGACGCGCGAATTCACGACGTATAATTATGCATGCGTTAAACAGGGAAACTCCAAGAAGGTTCTGCAAACTTCCAACGACTGGCCTTGCGATTTATTTACGGTCATCGCAAAGGCCAGACGTTCCGGAAATTGTAAACGTTTGAAATCGAATGGTAAATCCGTTGGATCGGTATACGCGGGATCAAGACATCCTCTTCTTCTTATTTTCCCTTTATGATTGGTGCCTCAAGGACGTTATTCATTATCTTTTTCTGAGCCAGTCTTCTTCCATTGTACAATCGAGGTTGATTAAAGTTACAGAGCATAATGACAACTGATCCTACTTATAACTGCTAATTGTGAAGTGGTAATCCAGGCAATTCCAATGAATTAAAAAACTGTGTGAGATAGTTGATTCCATCATCCTAGTTCATAACGGTCTCGACTAATTTGAAGGAAACCAACAATCTAGCTGAATTTGGTTCAAAATTGGCGAGTTACAAACTTAAATCTCCGCGTTTGTTGATTTTAAAGCAGTTTCTTTGTATGTTCAAAATTTTTGTGACCACATTGATTATGTTTCGTCTAGGTATGAAGATGAATAAGCGACAGGTGTTTTTCAGCAATGTTATACATTGAAGGATGCTGTATTTTGATGTTGCACTGTAGCTAGAATTTCTAATAGCCTCGTTTGAAATCTCCTTCTACACTGATTGTGATCAACTTATATTACTGTAGGGATTCAGCATCGATTAAGGATAAATATTTTGAGGTCACTAACAAACTCCGATACTATTTGTTTTGTCAATCTAGTGAATCTTTTACCCATCTACTCTGCAAATTAACTTTATTAAAACTACCAAAAATCAGTTTTGCTTGTAAAAACTCCAACATATATTCTAAAATAGTTGAAAATCTTGCTAATAAAAGTGTGTATCAATAACCAACGAAAGACTTCGTAGTTATTCTGACAGAGCCGAGGAAATAATTCAATCTTCGAATGTTGTCAACAGCATTCAAAACATATAGCAGAAACTAATGCAATCCAGGAATCAGGTATATATTGAAAATGGTAAATAAGAGCTTGTGTTAATTGATAGTTAACCCTTCAACATCAGTCTCTTCTGGAATCACTACTCTGAGGCAAGAACATTTTATTATTGGATATATAATTTCACTCCAGCAAATTTGGCATACTCCCACTCACAAACATAATCATCAACTTACGTTTATATCACCTGAAAACCTACAGATTTCAACACAAAATAAATTTTTGTACCTGACTGTATATGTAGACTTCTGTTACATTAGTTTGGTTCTTCTATTTTCGATCCACTACACTCCACTTGATTGTGTTAAACTAATAATAAACATAAAGAAAGTTTCGCTTCTATTTTTTTACACTAATGTCGCACAAATAATTGTAACATTATCATAAAAATAAGGACTGAACATTAATTATCTAAGTAAACAATCATATCATATCTAAGTACTAGAATTAGTTGTTATCTATGCTAAAATATATTATTATTATGACAAATAATGAGAGAATTTTTGTAATAATATTCAAATCTCATTTTATGTAACAGCTGAAGATAAGTATTATAATATTTTATTGTATAAGAATTGCAATAAAAAAATAACAATTTGCTAAAATTATACATTCCGGGATTGTTGTGGGGTGCGAGGAGCGCACGTGCATCGAGCGCAAAGGCATATTTAGAAAACATTTCGTACATCTAGCGCACACTACCTGCGTCGAATCCGAGGAATCCTTCGACAAGCGCACAAGAAAATTTATCTGTCGAAGTAAGTCCTAGAGATGGGCAAATATACGAACTTTCCAATAATAGCAGCATCTAAGATTTTCTAAAATGAGCAAATGTTATAAAATATTCATCAAATTTGCTAGAAAAACTTATTTTTTCTAAGAATGAGTTAATTTTTGCTATTAGGTACAAATTAACTAAATAAATGCGTATATTGAAATTTCCAAAGAAAAGCTTTTTAATGTAATAATGGTTAGGTTAGGTTAGGTTAGGTTTATATTTATAGCACCTAGAGACAGAGTACACATCAAGTTCACCTTAAACGGAGTGGAAGTGACGTCATCTAGGAACATATAATACCTCGTGATACAGATTGATGACCATTTCAGATTGACGGCTCACGTAAGACAGGTATGTGAGGAGGCAGAATAAAAGTCAGCCCTAGTCAAGATCTTGCTGAAGGTAGGAGGATCCAGCACCCTAAAACGTAGAGTGCTACTAGGAGTTGTAAACTCGACACTGTTATACGGTGCACCAGTTTGGCAAGGGGCGCCAAGATACGCCAGAGATAGAATGCGGCTCGAAAAAACGCGGAGAAAAATGTTGCTATGAATAGCGTGCACATATAAAACAGTATCTACTTCGGCACTACAGGTTGACTGTGGGGAAGTCCAAATAGTTCTCCTAGTATAGGAAAGAAGACACAGAAAAGACACAAGTCAACGGAACCCGAAAATAGGAAAGAAGAGGAACGAGAAGTGAGTTGGCAGTAAGACTGGAGCAATGGGAAACAAGGCCAATGGACAAGGAAACTTATTCCTGACATAACAACATGGGTAAGATGCCACAAATTACCACCTTACTAAGTTCCTCACAGGACACGGGTCATTCAAATATTACACCAACAAGATAGGCAAAGAACGCGATAACAAATGTCTCTACTGCGAAGCAATAGACGATACGGAACATACTACCTTCAATTGCTACAGATTCGAGACCGAAGTGACTCAAACTAAGAACTCACTTAAGTCCAGATAACTTCCTACAAGAAATAGTCAAGACGCCTGAACGCCATCAAACATAGTAGCAAAGCAACCTGGTCCGTTCCAGGAGCGGCACGCGAGAAGAGGTGGAGTGTTTAGTGGGTAGTACCATAAGGTTAGGTTAAGTTAGGTTGCTGCCCAAACATTAACTTGAAATTCCTAGAAAGAATACTTTTTAAAAAAATGGATTGAGAACTGTTTAACGAAAATGTTACGCTAACTGTTGAGTCTTGATCAGTAAAATATTTTATCAACTATTTGACCTCATTGAATCCAGCACCACACATTTAGAGACTAACGACTCTGATGTTAGACTTCCTGGATCCAACGGGGATTAGTTGCAGATCAGTAGTGCATATTATGACCATAACTATTAAACGTAGCCAATTTCTAATATAATAATATCAAATTCACATACAAACCTAGTTATTATTTAGATTAGAAGTTCCCAAATTTTTGCCATATTTTTAAAACTCGTCAAACGATATAAAAATCAGCTCTTACGAAGAAAATATACATAGACCTCAAGTCTACGTGTGCCCTTGAAGGTTCAACTAAACCACTTTCGGAATCACTGATTTAGTAAGAATGTAGTGAAGAAAAATCAATTCCACTCAATAGCATAACAAAATTTCAGTTGATAATTTGGTGTTTTATCAAAATTGGACATAGAACGGCGGGATAGTAAATTAGCCATCAGAAAAATTCTCGCCTTTTACACATTTCTTAAGAAATCTCGGGACTTAAAGAAGATATTGACATGCGGTTCTCGCTGTTTTGCACAAAGTTTATATAATTTATATTGCTGGACAAAAACATTTTCAAACAACATCAAAGACACAAACATCGGCTAAGCAGAATCGCACTGACAAGCATTTTTTCATAACAAGATTCCCTCTCTCCCCTACTTCCCATTTCAAGAGACCGTTTGAAATGGAAAATGTGCACAATTTGTTGAAAATTGTATATTTCCAATTAGGTATGCACTCTAGTAGTGGAAATAATTTTCTCGTGTTTTTCGAGGCCACTTTTGTTATATCTTTGTTTTCCCTTGAAACTGTAATATAAACCGTTCCTAAGATATGTTCGACGGCTATTCTTAATTGCTCATCTGGTACAATGCATTTTTTTATTTAAATTTCAAGACTGCAAAAATTCATAGCTTAAACTGTAGCATTCACTCTAAAGTATTATGCTTACAGAATTAAAAAGATTACGAACTTTAGGAAATCAACACTTGGAAAAAAGTACGAATTTCTTGAAAAAATATATTTATATAATTTTCCTAATCACAAAATTATTGTTCATATACTCAATTCTTTATCATTTTTATTTTGTTCTGCGATGGCTATTAAACTTTTGGCCGTAGCTTTACCAGTTTTCATGACAAGGGAGTGGAACACCCCGAATTTATTAAGTAACAACGTGTATGGATGATCAAATTCTACACAACTTCCAGCATCCATAACTAAAACTCTATCTGAGTCCATTATGGTATGTAATCTATGAGCAATTGTTAATACTGTACAATCCGCGAATTTGTTTCTGATTGTCTTTTGGATTAAACCGTCTGTATGTGGATCTACGTTCGCTGTAGCTTCATCCAGTACTAAAATTTTATTATTTCTAATTATAGCTCTTGCTAAACATAGCAATTGTCTTTGACCAACACTGAAATTCGAACCTCCCTCGGCCATTTTGCTGTCCAAACCACAAGGTAATTCCTCGACGGCATGTTTTAGTTCCACCTCTTCTAGGGCATTCCAAAGGATCTAAAAAAAATCAACAGTTTTAAAAGATTAACTCAAGTAAGATGATATATTTTTATATTTAATTTAGAATTAGTCATCTAGGCAAAACACTTCGAAATTATCCTAAAATTACCGACTTTAAAATGAAGATGTCTGCACTTATCAGTATGAATTAGTATCCGTTTAAAGATTCTAACTGAAATTTGAGCCATTTTGAACGCTTATTTCTGTTTGTCAATTGTATTAGTGAGTGGCTAGGAAGATTTTGTTTAAATGTGAAGAATAGAGTATCCGACAATCATTACCTCTTTCACTGCTACTGAAGTCTCCAAAGTTTTGTGTACTTAGGGCTAACGACGCTTTTCGTTTATTTGATATTGCCACCAAATGATATATTGAATATTATTCGTATTATTTTGTATCACATCTTAAACATTCTGTTCTTTGACCGAGCCAAAGAAAGAACTGGAGCAGGTTGTAGATTATTCAATGCAAGTAAAAGGAAATACCAAAATATAAATAAACAGAAATATATAGAAATGTAGCCATACCCATATTGACATACAAATCAGAGAAATTGACACTCAAACAGAAACAAAAAAGTAAATATCAAGATACAGAAATAAGATTTTTAAGAAAAATAGAGAATAAATCAAAACATGTCAAAACAAAGAATAAAATTATAAAATTTGAACATAAAATCAATTCAAATGAAAATCGAAAAAGGGCAAGTAAGATCGTTTGTCCATATTATAAGAACGATCATGGAAAATATATGGAATAATAATGGAAAAATAGAAGATAAAGAATGAGCTGGACAGAAGAAATTAAGATAGCAGAGGAAAATCGAGGAATAAGATAGCAGGAAATAAAACAAGACAAACAGAATAGGTAAAAATGGAAACTGCCGTAGAAAAAGAAGCCTACTTATAACTCAAATCTAGCATGCATTACACCTGGGAAGGTAAAGAAACTTCAGGATTAAATAAGTAAATTCTGCTTATTGGTTGAATATATAGATACATAATGGAAATATGTCGAAGAATAAGTATGTGAGGTCCATTGTATTAGAAAATACACAATCTATACATCATATGTTTCAAGTTTGGAAACACAAAGTTGTTTAGTATTTGTAAACGTGCAAATGAATGGTCATCGTTATGTGATACAATTCATTTATTTGGAAAGCCTTGGCCCAACCAATATGAAAGCTGAGCTAGATTCTACTCTGGATGAAACTGCTCCTTCCTTAGCAACAGTAAAATATTGGGTAGCAAAGTTTAAACCAGGCTGTACGACCTGCGAAGACCAACATCGCAGTGGTCGACCTAATGAGGTGACGACTCCAGATATGTTGAGAAAAATCCACAAAGCGGTATTGGATGATCGTCGACTGAAACTGCGCGTGCTAGCAGACATAATAGGCATTTCAGAAATGCATATTAACTGAAAATTTAGACATGAAGAAGCTGTGCACAAGATGGGTGCCGAGTTTGCTCACAATGAAACTAAAACAGCGTCGTGAAGATGATTCCGTCTAGTATTTGACAATCTTCCACAGAAATAAAGCCGAATTTTGGCACCGTTTATAACCATGGATGAAATGTGGGTTCATCACTTCACACCCGAAACAAAAGACGAATTAAAACAATGGACTGAAAAGGGAGGACCGAATTAAAAGAAGGCAAAGACTGTTACATCTGCAAGCAAGTTCATGGCGTCAGTTTTTATGATGCGTGTGAAATAATGTTCATTGGCTATCTTGAAAAAGGAAAAACTATCAACGGTGAGTATTATGCGAACTTTTTGCAGCGTTGGAGTAAATAAATAAAGCAAATACGGCCGCATTTGAAAGAGAAGAAAGTGTTGTTTATCAAGACAATGCACCATGCACCAGCTCACACATTCGATATTGCAATGGCCAAAATTAATGAATTGAAGTTTGAATTGCTACCCTATTCGCCAGATTTAATCCGCTCGGATTATTTTCTGGCCCCAAACTGGAAAAAATGGTTTGGTGGTCAAACAATAAAAGATGGTTACGATGAAAAATAAATATTTTTTTTCCAAAATTTTTGTGTCTTCTTTGTTGGCCAGATACTTCTGGGACCATCCTCGTATATTTCCAAAAATTATTAGTTGAATTAAATTTTATGGAGCATTTGAATTGTCTCTCTGCGAACATACAGATTTAAGTTAATGGAATTGTTAAATCTTTAGAATTTGTTCAAGAGATTTGATATACTGCGATTGTTCTTTGGAATACAAGTGAAGTATAATTAAGATATTCTCGGTGATTTATTTTTTTTTGTGTGACAACGGTTTCAACAATCCATGATTCTAGCACGGAAGTCGCTAAAATCAATGGAAATTCGACAAAGACGACGAATAGTAACGATAGATTCTTTGGAGGCATAGCACACCTAATTTGTGTCACCACCCGCCGTAACTGCGTTAAACATTAGAAAAAACTATTTTTCCAGCTCCAAAAATATTAGAATAATGCATATCACTTGCGAAATATTCAGTGAACAATCTGAACCAAATAAAAATATAATAAGAAATATAATGATGAAACTTACATCGTCGTTATATTCATCAAAAGGATCTAGATTTTTTCTTAAAGTTCCTGAAAACAACACAGGCTCTTGTGGAATAATGGAAATCTTCGATCTCAATTCCTTCAAAGCTATAGTTTTGCTATCAATTCCGTCGATTTCTATTTTCCCATCGATTTCAGCTAAACGAAACAACGCTTGTATTAAAGACGTTTTTCCCGCCCCAGTTCTTCCAACTATACCAATCTTCTCTTTTGGATTTATAACGAAATTGAGATTTTTTAATACAAACGGATCTTGTGGACCGTATCTCAATGACGTGTTCACAAATTCTATTTTTCCTTTCCCTGGCCAAGATTTCGCCGGAATATTATTTGGATAGTCTTGCTCCTGTTTCAAATCTGCATATTCTTGTACTCGTTCAACAGATGTCATTTGATTTTCAAATTCACTCCATTGACGCATACCCCATTGGAACATACCCGTTAAAGCCATAGCTTGGGTAAGTGCTAAACCCATATTGCCTCCAAATTGTTCTATAAAATAATTACAAATAACTCAAAGAACTTCACACATTTCAATATTCATTTTAACCCTCATTTTAAAAATAGTTTTTGTTGAAAAATTTATTGATAGTAATCCATAGTATGTGTGTTCTATTTACTCAATATTCTAAAACATGCATGCAATACAAAGTTTAAAAAGACTTATTCAAGATAAAAAATCGGGACCTGCAAATAGACATTGGTAGTTAACCATAAAATTTGTCATGAATCACTAACAACGGCTCTGAAGATAAGTGAACATCGAAGCAAACCAGCTTCTACGCAACACCAACCTAGAGTTAAGATTGAAGCCTTTTGAGTTGATTAATCAAGTTCTGGTATTTTAAAAAATTCTTATTTACAATGACAAGAAAGGATTTATCGGTTCAACTTCTTTGTTAATTTCTACAGACGAATTCACAGTGTACGAGGATATATTGACAAATCCTCAGGCTACTATAGAATCAAACAAAATTTCAATGTCAAAATATTTTATTACTCAACATATTCTCCTCTTAATTGGATATATTTATTACAGGGAACCTGCAACGTCTCTAGACCTTTAAAAAAAATGTTGCTTCTTTCTCTGCAAACCAGACTTCCACAGCTTTTATTACCTCCTCGTTGGAAGAAAATTTACGACCTTTTAAACTTTTTTTCAATTGAGGAAAGAGATGATACTCATACGGAGCCAAATCTGGTGATTAAGGGGGGTGTTCTAGTAATTCAAACCCTAAATCACGAATTTTTTGCATGGCAACATGAGACTTGTCTGCAGGGGCGTTGTCCTGCAAAAACAAAACACCTTTGGATATCTTTCCGCGTCTTTTCATTTTAATTTTTTTCCGTAGAGTAATTATAGAGTAATTTCGAATAGTAATTTCCAATTATTTTTCCACCCTTAGTCAAAAAATCAATCATGATTACTCTATGACAATCCCAAAAAACTGAAGCAAGAACTTTTCCAGCAGATTTTTGGTCACGAAACTTCTTAGGTCTTGGAAAACCAGAATGTCGCCATTCCATCGATTGTTGCTTTGTTTCTTAATCGTAGTCTCATCCATAGTGGCAATTCGGTTTAAGAAGTTTACATCGTTTTCAAATCGAGCACAGATCGAACGCGATGCTTCTACCCTTGCACGCTTTTCGTCAACATTCAAACATTTGGGGATCAATTTTGCAGCAATTTTTCTTATGTCCAAATTGATGTGAACTATATGATGAACGCATTCGTATGATATATTCAGTGCTTCATATATCCGTTTTAGTCAAATTCGACGGTCTGATAAAATTTTCGCATACGAAGGACATTGATCACCAAGGGTATTACGCGTATCTTCGTAAATCTGCTTACCTATTAACCCTTTTAAATTCAGGTACTTGATGATGGCTCGATACTCCAATTTATCGATTTTCACAATTTCGTTGAATATCATTTTTCTTTTAATTTATCGCGTAACTCTATTTTACATTTTGGACGTCAAACTTTACACTGACACTCCTAATAAGTTATTGTTCGTTGATATGACAACGCAATATTTTGTTTATGCATGGAACTGGTCTAGGCTAACTAGATATCAATACATCCTCGTACGAAAAGATAATACTTTCTTTTCCCTTTCGAATTTGATTTTTTCTCCAAATTATAAAGGGTTATGAGGAACTTTACATAATTTTACCATATGTAGAGTCCCGTAGAGAGGGTTTGATGTGGTTACTGAAAAGGGTCACTTACTCTTCTTTAATTTGTGAAATTGGCCATATCTTTTAATTGGCTCATTTGATTTTTCAAATTTTTTCTTCTTTGACCAGCTTTGGAAAAATCAATTTAGAGATTCGTATTGAATATTGCACCCTGCATAATATTTATTTAAATGCAATAAATACTTTCCAAACTACATAAATAACCAATACAAACAAGCGATAAAGTTGTTACGTGTTTAATTAATTATTTTTTAGTGAACGATCTTATCAAACATATCACATAATAAGGTATTGATTTGTTGCCACAAAAATTATTTAGTTGTCTCACAGTAAAAAGTAATGAAAATACATCTCTTGGTTGTCATGGGTCAATTGCTGAGAAAATCGAAATTTTTTATCATGTCATTAGAAGTTATTAACTCAGATTACTAGTCGTGCAATTCGAGATTAGCGTAGATTAACTATTTCTTTTGTTAAAGCCGTTTTTAAAAGCTTCAAACTTATAAGAGTAATGTAGATACTTCTTCTGGGGCAATTGAAGTACAACTATTTGCCCATTCCTACAATAATTGATATTAAAGGAAAAGTATTTTTAGTTGTAGAATAGTTTTTTGGAATAAATAATAAGGATATCGCAAATGTGATTCTATTCGTTGTGAAAAGTTCTGTCGGAATCTGCAATCTTTCGATTAATAACTCTAATAAACAAAATACTAAAAACTTAAGGTGTGCGTCTATTTGAGAGCCTGAGACCTGTCCAGTGTTACTCTGAGAGAAGATTATCTAGATTGTCTCGCGAGTATCTCGAGAGTAACTTGCATGTATGTTTTATGAGAGTTCTCTCAGAACTGTGTCCACTATGCATTTGCAAACAGACTTAGAAAACGTGAAATGTTGTCTAAAAGAAGACTTGCAGCTGCACTAGGGGTTAATATTATTTTAAAAAGGAAAATGGAAGTGGATAGATCGCTGGCCAATTTTATGTACGGGATCTATTCTATTAGAGAACTCGAAATTGAAGATTCTTCAACAATTTAGGAGTTTTTGTCGACTTACAAGCTGATGGTAATGTATAAATGTGTATTTTTATAAATAGTGATACTTATGTACAGGGTCCTTCACGACGAGCTGAATCGATATGTATATGTGAAAGTACTGCGACTAGTATTCTAAAAATTTGCTTGCATGGGTTTTCCGAAATGCTTGTTTCAACTAAAATAATTTCAGTTTTCTGAAACTTCCGGTTATACCGGAAATAAACCCGAACTTCGTTATTTTAAGAGAAATGCTATGGTTTTCATTAAATTTTTGGAATCTAAGTAAAATTTCAATATAACTTCATGAAAGACATCGTATGCCTAAAGTCCATCATTTTTCACACTTCACATTTTCGAAATTTTTGGACACATGCAGCCCTCTACTAAAAAAATTATATTTCTAAATTTAAGTTAGGTCTAATATTTTTGTGATTTGGAGAAATAACACTTACAGCTTTCAAAATCTGTGAAAACCTTGACAAAAATTTATACAGGGTTTTCAGAAAATAGTGCCGAATTTCGCTATCTAAAAACTTCGAAAACTTGACTTTTTCAAATCGCAACCCCATCTTTCGCTTCGCCATTGGATTCTACGTTATAAATTGAGTGAATTTTGTTGGTAAATTCATATATCTCAAATCAACGGTTTTTGTAGAAACTTGAAAAAACTGAAATCTCCATGGTTTTTAATTTAATTTCGAACATTTACTTTAGTTTAATTTTTAGTTCTGTTCTTCTCCTCTTAGTGTAGTGTTTTTAAATATTTTTTAATTGACAAAAGTATTTTATCAAGTTTCTACTAAAGTAAATGTTTGAAATGAAATTAAAAACCATGGAGATTTCAGTTTTTTGAAGTTTCTACTAAAACCGTTAATTCCACATATATAAATTTACCAACGAATGGTGAAGAGAAAAATGGGGTTGTGATTTGAAAAAATTAAGTTTTGCGCAGTTTTTAGATAGCGGCATTCGGCACCATTTTTTGAACACTCTATATAAATTTTTGTCAAGGTTTCAACAGGTTTTGAAAGCTGAAGTGCCAAAAATATTAGACCTGACTCACTTAAACTCGGAAATATAATTTTTTTAGTGGAGGGCTGCATGTGTCCAATGTGAAAATGTGAAATAATTAAAAAATGGTGAACTTATGGCATACACTGCCTCATATGAAGCTGTATTTAAATTTTGCGAAGATTTCAAAAATTTTATAGAAACTATAGCATTCCATTTAAAATAACGAAGTTTGGGTCCTCTTGCGGTATAACCGGAAGTTTCAGAAAACTGAAATTATTTTAGCTGAAACGAGCAATTTGGAAAACCCATGCAAGGAAAATTTCAGAACACTAGTCGCATTACTTTCCCATATGCATATCGATTCAGCTCGTCGTGAAGAACCTTGCTGAGAAGAAGAGAAGATTGGTTTAAATGAATTAAATGGACTCTCTACTATTGTAAATTCTATATAAACTTTTGATTATATAAATTTCAACATTCGTCATTGTTATCAAATGATATTTGGGAAAAACAATGAATTTAAATCATTTCTTTTTCGTATCTTCTCCAATTTCACACATAAAACTAACTTGCCTGATTTCGTTAATTATGTATTTCTTTTCCCGAGCATCCCTATTTTTCGCATAATTCTTTGAGGATTTGATTTTTTTTATTAGGGTCGTGGTATTTACTCAGCTTCGTATTCCACAACATATCATTAATTTCATATTGTTTAATGAGCTCTTTTGTTTCTTCCGAAAACCAGTTTTTATTTGATGACATTTTGTTAAAAACTCTCAAAAAATCACTTTCACAAATATAACGTAGTTCGAATCAAAGAACATACCATAAGAAGAAGAAATGCAAACTTAATTGTTATTCAGTGGAAAAGATATGGCAGATTTTCGACACCAGTACCCTCAATGGTAGGTGGCAGAACTAATCCATTTTCGCGGTTCATTTAAATTTACAACAAAGAATATCTACTGTATTCTATGGTATTCATATCCATCCAGTTTCAATTTGGCAGTTTCCTAAATTCACGATAAAAAAACATTTTAGAACTGGGAAACGTTTCTTTACGAAATAATATTTACATACATTTTAAACTAAACCAAGGAAAATTAGTATATGATTACATTATTATTTTTAAATTGGAAACTGTTAAGACCACAGATTTTTCTAACAAACAAAGTGAAAAGTGTGATATGTGAATAAATACTAAACAGAGATAAAACAGTAATTCAGTTGAACAGAATGCACATCATTATAATAATATACTACTGCCGTTTGGATTTAACAAAAAAAATATTGCTGTGAATTCAAGTGAGTCAACGAACATAAAAGTATGTTAAAAAATATAAATGAAAAAGGTACGTTGAAAGGTTTAAATTAATCTGTCCACCAAGTTAAGTCAAAAATGAACAATATTGATACCAGCCCTTATTGAGTTGCATCTGAGATATGCCCTTCCCTTCTGGAGTACGTGTTGTGCGACTCAATTTGAGCGAATCCTCAAACTACAAAAGAGAGCTGTTATATATTTACTCAGACGTAACAGCAGGGCTCACTACAGGAACTTCTTTGAAAAATTGAATATTCTGACTCTTCCATCATCATTCATCTTTGAATCCGTTTGCCTAATTCGTAAGCGCGGTTCTCCAATAAAGATCGTTGCACGGCTATCCATTTAGGAACGTGGAGCACGACCTTTACCTACCCACTCCACGTTCAGAATTAGTTAAGGGCTCAATATTTTACAATGCAAAAAAATGCACAATCACTTGCCAATTGAAATCAAATCGATGTCATCTTTTCTCGCATTTCTCAATAATTTGCGGGCAATTTTATTGGAAAGGGACTATATTGAACTTCTATTTAATTTGTTTTATTCTCATTCAGTTATTTTTATGTTTTTTTTCAGTTTCTACAAGCTTTTGTATACAAATTGTAACAATTTTTTGACAATAAAGCATTTCTCTCTGTCTCTATTTTTCAAAAAAATATTGTAAACTAACAACTTTTTTCCAATCTTCGTTGGCACAAATAATGGGAGGAAAATTATGAATAACTGGCCAATAAATATCAAACTTCGTTGAACTTTTGATATACAGGATGTTTCTAAATTAAGGAGGTGATTGCTCGTATATAATTAAGATCTTTTTTCACCAAACTATTTAAGAGTGTAAATTATGATTTTCAAAAGTTATTTCTTAATTAACTTAATAAACGAAAGATAAAAATATTTATTTTAAACAATTAAAATTGAGAAATTTTTCATTTAATCAATTTAATTTTGTAATAGTTATAAAAAGTCATAATCCCAAATTAATAAATTTTCATGAACATTTATTGCAGGATCCTACGAAGTACATATTACATCAAAAAGGCTCCAGGAAGTTTAAAATTCATAGGCCAATTATTTATACCTTTCAACCCAGTATTTATTCCAATTACCTATAATTTTGTTATTCACTTTGTTTTCTTCTGTATATTGAAATTTTATTCTATTTATATCTCTATTTAGTTATTTTAATGTTTGTTTTTTAGTTTTTACAAGCTCTTGTCTACAAATTGTAGCAATTTTTTGGCAATGAAAGCACATAAATTAAATTTTAATGAATAAAGCTTATGCCTTTCTTCATTAAACGACATTAACTTTATTAAAAGCACTTTCTTAATAGCGCTTTGTGCGCGTGCGTAGTTCAGATATGTTACAAATAAAGTTCATCTCATTAAAATTGCCGTTCCGATATTCCCCAATATCTACAACTTTATCTGTACAAAGTTTATCCAATACTTAGTTTTTTCACAAAATAAAAAAAACATATTTTGATCCTTTAACCCGACCTATAAACAATTTCGCCAAAATATAAGAGCTTGTTTTTCCATAGTAGCTCTTTACTGGCGTACTGAACAAGAAAATACTTGTGACATCCACATTTTCATTTGAAAAAAAATCTACTTCGACTGGACTATGACGATTTATAGCTTTTCTTATAGTGAAAAATCGGCACATAGTAATCCTTCATTTTAGTCATTTCAAGAAAGGTTTTATCATCAAATAATTTTCAAAATATCTTACCACTTTTGATAAACAGCAATGCAGCAAGTACTAATGCGATATAAATAACGCAAACGAAATCCAACCAAAAACCAAAAGTTCTATTGGCACCTACGAATAAGAAATAAGCAGAAGTGTTGATATTTTGGAAATTGTCGAACTCTTTTTTGAGTATATCCTGTGCTTGGAAAGCTCTAATTGTGGTTAATCCTTGTAAAGAAGCCGATAAATGCGTAAATATTGGACTTCTAGCTGTAACATAGAAATAAAATTGTAAACTATCACATGTTGTTAATTTCTGATTTCATATTTGTTTAGAAGTAGCTCAGCGCTATATTTTTTATTAAAAACAACAATCCTAGAATATCCTAGGGTTTCTAACAGATTTTCCATTAGTTACTTTCGAATTTTAATTTTTAATAACGAATGTCAGGAGGTAAGCGAATATTCTTGATAATTAAATAACTTATGAAGAATGATAAATCAAATATAAAATATGTTGAGGCGCCATGTTCGAGTTATAGCTCTTTCAATATCAATTGTAGAAGACAATTATGCGAGGAACAATCAATATTTCATAAATACGCGCGGCACTCATACCAAATTAAGAAATGAAAAATAATGTTTACTCCCCGTATAAAATTAGGTAACATCTAACAAACCGTCAGTCCACATGGACTCATAATCTCCACTGTTTACCAATGGAAACAGCGAATCGTAAACATGAATGCATTTCTATTGGCCGAAGCTGCCAGAAGGCGTTTGTACACAATTTCTTCGAAATATTCCTACCAGACAGTCTGCGATAAGCAGTGGGGTCGTTTGGTGAGATTCATTTAATTCATATATTTCTTTAAATAAATAAAAATATGGCGTTCTTTAGACCATGGGCAAATGAAGACAATGAACAGTGTAGTGAGAATAAACACAGGTATTAATCTAATAATAAATATTTAGATATACAAACACATCAAGTTATTTTAAATATATTCGAATGGTTAAAAAAGGAAAATGTTCAGTAATATGATGATGTAATTGAAATTTCGTTATTCAGAAAAAAACGGATGGATGGGGTACAAAAAGGGCTCAGTTCACGCCTGTTTAAACCAAACGCCCTTACAGCCAGGTAATCGTTTATTTACGTTTTATAGTTTAATATTTAGTTGTAGCAAGTTAACGAGGTATAATAATGATTTTTTTTCTAAGTTCCAGATAGGACTACAATTAAGTGCATCTGTCTAAATAATGGCGTCCAATTAATAATGATTCGATTGCCTTTTAACGAATTCTTCTTACATAAAATATAGATATTTTTAAAAGTATTTATAAAAATAATGAATTCATAAAATGAGAACTACTCGTATATACGCTCGAATCAGATTAATTTAGTATATTTTTTTTGTTCTTCGGAATCCACATATTATGACTAGAAGAAGCATTGATTTGTTACAATGCACCTTAATATACCATACCGAAAATACTGAAATATATTATTTATTATTTATAGGAGAAACTTTCCCTTTTTTCGAAAAAGTGGGCTGTGGCCAGTGGCGGCGCAAGACCTAAACTTTATGTGTGCAAGGTACATTTCGCGAGACCCTCTTCTGATGGTGCAAGAAGGACGAAATATAAAATAAAAAATCACTTGTTAAACAGTTTTTTATTTATCAAGAAAAAAACTTAATTTTTACTTATACTTCTTTGGAATCAAACATAAATGGAAAAAAAGAAATAATTAAAGAAACAGAAATTTTCTACTTTTGATTTTACTGAACTTCTTAATGATTGTAACTAGTATCATTGCTAATACTGCATAGAAATTTTTTTACGGTCAATCGAAAGCTTATTTACGATATTGATCCCCTGTAGGCGGACACAGAAGGTAGTGCTCTACTCTAGACTAAGAACATACTTTTTTAAATTTATTTTCGGCTGTGAGGCGCGAGGCCCTTAGCACCGCGGGCCATGGGCGCCCCTGCCTGTGACCTCTTATTCTTTTTTATTATAACTTTAGAACTGATTGGAATATAATAACAAGATTTAGCGAGAAATCTTCATTTCATTCACTTGGCATTTGGAGCAAAACATAAAGTTTATAAAACATCATGGTACCATCATAGGCATGTGTTATCTGATTATAGACCCTTTATAAAAATTATAAAACGTCGATCTATGTTTGAAAATATACATTTATTTTCGTGAGGACAGTTTGGAGGCTAAATTATTAATTTAGGTAGTTGTTTCAATAATATCACATATTGGAACTGTCGTTTAGCAGTTTATGAGAAATCTGATGAAAACTTTAACAAGTTTCAGACATATAAAAGCAATAAAATCTAACAGATAAGTTTTAAGAATTAATAGACCATTTAATAAAAGCTAGCTTAGAAAATGAAATTGATACGACTGGAAAGATGACTTTTCAAAAAGTTATATCTTTCAATACCTTGCTCCACCACATTACTCTCTCCTAGGTAGGCAGTAGCTGATTGAAAGATTTCCTGACAGATAATTTAGTCGAGTAGAATCAATATAATGACCATTACGATTGCCCGACTAAGCGCCTCTGTATGGAAATATCAAAAATCAATTCTTCATAAAACACAGTCTTGATATTTCAGATTTCAGGAAAGGAATAATAACTGCGTGCTAGAACTTCAAGTAGAAGTTTGTAATTTGAAGATATTATATTCTAAACTGACAAGCTATATAATTGTAGTTAATAGAATATGAAACTTACTAACAGATTCTATTCTTTTCACGTCTCTGCTGGTTTCGACGAAAATTACCCTCATGATATAAAACAATACTGCAATTAATATAGTCGGAATTAGAATCCATAATGTAAGGCTTCCAATCACCAGACATGTTGAAGCTACATATAAACCAATCTAAAAAAAATAAATTAATACTCAATTTTCTGCAGATAAAAAAATATTCATGAAAATATGGGATGGTATAAATTTTATATCAACAGATTGTCTAAAAATTATTGAGAGATTCTCACCACAACTTCAGTACTTTCAAACGCTTAGTTTCTGTTTATCAATCGTATAAGTCAAGTAAAAATTAGTATCGAGCTGTCATTAACGAAGAGTTACAGTTTATCGAGTGTTGAAACTTGAAAATGTGGAATGGGATGTTTTTACGGGATATTATATTTTTGGGGATTTTATAACTTCAAATATCGATATATAACTTGACAGAATATCGATTGAAATGTTAGAAAATATGATTATGGTTTGATCCACACTGCAACGGAATGATGAAATTATTTAATGTCAATGTTTATTTTGAAAAATCAGAAGCTGAAGACAAGGTTTCTTTTCGATAATTTATGAATGAAGTATTTAAAAAAATGATGTTGCTGAATGAAATTATTTATTGATTGTTTGAAATTTATTATTTATTTAATGATATTTCATTATTTTTAATGTTATTTACTTGAAAGTATTTATTTATTTATTTCATAAATAATAAAATTTTTTTGAATGGGACTTTAGAGAGATAAATTTTTGAGAGTTTGGAACTATTTTTTGAATTTCTAAAATTATCTGGGAAACTTCAAAACATATTTAAATAATCCAATCTGGAAAATGATTAGAAAAGCTCTAGAATGTTTTGAGTTGGTTATAAATTGCTGACTATAATCTAATACAAAAGATTTAATTAGTAGATTCCAATCAATTTAGAATGTTTTTCATGTTTCGCTATTAAATAACGTGACTGCGTACCTAGAGGGCGCCCTAGACGGGTGGGATAAAAAACGAATAGTGCATTGGGTATCTAGATATATTGTCTATGCACGTCCCAAAACACGATTTCGTCACTATTATAGTATTTGTGCAGTAGCGGTTTAAAACGAACGTGTTTTTTTCTCGTACCGAAAACCAAGTTTGGCGAAAACCAGGAGTAACATATCAATCTCAAATTTCCCGTTAAATTGAAAAAACTCCGACTAATTGCTTTAAATTGTTGCAAAAGGCATATGGGGACAATTCTCTATCCCATGCGCGTGTTTTTGAGTGGTGTAATCGCTTTAGTGAGTGCCTAGAGAGGAAATCAAAATTCAAGGCAACGTGATGACTAAATGAGTTCCAGAGGGTCAGACTATCGACCAAACTTACTATTTGTCAGTTTTGCTAACACTGCGAGATCGAGTTCGTAAAAAACGGCCTGATTTTGCACCAGGACAACGCACCTGCCCATAACGCGCTATCTGTGAAGCAGAATTTATAATAAAACCCTTTTTCATAACCAGTCTCATTATTTAATAGCCAGACCTCGTATATACAATAGCAAAACAATTTGCAATGAAAATTTTAAGCCGGATGAAATTAAATCAAAAGATTTGTATTTTTATAATTGATCAGATATTTTATTCAAGATATTTTGACACAATAATCCTCATGTTATTGTTGTGGCTGTTTCTGTCTTAAACAAGCTGCTTATTCGAATATGGTGCCTTGGAGTGATATCAACCCGGAGAAGTGGGATTTTGAACCCAACAAAAAACAACATTTGTCAAATTATAAGCAACATCATAGTCGATATGGTGGATGTAAAACTTTGTAAATCTTTTCCAATACCCAGACTGCTATAGAGTTTTGTGGGGTTCCGAGACACACTGCAGCGTAGTAAAATGAAATATCAGACAGACTTGCTAGATTAGGGGCTAATAACCCTTTGTTTGACCTGACGCCTTCTGTGGAATCAAATACAGGGCAATAGAGAAAACAGAAAATTAGTAACAATCTATAGGGGTTGAGACAGGCATAGGAATGTTATAATCAAAGAAGGTCAGTAGATGTAATAAGCCGCATGGATATAGGAAAATCAAGGGATGCGAAATAGATAGCGAAATCAATGAGTGTGAGAGAGAGCGTGACATCACAGTGACGCAGCGTGACTACACAGTGCACCGCCGTTTTTATTCCCGCCATTGTTAATACACGTAGCACCTTCTGTTCGATAATAGCCACATGGCATCGCCATTCTTCTATTTAATTTTTAATAAAAATAGTTGTTCGAAAGAGGAATCTAGCCCTCGATCTACGTGGTCGAAATTAACTACTCGCCCAGTTGCGCCTTCTCGACGTCGACGAAGGTGTTTTTTGGTAATCCCAGTTTGGCGATACTTTCGTGCAAGGACTTGTTACACACTTAGTTATGCCGATGTAGATAGTCGGTATCAGCTAAAATACTACAAGCAGATGTTATATGTTGAATTGTCTCTGATATTTGTGGTCACTTTATCAGATTGTGTGTTCGGATCCTTAATAACATTTTTCTTGTAGTTATTCGTGTTAATAACTTGATCCTGGATAGCTATCATGAAACTTTCGATCTCTAGAAAGAGATTGCCGCTAGTAAGCTATCTATTTGAAGCTTCTTTGTCAACCTGCGGCTGGTTGAGGTCGTGTGTCTACCGTGTAGTACCTTTCGCGATACTATAATCGAGTCAAATTTTGGCGATGAGAGGTTGAGGAGTGAGTAATCCTTTTCGGCATTTTATATAATCCGGTGTAGAGTTGAGGTTCCTGATTCCCTGTGAATATCAGAAGCCCCATTCACGTGATTTCATTACCAGTCGAGAGTGCAGGTTGAGAAGGTCGCTCAAGCCTCTCCCACCCTCTTTTTGGGGTAATGTTGTTTTAATAGTGGAGGACTTTGGGCGGTGGTTGTTGCAGAACAGATTCTGCTAGGTAGAGAAAGAAACCTCTATCCACATTCTATCGAGATTACTAAACTCCAAAGTAGTACATGTGGGGGCGTATTAAGTAGTTAGAGCCATCCTACAGATCAGCTGTAAGCACTGAGCATCTCCAATGCCACAGCAATAAAAAGGGACACAATAAGACATAAATATAAGCATGAGTTTCCCTATTATTGAATTTGAAATAAACAAGCTGTGTCCCATGCATTACTCGGTTTTTATTGTAAAATAGTTTATATTTCGACACAACATTATTCTATGCAGTATGAAATTAACCAATGTAATAAACATCCGATTTAACATATGTTATTGGAGAAAAAAATGAAAAAGTTAACAGAACAAACTGTATTAAGTAGTAATAGTTCATAATCAATAATATCTATCTATTATATTATTACCTGGACGGTATCTAGTATACTCATTGGTAAACTTTCATCCAAAGTACCAATATCTTTGGAAAATCTATTCAAAATTCTACCAGATGGATTGATATTGAAAAATCTCATCGGACTATAGACGATATTAACGAACATCTTATTATGCATTGTAGTTGAAGCTTTTAATGCCCATCGGTAGAATGAAAGCGATCTACTCAACACTATTACAAGTAAAATAATAACCAAAATTGCATAATATACGGCCGTAAGTTCGCTGGTAAAAAGTGGAGTCAACCACCAATTCTCATATATATTATCTTGTTTGGTGCGTGTGTCTATAGATTGGTTTGAGATTTCTTGAGAAATATTGGCTGATACTAAGTTGGTTTTATTTGAATCTAGTTGTTGGATGTTGACCCTAAAACGATAAAAGAATAATTATTTAGTTGTTAACTATTTCAATTGATTTGCGCAATTTTGCAGTCGATAGAAAATAATGGATATGCTTAAATCTGTTCTCAAAAACATATGGTTGTTCAGAAAAAAGCGTCATCACATGAAAATGTCTAATTCAAGACAATTGCACATTTAAGATTTTATATTGTTTATTGTTATGGGTAGAAATCACACACGAATAACGTTTAACCGCCATTTTACATTTATATGAACCTAATTTTAAAAATATAAGTATCAATTCAATATTAATTGAGAATGGTTTACATACCATAACTTCTAATTTAGTTAATTTTCGTGACATTATAATTCATTATCACATTGTGGTTTATATGCTTACGATATATTCTTTGCATATTAGGAATGCAATGTGCATATACTGTGTTATATAGCAGAAAAAGCTACTCACCAATAGGTAACGAAATATTCCGTAGAACTATCAAGAACTTGACTGAAAACAAAAACTGCAGCTAGAAGTACAGCACTGAAAAAATTTCCTCCAGCTTTTATATAACTTTTATAAACGCGCCCATCAATTTTACCAGTACTTTGGTCTTCTTTTTGAAGTACTTGTATATCATCGTTTACTATTTCTTTCGTAGAAAACGTTCTCGATAATTTTCTATTTTCTTCTTCTTCCTCTTCTATATCGGTTAGTAGTTTACTATAATTGGTACTAGCACTTTTTAAGTCTTTATACGAACCCGATATTTCGATTTTACCATCTTTCATCAGATAAATATTTTTCAATTTCTTCAAATATTGTAATTGATGTGTGACTAGGATGACGCATTTACTTTTTAGATGTCCTTGTATACAACCGTCGAATAGCTGTTTACCGACGTGGGCGTCGACGGCAGAAAGAGGATCGTCAAGTAGATAAATATCTGCATCTTTATAAACGGCTCTAGCTAAATTAATTCGAGCTTTTTGTCCGCCACTCAACGAAACTCCTCTGTCTCCTGCTAACGTCCTGTCGCCGTGCGGCAATAGAGCAAAATCTCTTTGTAAAGCACATACTCGGACCACTTCATCGTATTTTTTCTGTTCGAATGTTTCACCGAACAGAATATTTTGCCTGATACTTCCACCGAACAACCAAGGTTCTTGGGAAGCGTACGAAATAATTCCTTGTACGTCTACAGTGCCAGCTTCTAACTCCAATTCTTTCAAAATTACGTGTAGTAAAGTTGTTTTACCACTACCAACCGGCCCTACAATGGCCACAACGTTACCAGGTCTAGCTTCCATAGTTAAATCTTCTAAGTTATTTTCCGTCATTGATTTCAACCATTTAGCTGATGCATTCTTTATGAATACACCAATATCTTTATGAATTGGTTTTAGTTCTAAAGATGGTTTTATACCGTTTTCTGATACCAATGTATTTTTTTCAAAAAATGATACATATTCAGATTTAACTTCGTCGTACATCAAAAACTTTTCGACTCTTTTGGAAGACACGTACATTTCGGCTGCCAAAGAAATGGCAGTCGGCAAAAAATTGGTAACTGTATAAAGAAGTCTGTAGTATGATGTTACAGTATAAGCGTATGTGGCAGTAAGAGTATTTCCTGTTATAACGTATACCAAAATGCTAATAGCTATAGCACATCTGTTCAGCATGAGGATACAGGACATTAAAATTGATCTTATCACTGAAGTGTATCGGATATACTTCATTTCTTTCCTAAAAAATAAAGGAATCAATTCTCAGTTGCTAAACGAATACAATTAAATGAATCAAATTATGTAACAGTGCAACTAAGTGCCAAATTGCTCAACAGATAGAGTGTATTGTACGAAGTAGATTTATGAAATGATATGAGGTGCATAGATAAATGCATTATCAAAGATCCAAATTTACATATAATAGTTTTTATCTTGCATAAAATAAACCATAGAAATAAAAATACTAGATAGATATAGAAGAAAGTGAACTTTTATTGCTCATTTCGTTGAAAAAATCGCTTTTTACCATTTCTTTGATTATTACTGCATATTTTCTTCATATACTTGAAATTGAGTTTCTGATTGCAACTTGATCTATCCGATTCTGTATTTCGGTTAATCTGAATGACAGCTCATCTAGATTTCTACGAGGACTACTACTCAAGTTTTGAGATTTTTTCTTTATGATTTTCTTTAGTATGATCAACCAATTATCGAAGCATTTTTTCTATTCCAAAACTTCTGATATAAAAGCATCAACCGTTTCTTCGGATGTGTAAAAACGTTAACCTCGCAATTTATTTTTGATCTGCAAGAATAAGAAGAAACCATTAGGTGCTAAACAAGGACTGTACGGCGGTTGACCCTTTGATTCGATGTTTTGACATTTCAAAAACGTTTTTGTTTGAACTGATGTGTGAGAGCTCGCATTGTCATCGCAGAGAATGATTCGTCTTCTGCGACTGGTTTCTCTTATTTTTTCGAACATTTGCTTCGAATTGTTTCTTTCGCGAACAACTTTCGTTGTCGTCGAAAACATCGAAACTCATAGAAAATCATCGCATGCTCACGAATGGATGTTTCAAGTATCTGTAAACAACTTAAATAGCACTCGTATAACACGTTCTTAGTACGTGCACCATTAAAAATGTTAAACTTCATGATGGGAATGTCCGATTTGACATATTTAAATCAGTGTTGTCATATCTCAAAACTCTAGTAGCAGCCCTCGTATCCGTATTTATTAAAGTTTAGTTTATTTTGAAAATTTTGAGGTTAACACTAATGGGAAGGGAGTCATCAATATTTAGTGTCCAGTAATGGACGCCAATTATCGTTTTCAGAGACCGATTTTAGTGATTGTAGTGATATTAGAAATTTTCCTCAGTATTAATATAAAATTAATTTTGTCTGTATCTTCGTAAGTACATTATGTAACAACTATTTAACCTTTTAGAGTTGCAAGAGCTAGAGCTCTAGTCGGGTTTTAGTTTTCATTATAACTAGGACTAATCAAAAAAAGGATAAGTAAAAAGTCTATCTAAATATTTCTTAGGAGTGCTGGACATATAATTGATTATAAATTACCAAAAAAATACTTACATTCTAGCATATTCGACAAGTTTAGTGAAAGGATATTCCCATGTGTACATTTTGATTACTTGGATACCAGATATGATTTCATTCATCAGTCTTACCCTCTCATCAGTTCTATTGGCAGTTTGAAGTCTAAATTGGGAAGTTTTCTTTCCCAACCATGCTTAAAAATATAGATATTTAACTATATTACGAATTAAATTATATTATTTCGCTATTAAACATTAGTTACAATCCCTCAGAAAGTTCTAGTTAAGCTAGTAGAAAAAAATAGTTTTGCTCAAATAAATAATATATTTATATTATATTTGTGATTAACATATCTAATTTTTTTCTTGTATAATTTAGTATATTATTAGTATAATGTATTTATACAAATGTAACTATGAGTAATGGGATGATTAAATTATTCCCGGCTTAAGCATATGAGAAACATAAGTCTGGACACTGGGCTGCACAGAATCTTCTCAACCTGGATTAAGGTGTCTGTGAGCACAGAGCGCAGAAGCTGCGGTTTCCAAGAGTTGCCCCACTAATCTAGTGCCATACCAAGTTGATTGAGAGGTAGAGTACTGATTTAACTGCTTCATAACACTGCATGAAAACTAATGCACAAAGAATTATTGATAACTCACTAAAAGCTTATTTTTCGCTAAGTTATCGAGTGGCAAAAACAAGCAAAGCTCATAGCATTGTGGAAACCTTCATAAAACCATGTTTTCTTGTCTACTAGACAACGAGGCAGTAAAACTAATATCTTCAGAGCCACTCGATTATATATACGTTTAGAAATCCTGGCTTTACTTTTTGAGTATAACACCAAACTAGCAGAGATTCTTGATGACGGAAACTGGTATCGTGTACTTGTCTATTTGGCATATATTTTCTCCACACAGAACAGAATGGATATTTCAGTGCTGGCAAGAACTATAATAAAGATCACTGTAAAGACAAAGTTCGAGTGTTCAAGCGTTCAATAAGAAGAAAATCAACTTTTGGGCAAAAAGTGTGGATGAGGGGAAGGTCGATTGTTTAGGATATCCTCTAACTTCCTGCAAAGCTTGATGTCGTCGTTGGAGCATAATTTCCTAACAGCCTAAAATGAGAAGATGCAGAAATACGAATGGGTGTTTAACCCACTCACCGCATCCAAAAAACCGAACATTATATCGTCGAATAAGACTTTAAAATCTATTTTCGATAGTGATGGTTTCTCATACTTTTGGATACGTTTGGAAATAAAAAAATTCTACCCTCCCACTGAAAAAGCAAAAGAAGTTGTCTAGTATTGAGCCCAACTTTCAAAAATTGTGTCTTAAGAAACAACCTCAACCTTCACATTAAGATACCGTTATTATTCTTACAGACTCATGTCTCGTTAAGAAGAAATTAATTAAAAGGTTTCTGTTTATATTGATATTTTTGTCCTGGAAATTAAAATGTTATCCAACGAATGTTGCTTCTCTTTGTAACATGTTTCACTCCACTCAATTAAAAATATATTTCAAACGTTGAGTATGTTTAAAAAGCCTTTCATGCCTTCGTTGTCTAATAATTTGAGCAAGTCAACACGCAGTAGATTTGGCCCAACCCTTTTGTTATCTTTTGAGCTATTTATTGCTCTTGTAATCCCTTCTGTTGTAATTTATAGCCCAGACAAATTAACTTCCAGGTTATTCTCTAATTGAAGTCTTTCATCTCGAAATAGGATGCGAATATATTGTTTCCAGATAGGTTTTCTCTGTTCGTTGTCCTGTACCATTTGACCTTGTTTATTCTGTATGTTAGAGAAGGTCTGTTTTCTATATATTCCAATTGTTCCAACATTTTTGGTACATCGTATATCATCCTATTTTTCTTATTGAACTTCTTCTTCTTTTGTTGTATTTTCATGACTTGTACTTACCAATATTAAAAGCCGTTAACTCTCTCATACAGAGTAGCAAATTTGGTAATCTAATACAAAATATTAATAAAATATTGTTAAAGTTCTACTTACATTGAAATGGTATGAATGAAACTAATAATAAAGTTCCAGCCAAAGCGGGAACGCCAACGTTAGTATACAGTAAATACATGACGATGAGTATTTCAATCGGTCCGATGTAGATGTTATGGAAAAAATAAATTCCCATGTCAAATCGGGCTACGTCGTTGGATAGTAAATTTACCATTTGTCCAATTGTGGTTTCTACTAAAGCCGTTTTGCTTAATTTTAACGCTTTTCTGTAAATCAAAGAACAGCATGCAACTCTCATTTTCATACCTGAAAACAGAATGAAATTATAGAAAAATATGAAAGTATCTTAATCAATTGTACCCAAAACTATTGGGCGCGTTCATTTTTTTTGCTGGGACGCACTACTAAATTATAATACTGGTCAATAAAAGCTTTATTGCACTTGATATAAGATTGATATTGGATATATTAATTGTCATAATTTATAAATGGAACTATAAATTATTTCATAAGATGCGTGTTTTTGAAATCTTGATTCTCATATTACATTACAAACATCGAAAAACATGAAATAAAATAACTAAATAGAGAAGAAAAAGTTGGAAATATATCTTATATTTCATTACAAATCCTTTTATCAGCTTTTCTCCTATAATTTTTTAGGAGACAATATATCTTTAAATACCTGCCATCATGTGATGATCCTACATTTTCTCCATCACTTTCAAATACTGATAGAAGCACTCTATAATTATAATTGAAATAATCTCCATCATTATCGAAAGCATTTACAAATTGCATTATCATCCCTAACTTGATATGTAATGATGGAAGTATGATTTTGTCTCTGCTCATTCTTATTACTGAGGAAACTACCACTGTATTAGAAAGTACACAATCTATACGGCATATGCTTCAAGTTTGAAGATGCTACGTTGTTTAGTATTTGTTTGATAGCCATCATTAGTGAATGTTTTCAGAGAATTTGTAAATATGAAAGAAATTGGTCATCGTTATGTGATACAATACCTTCATTTGAAACGCCTCCGTTCAACCAAGAGCAGAGTTTATATGAGACCGTACGACCTGCGAAGTCCAGCATCGCGGTGGCCGACCAAATGAGGTGACGACTCCAGAAATCTAGAAGAAAATCCACGAAGCGGTACTGGATGATTGTCGAAACAAAAGAACAAAAGAACGAAAACAAAACAATGGACTGAAAAGGAAGAACCGACTCCAAAGAAGGCAAAGACTGTTGGCAACTTCATGGCGTCGGTTTTTTCTGATACGTGTAGGCTAATTTTCATTACCTATCAACGGCGAGAATTTTTCGGACTTATTGCAAAGTTTGAGCAAAAAAAACAAGCAAAAACGGCCGCATTTGACTAAGAAGAAAGGGTTGTTTTATCAAGACATCGCACCAGCTCACCCAATCGTTATTGCAAAGGCCAAAATTAATAAATTAAATATTGGATTGTTATCTCGTGCATTTCATTCGCCAGATTTAGCTCTTTCGTCTTATTTTCTGTTCTGTTGAAAAAATGTTGAAAAAATGGATCGGTGGTCAAAGATATTTCAGCAATGAAAAGGGGATGCTTGACGATTCTTATTATTAAAAAAGTATCAAAACTATTGAACATAGCTGGGAAAAGTGTATGGAGATAAAAGTAGGTTACATTGAAAAAAATAAATCTTTTTAAAAATTTTTGTCTTTTCATTGTTGTGCCAGGTACTTCTTGGACCATCCTCGTTATATATTACAATCTCAGATAAACTGTTTGCCTATAGATTGCTAGATCGACCTATTGATCATTTCCTATACGACCATTCAAATAAAGAAATGTTTTTATCAATTTGCGGTTTTATAATATAATTGACCTGACCCTAAATTCCGATAAAACTATCAGGTGTTTACAGCATTTTCTCTTCGCTATCAAACTATCAAAACTATTACAACAATCGCATCATTAGACCTAAAAATTCCTCGAAAGAAACTTGGTCTGTTAATAATGATTTCAGGAACAGAACTCTATTGACCTCGAACAATGTCTTCTAGTCGTGATGTTCGTTCTTTCCTCGTTCTTTCTAAAAGGATCACTGACAGTCTCTTATCAGCTAATTTATATCTAATTAATCCAGAAGTGATGATTAACGTTTTAGGTTTTCCTCTAGCTGTCTAAAAGCAGATATAACTGTTCCCTTTTACAAGGGTGGCGAAAAAAATAACACTAGTAAGTATCGTCCTATTGCATTATCATTAATCTTATCAAAAATAACTGAAAGATTAATGAAAAACAGTTTATTGTCTTTTACTTTTAAACATAAAATCTTGAAAGCTCAACAATTTTGGTTCCCCACTAAATAAATTCACTAATAACGCTATGCTTTATCTTCTTAATGAAATATATACCCCACTCAATAATAAATTTTATTCGGCTTCGGTTTTTTGTGATATCGCTAAGGCATTCGATTCTGTTAATCATGAAATTTTTATTAACAAATTGGAATATTATGGCATCCGAGGTGCTCCTTTAAAATGATTTTTTCTTACCTTAAATGTAAAAAACAACTGGTATGAACTAATGTTAAAGTTTCGAGAAATTCACCAGTTGGCAATAGTGCACATCAGGGTTCAGTTTTAGGTTCAATTCTTTTTTTGGTATTCATGAATCATGTCGCAGACTCAGGAATTAATAGTAAATTCCCTTCATTTGCGGATGACACCAGTGTAACCTGGAATGGTCCAGAAATACAAATTTTACATTCTACCATGGACAAAAATCTCATTACTATTGAGTCCTGGTCTGAAGCGAGGTTCTGCTTAAACACTAAGAAAACTTTAGTTTTACAACCAATAAAACTCAGCCATGACTTAATAGTTTCTTGGTATACATATTGACGGTGTCCTAAATGGTCTGTATATGCAAAGACTTTGACGAAAAATTTATCTTCTGCTTGTTTTGCCATTATATCTGTGTTTAAACAGCTCGAGTCTCGTACTGCTTCAACATCTTACTACTCATAGATGTTGAAATTTTGTTCAAAAATACAGTTTAAACTCTCCCCAGTTTTTTATTTTAGAATCCGTGTGTTTTGTTCGCAATCACACTCATAATTCAACTGAGGGACTCATTACCCATTTCTGATCTGGTAAAAAATTCCATCACCATCAGTGCCGAAGAATTATTCAATCAGCTACCTTCAGAATTAAAAGTGGCAAATACTGTTTTCATTGTTGGGTAAATGATAACTTCATAAAAATTATTTTTCAAATGAATAAACAATAAAATTTGATGAAGAAAAGTTGATTGAATTGTTCTCTACTTTTGATAGTGGCCATATAAACACGACGAAAGACATTTGGCGATAATAAAGTTGTATGAAAAACGGATCCGAAAAACCTTTCAGAAAAGCGAAGACAATATGGAATTTCAATCGCATAAGACTGTTTGGAAGGTAAAGAAAGTGATTCTACATTTTTCAATAACAATATTACTAGGGAAACAAGTTGATGTTTGACTACGATATCGATACGGAGCGTCATCATTAACAGTGGCTACCACCAAACCAAACAAAGCTCGGATGAGCAAGTCAAAAGTGAAAACAAAGCTCGGTTGAGCAAGTCTAAAGTGGAAACAATGTTCAACTGCTATTTTATAGAAACGAGTTGGTCCATAAGGAGTTCGTTCTTCCTGGGCAGACTGTGAATCAATGATTCTACCTCGAAATGCTTGTCAGCCCTGGTAAATAAAAGCTGCTAAAAATTTGTTTATTATTATAACGAACTCATCTACTAATATATAACATTCATTTAGTTCTATTCTATGTTATCGAAGCTAAAGTTTGGAGGACTCGCCGGATATTTCTTGGAAGGTGCTCTTACTGTTATGTTTCTGTGACCAGTTTCTAATTTTAAGTGTAAGTGTAAGTGAATATTATGAATTTCGTAAGTAAGTGTGAATAAATTCACTCGTTTTGTGATTGAAAGCCTTTTAAATATATAATAAAAACATTACATTATATTTTATTATTCGTTTTTAATATCAGAGTAAAATTACCTAAGCAAATGTAATTACAAATAAGTGAAAAAAACTTACCTAATTGCATCAGCCTCAAATTAAAATTGTGTTGCATATTTGTTGAAACAAAAGAAGTAATTACGATCATAGCGGCATACATGTATACCTCGTTTTTGTCTTCATTGGCTCGATTTGCTTCGTAAACTTTAATGAGTTGTGTGATAAGAAACGGTTGAGATATCCTTAAATCGAAATATTTTATTTTAGATACATAACATTGACGAATATAAGTGGCTACCCAAATTTATAGAATTTTTTTTTACCCTGAAGCTTGAAGTCCTTAACAATTAAAAATAAAAAGTGAGGCGTATATTCAGAACTGAAACCACGTGTTTGTTTCTATGATTTCGATTTGATTTCTTCAAATCAAAGTTCAATTTCTACACATTTTTTGAAAATTTCGATTTTATTCATCAATGTAATCTCCATCAAGAGTTATAAAATCATTCCATAACTTCTCGATGCCGTACTTGAAGGAGGTTTTATCTTTTTCATTAAAATAGGCTTCAGTTCCAACAATTGCTTCTTCATTTAAGCTGAATTTCTTACCGGTGAGCATTTTTTGAGATCAGCAAATAGCAACTGGTGCCAGATCTGGACTATAAGGTAAATGAGGAAACAATTCGAAGTGTAATTTGTTCGATTAAACCATCGTTGCCATCGTCACAGTTAACAGTGGTTTTTTCTTCGACATATGAGGCTGTTTTTTCTTGATATTTGCATTTAAACGATCCAACAACGCTATGTAGTATTCGTGGTTTCCCGCCTGCAGTCCACTCCGATGATGATCGTTTTTATTCCGCAATGAAGTGATGGATCCATTGTCATATATTGACGCAAAAAATCTGATTTATTACGTGCAAACATGACCAAAAACTGTTCTGAATCATGAACACGTTATTAGTTTTGATCGACTTTTAGTAAACGCGGCACCCGCTTTGAAAAAAGCTTTGTCAAATGCTCATGCATAATTGTAAACACATTGCCTTCTGATATCTTTAAGGTCTTAGCTATCTGACGCAATTTCAATTTACGATGAGACATAACCAATTTGTGGACTACTTTGATGTTGTCTGGAGTAACCATGTTCACCATCATCGGTGAACCATGTTTAAATTTGGTAAACCAATAACAAATGATTCTTTTTGATAGAACAAAGTCCGGATAAGACTTTTGAAGCCATTACTAAGGTTGTACAGTATTTTTTTCATCAATAAGCAATAATAAATTAACATACGAAATTGTTTTCGAATGCATTGTTTGGAAAATAACAAAAGTAGCTTCACTTAAATAGCTGTCACTTTTTTCTGACTAATCGAAATGTCATGAAATTTTACACATAGTCTTTTGAAAGTTGGTACTTTATAAACATCATATGGATTTTACAATGGCAGCACCATCTCTGTGTCAGTCACACGACTTGTTGAGTGATGTTATATGTTGGCCTTCTAAACACGAAAATCGCCATAAATATCTTAGATTCGCTGTTGTATATTCTTTGTGATTTCGATGGAGGCATATTCCCCAGGATCAACTTTTAAATCCAAGCAGAAATTTCTTAAACTGCGTCAATTAGGCCTGGGAAATCATCATTAGAATGCGCTTTTGGTCTAAAGCAAACACGACTCTCAAATGCGCAAATAGTTTGGGCATAATTCTTCAATCATGAATGACCTTGTGCTTTTCGATAGTTCATACTTAAATTTAAGATAGACAAATGATAAAAAATATTTATAATTGGATAAGGGTTTTTTGTTTTTCAAAATATTCTCCGTCAATATCAATAAACTTTTGCATGCGTTGGAATCAATTGTTGAAGCAAAAACGTTGACCGTAATTTATTTTTGAAATGCAGGAATGAGTAGAAACTATTGGGTGCCAAACAAAGTCTGTATGGCGGATCAAATAGATGTTTGAGACTCTTCAAAAACGTTTTTCCTTGATATGTTGTGTGAGAGCTCGGATTGTTGTGTTGGAGAATGATTCGTCTTCGGCGATTGGTTTCCTTGATTTTTACAAACACTTCTATCAAACAAATGCTGGTGTACCATTCAGATTTGACCATTCTACGTTGCTACAATGGAACGGTGGTGACATGCCCAGTTATTTCGAAAAAAAAGGTGACCATATATTCATGCCTAAACAACTTTTGTTGAATTTGGCTCGTCTCGAAAGATCTATGATCTGTTTCTATCAATTGTCAAATTATGCGGTATTGAACGTGAACAAGTCTATGTTCCATGACGATCTTGCATTATCAGTTTACGTAAAGCATGTTCTGTCTGGTACAACAATCGATTTTGGACGATCCATACGAAATTCATCCTGTAGTGAACCGCGACCACGATTGAATTCAGAAAACCAATAAAATACGGTGGCTCGAGATTATGTGTTTCATCACCAAAAGTTGAAGCGAGTTGGTTTGATCCACGTCGAAAGTCATAGTATTTAATTAAATTTTTTGACCAAAATAATTTTACAAAGTATATATAAACAATTCAAACAGCACTCGTATGACGACACGTTCTAAGTACGTTCGCCATTAAAAATGTCAAACTTTATGTTGGCAATGTCAGATTTGACATATTGACATCAGTGTTGACATATCTCAAAACTTAAGTAGCAACCTTCTTATATTGAATAAAATATTTACGTACCTACCTTACTACCTCTGAAATGATAATAATTATATTTATAACAATGAATTCTCCTACGAAGGTTGCAGCTGATGCTTTTATGAGAGAAGGATGCTTCTGAGTTAGTTGTTGTTTCCATTTATGTTCTAATTTATTGCCTAGTTTTCCAGATTCGTGACTGTTTCTTTGTTTATAGATATCGTCTTCAGTAAGGTCAGTTTTATATCCTTTAACAAACAACGGTAGTAGCCAACTAAAAATGAATTCTTTGAATAGAAATTATTCTTATTAACATTACTTCTTTATATTCTTTCAAATAGTGTCGTTGTCTATTTATTGTTTTCAACTGTGGTATAAAACTATATAAATATGCTTTCTAAAGAGTAATAATATATACGAGTATTATTCACTATATTGTTAACATGAAGTCCGCGATGTTACAAAACGAATTTAGGAATCGTAGGCGCAAAAATTTTTCTATTCGTCTATTGTCTTATTAAAGACGAGCCGTTTGAAATAACACTTACAAGGGTTATCTAAATAGAAACAAAACATTCTTTCCATAATAATTTTTCAGTGTTCTTTTCAATCTTTTCCGCGATGTTTTTTCAACCATTCTAAATAATAGTTGCTGCTTTTCTTTCTTCAAAACAAAACTTAACGTATGTGATCTTGTTTGATGAAATTGTCTCTCCTGCAAGTAGAAATTTATGATAAGGAACCAGGATGGCCTTATATCAAGATGTTGTAACGTACGTTATCCTGATGGTAAAGCACTTTCTTCTTCTTCAAAGAGGTAGCTTTTTGCAATTTCTTCCTTAACATTATCAAGCAATGATGCGTAATACAATTCCATGACTATCCCAAAGAATGGTAACTCATTTTTCCGACCTATGAAACTGTTTTTTTTATTAGCTAGTTTCCTTTTGCATTTCGCTGTCCTGGTTATTTTTTGCATTTTGCTTAAACTGCGTCAATTAAGCTTGGAAAATTCAAACGCGCTTTTGGTCCAAAGTGAGCAAATACGGCATCGAATTTAACTTACGCAAGTATAACTATTTAGTCCTGACGAAATAATACATTCTTCTTGGCCAAATGCGGCGTTTTGCTTGATTTCATGTAATAAGTTCACATAATACTCGCCGCTGATAATTTTTCATTTTTCAAGATAGCCAATGAACATTATTTCACGCGTATCCCAAAAAACCGATGCCATGAATTTGCCTGCAGATGGGACAGTCTTTGTCTTCTTTGGAGTCGGTTCTCCCTTTTCAGTCCATAGTTTTGATTTGTCTTTTGTTTCGGGTGTGAAGTGATGAACCTACATTTCATCCATGGTTATAAACGGCTCTATTTGTGTAAAATATTGACAATCACTTGATGGAAACATCTTCTCGAGGATGTTTGCGCATAGCTTTCTCATGTCCAAATTTTCAATAAATATGCGCTGTACCGCACTTTTTAAAATGCCCACTATGTCTGCTAGCTCGTGGACTTTTAGTCTACGTTCATCCAGTTCCGCTTTGTGGAGTTTTCTGGAGTCGTAACCTTATTTGGTCGGCCACTACGATGCTGCTCTTCGCAAGTCGTACGGCCTCGTTTAAACTCTGCCACTCAATATTTTACTATTGATAACGACAGAGAAGTCTCACCCAGAGTAGAATCTTTTATATTGACCAGGCTAAGGCCTTTCAAATAAAAGTATTGTATTACATAACCATGGCCAATACTAAACAAATACTAAACAACGTGGCGTCTTCAAACTTGCACCACATACTGTATAGATTATGTACTTTCTAATATAGAGGTATTTTCAAGCAACTACCGCCATTTTTAAGTCAGGCCAAGTACATCCTCCTAATATCTAGCTCCTCTTTCATATGCGTAGTTTACTACCTTCAAAAAAATGTTTAATAACAGTTCAACACTCAATTTCTTAAATTTTTAGAAACATCCTCACGACGACTCACTTGTACAATTGTCAAACAATCCATTTTCATATTGATAATGACTAATAGTTTTAGGTAACTCTCGTACGTGATCTGTTCTGTTGAAGTGGCAACTTGTGACTTTCCTTGAAGAGAAATAAGTAGAAACAGACAGTTTTAATACTTTTAAAGAAAATATTTCAAGAGAAAATAGATTCGATACCCAGCTGGACCGATGCACTGAAAACATTTCCAAAAGTCTAAAGTCTTCAAAACTGCCGCCAACTTCCTAATTATGCAAAAAGGATATCGGGTCTGTAAATGGGTGCGATGAAATATACCTAAAACGTCGACTTTTTTTATTTTTGGTTACTTGAATGTAGGTACCGGTACACATCAGATCTTTGTTCGTGTAGTTAGACACTAAATCTATTTGTGTTTTGGATATAATCTAGTTCTGGGTAGACGAAATCCGGAAATGAATGCTTGGGGTTGAAAATGCAGTCGCATATGTGACATAACAGCTGTCAGAAACTCACACACGAGTCACTTGGTAGTTTAAGAAGACTAAATTCAAAGTTGGTGACAGCTTGGTCAATACAAAGAATTGTAAGGCGAGGTCGAAATCATATACCTAGTTTACTCATAGGCTACCTGCAATTTGCAAATTTCAATTACCTATTTTGAGTATTTTTGGACAGTCTGTAGATAAAAAAAAATCCTGGAGTCCCAATTGTGTTTAGATATCGTGTATTGAATATTAAAGATTATGGAAAAATGGTAAAACAAGTGCACTCAAACTTGGTACACCAGTTATTTGGCGAGAACAACGAAATCATCTCGAAGACTGCTATTTTTGTGACGTGGACATAAACTAAAACTAAGAATCAATGGCTTTATACAAGTTGTGTTCACTGTCCATTGCAGCGCTCACCTGATCCTAATTGTCTGAAAATATACCTGAACCCTTAGAACAAGGCATTGAAGGACCAAGCTCATCACAAAATGATCATAATTTTCAACAAATAGTCAGAATCATTTTTTCAAAATGATCTTGTAAGATATTTAAATCTCTCTAAATAAACTCCATAATTGTTAGCATCGAATTTGTGCCATTGATTATAGGAAAGACTATTAAACTTAATTATGATCAATGTTACACTCATGAGGTGTCTAGTGAAAATAAAATAAAAAGAGTTATCGACTATGACCTCTCTTGTTATCATGAAGAAGCTGATACCAAAATTGTATACCACATTTGTCAATTTAATACTAACTACCGTGTGCAGATACATTGTACAGATTCTGATATACCTATAATAATGTTGGCAAATTTAAAGTAAGAAAAAAATGTACTTAAACATAAAAGCCATATTTTTACAGGGAATGATTATAATCCTGTTTTGTTTCGTAAAGGAGAAAAGAAGCCTCTCAGTATTTTAAAGAAAAATAATCATTTTAATTAACGCTTACGAATTCAAAATACATCGCTAATAACAACGAATGAGGTAGTTCAAACTATCGAAGAGTATGTATGCATATTAAAAACAAAAAAATGATATCAATAAAGGACGGTATGAGTTATTTGAAAAAGGATATAAATCAAAAAAAGCCGTGAGCAGCAGAGCTCCATCACGAAAGTCGAATTTTTCGATAAATCTTTCCATAAAATGAATTTCTTGGAAATGATATCAATTCTCAATCTTATTTCTTTATATGGAAAATTTGCTATTCCTCAATAACTTTTCATTTCACAAGTTAACTCTCTCTCTCTCTCTCTCGAATGAAAATTCATAATTTCAATAGCCCCGGTGGTCTCGAACCCTCTTGTTCAATTCCAATTGACAACAAAGAAAAAATTGTCATAATGACAAGAAATTTCGAAAATGGGAAGTAGAAAAAATCACCCTAGCAACGATCATACTCGTATTATTCATTAAATAGGAGGCGGTCCAGTTACAATTACAACGATCAAAATGATTTCGGACGTTTTGTGCTAGAACTGAAGAAGAAAACTTTGAACTTGAGAAAGACAATTCTTCAACATCACCCCTACTTGCATGCGAAGTTCGAACCCTCTAGTTTTTCTGGCCAAAAAATAAGAAAATATAACAAAAATGACCATAAAATGGAGAGGGGTGGAGATGGAAAGTTTCGACCTTAGACAGGAAATCATCTCGCAACTAATTGAACCTACATGTGAAATTTCATTTTTCAGTCGCTTTTCGTTTGACCTGCAGAGGTGAGCAAAGGTCAAAAACCACTTTTTTGCGCTGCGACTCCTCGAAATATTCATTTGTTTTCAACCAAACTCTAATAACATCAATCCGCCGCCAAAAAAGCCATGTATGCTAATTTTGAACCAAATCGGACCCATAGTAATTGCTCAAGAGACGAAAATAAGAATTGTAGCTTAAACAGACATTCGAAAAACCATCATAATCGTGTTCAGGAGGTCTCATAACATGGGAAAAATGATGTGCCCCCCCTTTTTCTTCTAGTCATGCCGTAATAGTCTAATTTTTCCTTGAAAAATTCGACTAAAAATGAAAATCGTAGGATATGATCCTTTGAGTTTGCCACCAATCGAACAAGAATTATTGCAACAAATTAATAGAACTGCATTGATCAGCAATATATGATGTAATGCACACATGCGATTCCTCACGGAAAAATTGCCAGAAAATTTTGGTTGGACAATAATTGACGGCAAATATCAATATTATTGGTTTGATGGTCCCCAGAGTCCATCTATTGAAGACTTATCTTTTGACATACAAGGTATCCTATTAATACTACTGTTGTTTATTGATTCATTATTTATTATAACATAATTTACTTAATTGCTTCATGTTATTACAGAGTCGGATAACACAAATGAAGACAATGAAATGGATGAGGATAGAAGCGATGTCAGGAGTGAAGATTCATCAGATGAATCTGATGAGGATTAAGTTTTTCAGTGAATAAACAAATTTGTATGCTCATCTCACTAAAAAATAAAATTATTTAAATTTTTAAAAGATATCTTCACTGTTGTTTGTTTGTTGACAAATAGAACTATTCTTGTCGGACTACGGACCCATACCTGTTTATTTGTAGGACATTATTTCCTTTGAGCAGAGAGCACACTACTCCATTATGTCGTATTTTTGTCCTACAGTTAGTAATGACAAAAATGGTTTTGTGGTATTAATAATTTCTGACCTTAGGACCGGGGTAGCGTACCATGCAATTTGTAGGACAATGTCACCGTTAAATTATATGAATATTGATTAAGTTAGAAAAAAAAATTCAGCTGGTTAGTAATCGTTTTGACGACCTCACTATCAATACATGTTGGAAGGAAGAGGACTGACTCTTTAATCAAACCTAAAGTTTTTTAGGACAAAAATTTTCTCAGAAAATTGAGGTAATTATCTTTAGATTTAAAGCATAAAAATCTGGCAAGGAATAATTTTTTTCAGAAGCATCAAATCAACTCTGTTACCTACCACATTCGAGAATTATCGCACAGAGAAAAGTTGGGCGTCTCTTCGAAACGAAACTACGCACAAAAAATTAGCTTGTTAGTAATCATATGCAAAAATCAACCAGGTGATCTGGACTACAAGAATAAATGTTTTTGTTGTAAAAGAGATAAAGAAATACGGCGTTATTTTAATCTAGGATTCAAATTATCTGTACTCAGTTATCTCTTTTAAGTCCGTCATACATTATACACCAAGGTGTCGGTTATTTAATTCCACTGCAAATAAAGTTCTGGCATTAATATTACATACAAATTCACATGAACGGAAATCAATATCCTTGTAAAGGGGATTTGGGATTGAATAAGAAATATTAATATAGTATAATTAATAAGTATTCGCCGGTAGTTATATTCAAATACTAATTTACAAAATTTAACTTTTTTCTGTTGCCGCAAATATCACAAGCTTGTTTATACAAATGGGCTTGAAATTATATGACGGCTTTGTATTCATTGGCAATTCCAAACGTAGCTTAAAATGTATTCTATTGCGTAATGGAAATAAATATGATTGAGGACCTATTGCCCACAGTACAAACTTAGAGGAAAAATATTGTAGCATTTCGTTAATCTTGAATAAAATATCTATAGTCAATAAATTTTTTATACTAAATTTCCATGTTTTATATGTCTTCGACACTAAACAATAGACTTTAATAGAAGAAACTGACTCTTAAGAGTCACGTAAAACGGGTTATCATGAAATAGAAACATTAGAAAGACGGGAGCTGCTTTTCTTTCATTTGCCAAATATTTCCTCAAATCACTACCGAAAAATGGCATTTTTTATTGTCCCCAAATCAGATAATTTACGAAAAACACTAAATTTAAAATGTTATAGCCAAGGCTTAGATCGATTTGGTCTTTTTTTGTGATGCAGAATTTTCTCAGAATACTGAAAATTGTTTTGAACTTGTCGAGGACCTTCTGCTACAATTAAAAAATATGAGCTGCAATACGAGTATGAAACTCTAAATCTCTGGTTTCCGGAAAATTTAGGATATATAAGCGAAGAGCAGTGAAAGCGTATGCATCAGGACTTGCGCCTCATGGAAAGAAGCTACCAGGGTTTCTGGTATCGAATATGATGTCTGACTATTATTGATTTCTGATACATCATATTCCAAAGACTACACATTAGAGACGACCATTGAAATGACGTTTTTTAGAGATCAACTATTAGTAAACCCAACAATTAGAGCTCATAAAACTCATATCATATATTTTAGAAAATAACATATCATATACATTCAGTAACGGCTAAAATTTTTTCGGCAACAGATGTAGTGTAAACTAACGTGATAGTTATTTACCCACCGCTGTACCCGAGATTTCAGTAAATGATGAAACAAACTATTTAAATATACGTTACCAGAAAAATACTGAAGATATGGTATTGGCCCTGTCCAAAGGATTCTTTTTCTTAGGTTTAACATTGTTAGATATTTCCTCCATTGTTTATTTGTATCTGTAACAACAATTGAAAAGGTATATCACTAGAATAGAATTTCCGATTGAAAATATATATTAGGGTGGGTCATTATTTTTAACAGAAAAACTACGACTGAGCTTGTTAAACTTATATCAATTTCAATGGTAATAAAGTGGTACATTTGAATCTCATATTTGAAGTATATTGTTGTAAGTATTAGACTTGTAGTTACTTATATTGTATATATAAATATATATAAATTTCTTTAATTTCTTATTTCTTTGACCTTATGACGTCAATTTTTATCTTTTTTTTTAATTATTGAAAAAACTAATTTTAAGACAGATGATAAAATCAAGAACATTTACAATCAACGTCACTTTGAATATTGAATTTTGATTCAATTTTTACAAGAATTAATACGATTCAAAACCACCAAAAATCTCAATTACTTATTGTAAGTAAAATTTTATAATTGTTATACATTTATACATTTTTTTATATATTGTACTTGACCATAATTTCAGTCCCAGACAATGAATACATAATTATTCGAAAGCTCGGAAAATATATTAAAATTATTAAAAAAATCTATTATTGATTTCAGGTCTCTTCTATTTCAAAATTAGTTTTTTTGATAATTTTTTAAAATAAAAATGAAAATTGGCGAATTTTTTTTAAATCTTTATCAAAATATGATATTCATACTGACAATTTGCGTATTTATATTAATCAATAGATCACCTTCATCATGAATATCAAAATAAGAATAAAATCGATCTAGAATTATTTTTTCCCTAGTCCTTACATCTCAAATATATAGCAGTAATCAATTAAATTATTTATAATTTTATTAGATTTTACAAAATAGAGCTATAAATTTACCGTTAATTATTTAGGTCTTTTTTATCTTTTTCGTTCTTATAAATGTGAACCATTTCTAGGAATTCTCTTTTTCGTGTATTAAATTCCATTTCAAAAATTTTTGAATCTTTATAATTGAATTTCTGTTTTTTTGACATTTTAAGGTTCGTTAATGCAGTTCTATTTTTTTTATCATATTGATGACCTCTTAGTCTATTTTCTAAATACTGAGATGTTTGCCCTATGTAGATGGCGTCACAATGAGTACAAGGCACTTGATATATATATATATATATATATATATATATATATATATATATATATATATATATAATATTACTTGTTTTTTTGGTGTTTTAGATTTTAATTTAGTGAAATATTTAGATAATGTATTATTAGATTATAGATAATTTATTATTAGATTGATTTTATTCTTATTTTGATATTCATGATAAAGCTGATCTATTGATCAATATAAATACGCAAATTGTCAGTGTCAATATCATATTTTGAAAAAGACTTAAAGAAAAGTCTAAACTTCAAATTTTATTTTTCTTTCAAAAATTATTAAATGAAACTAATTTTAAAACAGAAGAAACCTAAACTCAAGAACATTTAGATGCATAAACAAATCAAAAGGTCTATGAAATAAGAAATTAGAGAAATTCCTCTTTTTTCGATTCATCTGTAATGAAGACATAAACGACTCGACTAATTTTTTCCACTTCTACTAACGGATTGAAAAATGGAAATTATTAACGCCGTTTTCCATATTATAAGGTTTTCCTTATTTCCTCGTATATTTAAACTATGGGGTAAATTTATACACACTGTCTTTAAATTACTTAATTCATTACAACACTTTCACTAGACTGTCTTTAAACGAACCGGCTTATTCGCCAAGTTTTACATTTTCATTATAACCAAACAAGACTGGCCTCACGGTCCATGTCGTGGACGATTTCGTATCAATATATTAGATGGTCTGAAAAGATCGTAGGCTGACACATTTTCCTTAAACCGAATCAATAATGCCTTGTAAATATTCATTCGAATGTGCTTTGGATACAAAGTGAGCAGTACCCAACGCGCGAATAGCACACGCATGCATAATATTTCATTCTCTCTATCCTTGATGCGATTATCATCCAGTACCATTTTGTGAAATTTTTATCAGTTCCGATAAAGTTCGTCTTTAGTCAAGCCGATACAGCCATGTTTGAATTATCTACCCAAAATTTTACGTTCTTAAACGATAGTGCAGAGTCTCAGTAGACTCAGAGTCTCACACTGTTAACTTTGAGGATTGAGGATCGTGAATACCATGGTGTAGAAGTCAGAAAGCCATATATTTTATAATTGTTATGTTATTTGTATGTGTAGCAGAGCTGTATACTTCTTTAATGCTCTCGAGTGGTTTATTTCGAGAAGAGGCAAACCGTCTAATAAATAGCATTTTATTCCATCGCGCTCTCCCAAGTTTGATGGTATATGGGAAGCGTGCATTAAAAGTATCAAGTACTATTTAGAACGGAATCTGTTTTCAGTTCTGAAAACTTTTATACAGTTCTGAGTCAAGTGGAAGGTATTCTGAATTCCCTTCCTATTTGTCCGTTGTCTCTGATATACCTGGAGGATTTGAATCCCCTTCTGCTCATTTAGTCCTTAGTCGACCATAGATCGTTCTTCATGAAGCAGTTGCTACTCTCATTCCCCACAACCGGCAAAGCCAATACCAGAAATTGCAAACCCTTAACCAGAGGTTTTGGACTGGATAGAGCAAGGAGCTCCAAACCAGGGTTAAGTGAGAGAGAAAATTGTTATAATTTGTAGACAAAAGCTTGTGAAAACTAAAAAACAAACATAAAAATGAATAAATGAAGGTACAAATATAATAAAATTTCAATATACAGAAGGAAACCAGAGTGAGTAACAGAATTATAGGTAATAGTCACTTTCAAATAAATTTGCCAGCAAACAAGTGATTGTGCATTTCTTTGCCTTGTATAATATTGAGCCCTTAACTTCTGAACGTGGAGCAGGTAAGTAAAAGGCGTGCTCCACGTTCCTAAGTGGATAGCCGTGCAACGATCTTTCTGAAATTGAAGAAGCGTGCTTACGAATTAGGCAAACGGATTCAAAGATGAATGAGGAAGGAAGAGTCAGAATTTCAAAAAAGCCCCTGTAGTGAGCTGTTTAGTGTAAATATATAACTCTATTTTGTAGTTTGAGGATTTGCTCAAATTGAGTCGCGTTCCACAGAACGGAAGGGCATATCTCAGATGCGACTCAATAAATAATAAACTGTTAAGGAGGTGGATAAGTTCAGTTCTTTGGAAACTCATCTCGCAAAACAGGAAAAACTTTTTGGATAAGGCGGCAATATGTAACTCCCATTTCAAGGAATTGTCCACAAGCCCAAATAATTTCACAGATTCAACTACATACTACAATAAAAAAGGCAGCAATGTATTTTCTCTCTCTTCTCTCGATGTTCTGTACCTTCTCTCGATGAGATTGCTTTTCAGAAACAAATATTTAATCAAATTTATTTGTAACCTACTCGGAACACCCTCAATTGCACAAGAGAATAGGTTTACAAAAGGAGTAAATCACTTTTGAATTTAATTATAAGATTTTCATTTACAAAACAGTCGCGGACCACAAGAAGATGGATTTGTCTGCAGAGACCTGCGGGACGACTTGTTGACCAATGGTAATCTCGAACGTTTCTAAAAAATCAGCGCGATCTTTCAAGTAATCCTGTAACTTTTAAATAACTGATTTGTCGATTGTTATTGTTTCCATTCACGCGATGTAATTCAATCAAGCTTAAGTAAACTTTAATTAATCATTAGAGTATTTTGATTTTCGTTGGGTTCATTGCGAATTTTTCGCGCGATTAATTTGTTACATTGTGCTCAATTTGCTCAAGTGATTCGTTCATTGGATACATTTAACTAAATTTTCACATGATTTCATATTAAAATACGGTCATTATATCTTTTGCAGATTATATCCAAAGCGGTTGAGTAATTCGCGTCAGAGAGCTCTAGGCCAGCTATAAGTTTCAGAAGGCCGCGAGATAAGCTTATACGAATATAATGAAACCATTGTGTATCACTAATGGATTGATATTGATGAATTAAGAATAAAAGTCCCTGAACTTTAGCTAATTATCATAATGACTGTCAAATTTGGGCAATTCTATCGCTGGTAATTTTATGTTAATGTTGATTCGGTTCAAACTACCACCATTGTCAGATCTCACGAAATTTGTAGTTTATATCGATACCATGCGATTTGATCAATATCAGAATTTGTACGAACTCACCTAGCATGAATCCAAAACGGTCAGTTCGTTATATAACCTCGTTGAGATATCTATAATTCCAATATTAGAAAATTTCTATTACAGTTTTCAAATTTGTCGGAATCGTTTCCATATGAAAGTTTTAAATCAATCATAAAAATAGCACTAGTCGACAAAAAAAAATTTTTTTTCTAGTAACACAAGAATGAATAGCATATTGTGATAAAATGGACCTATACAAATAAGAAAATATGAAAAAAATAGATTGTTAGACGTAAGGTTTTTATGTTACATTCATAGAAACATATTCATTGGTGAAGTAGTTATTAAAAAAATAATCGTTTTTTGAATCGTATATATTGATAATATTTATAGTTAACATCTAATAAACATGCTTTACATCTATTAAAACAAAAACTTTAATCACTTTAAATATTAATTTAGGTCCACTCTTTCCTTCTATGAAGGATTGCACTTTCTCTTTTTAAAAACCAATAGTAATCACCCATCATGGCTGGATCCCATCATCCTTAATACCGAATTTCTATTGTTCTAATATCTTGGTGGAACCTTTCACCCTGCTCATCACTGATAGCTCCCAAATTTTCGGCAAAAACGTCAGATGGAAATGGAGGAAATGAATTTTCAATGAAATTCGAGCATCAAGGGATTTGTAAGCGTCTAAAAGTTCATCATCTAACTGTTGGTAGTTTGGATCCATATTGTTGCCCAAAAATCCTCTCACTACACTAACAAATGCCTTTCATGCTCTAAGTTCCTGTCTGGTGAGCTTCTTTGCAAAATTGTCATCGTCCAGCGATTTTCTTGTTTGTGGCCAAATAAAAATACCTTCCTTCAATTTGGCATCACTCAACTGGGGAAAGACTTCTCCAAGGTATTTGGATCCATCACCCTCTTTATCCATAGCCTTTACAAAGTTTTTCATCAATCCAAGTTTAATGTGAAAGGGGACAGAAGGACATTTGTGAGATCTACAAGGGGTATAAACTTAACATTTTGAGATCCCAGTTGAAACTCACTTCTTGCTTATTAGTCTCTTTCATCTTCACAGAATGAGCAACTGGTGTAGACGGATTTAAATTTCCATTGTGTAATAACACTGCTTTTAAATTGTATTTAGACGAGCCAATAAATAGGCGCACTCACTGGGATTATGCTCAATATCAAGTTCCTTCATTAGACCATCAATATTCGTACACGCATACAACGAATTTTTCATTCTGTAGAATACAGAAAATGTAGCATTTCTTTTTGTTAACGTCGTGATTTTTGTCTCTTTGGCTAACAAGTTTCATTCCTTAAGACAGGAAGCAAGAAGTTCAAACTGTTGCCTTGATAACCCCAAATCACGTGCTAAATCATTCAACTCACTTTGAACAATCAAATGTGGCTCGCCGGAATTGGAACTTGGAGTAAAAATAGGGTCGGTGCATTGTTCTTCGGAGCTTCCTAAGGATAGGTTTTCCTCAGTATCTTCTAAAACAATATTTTGCGGATCTAAAGGCGCAATCGGTACTGGTAAACAGGTCGTATAGCAAACGGCAAATTTAGATACTCGATCTTGTGCTTTTCTTTCTTGGAATAACCTTCAGTCTTTGTTAGATAAAAATAGCAGTCGTTAACATGGTTAGTAGGTTCTCGCCATACCATTGGAATTGCAAAATGCATCTTCCCATTCATCCACTGCACGAATGACACGCTACAACTAACACAGCACACGTGGGGGGCCCAATGCTTGTCTTTGTCTCCAATTAAAATACCAAAATATTTGTAACAGGCTTTTTTCATATTTTCGGAAAATTACCTAGCTTGCAAAATTTGTGAGGAGAAGTTTTGAAGCTGCGGGGCGTTTGACTCGAAATTTTCGTCATATAATCACTTTTGGCACTATTAACTACTTACTATGAAACTCAACTACTAATTTTTAATGTTATTTTTATATTTATTACTCTGAATAATACAGTTCAGATATTTTTTCGGCCAAAAAGTGTACCGATATTAACCGCCCCTATATAAAATTACCTACCTGCTAATGTAAACAGGAATAATTAAGCTATTGAAAAGTGGTACGTGTTAGGGCTTGATAAATATTTTTCTATTATTGGACGGGTATTTCCATTTTAAAAATAAAGGTGTCGTCTGTATTACGAAAATTTTGTCAGCCAGTGTAATGAGAAATAAAATATGCAACCATTTTTAGTTTTTTAAAGAATATCTTAACATATTAAATAGCAAAATAGATCGAGACCGGAAGTTAAAAACTCACTTGGTGTCGGCGGCTTCTCCTGTTGTTGTTCTGTTTTTTGAAGGATGTGATGAGATAAACTTTACTCTAAACTCCGGCTCGAAGGACCACAAATGTTGTATGTATATGATTATTTCGCTAAATGGACCGTACTTAACTGTTTTTTTTTGTATTTACTTGCGTTGAGTTTCGACTATTTCCAAATGAAGCACACTAAATGAATGAGATTTCGTTTTTTCAGATACTATAGAGCGTTGTTAGATGTTCACTACACGCTCTAATGATTACTACTGTTCGTATAGGATAGTATACCGTCGAACGTTGGTCTCTTAACAATGGGAGGGGGCAACAAATTGCCGTTCGGTATTAATTACTGTTTGTCCAAATTATAATCTATTTTACCACGTTCGTATGATCACTATTTTTCAATTGAACACGCCATTTGACTTTAATTATTTCCTTAGTGGACTTGATTCAGAAAATATATAACAAGTCATATTTGTCATCATTGTCAAAACAAAATTTATAATTATGAAAAAATAATTAGAAATTGCTAGTTTTGAGACGCGGGGAACTGAATAGCATTTATTCAATCTAATACGTAACATAATAACATGAATTGTCAAACAAATCTGATTCTATTGATGTTTAAGCTTGAATTTTGGATTGTATAGTAATTTTAGTATTTGAAAAAATAGTTGGACAATAGTTGGACGAAAACAGAAGAAATTTTCTCTTAAAACATTAGAAACTAATAGAAAAACTGTTCATTAATTCTAATATTTAGTGGCAAAAATGGATTGTTAATTAATAAGCTCATTTTTTTAAAAAATAATTTTGTAAGAAACGATTTTTCCACTATAAATCATAATTTTCAACAATCCATAAAAATTTTCTTTATTTACTCATGAACAATGTATTTGTTTAAAACATTTTTTTTTAATTATTCTAGTAGACAATTTTAAAAAAAATTTTTAGCTTTTAACCATTAGGTAAATGTGAAAATAATCAAGATTTCTGTGAAAAAAAATGTTTCACGTTTTTAATTAAAGAAAAACTTGTTAATTATCAATTGCATAATTAATGTAAAATTTGAGATTCTCATTTTTTATCTCAATTTGTATCCCAACACTTCTTCTGCTATGCATTAATGGATGCGATCACTTTTGACCATTTTATCATGTTTCTGATGGTATGAATTAATTCTCCTATGGTTCTTATCCCTGTCTAATTTTTATTTTATTGTGGAGCCACGACATCCTCTCTCTGCCCAATCCCCTTCTATCAACAGTTGCAGCAAATAGCTCCTCTCGCTCATGGTCTCTTCCTATTCTACTCAGAATTTCTTAGTTGGATTTTCTTGCCGTCCATGGAACTCTAAAAATTATTCAGTAGATCCACATATCAAATGCCTTCAATCTGTACATGGTGTCCAGCCTGTGTCCGTACAATAGTACGCACTATACGTAGCAATTTGTGAATTTTATTCTGAGGTTGAGGTCCAAGTAAGAATTCGTAAACACGTTTTTGAACTCCATGAATGAGCTCCTGGCTTTTTCTATCCGGCATTTGATCTCTACGTCTGAACCAGTTTTCACATAACCTATTTTCTAGGTAGTTAAACCCTGTTAGCCGTTCAATCTCTTCGATATTGTATGATGGTTCTACAATCTGGAACTCATCTAATTGCCGGACGATTGATAGGAATTTTGTCTTTTTTAGGTTTTATTGATTCCCATAAGTCGAATTTATATTCCAACTATGTCCGGGCACTGTTGATACGAGGGTTTCTTGGAAGATGTTTTCCGAATAAAGGTTAAACAGGAGTGAGGAGATGATACATCCCTGCCTAACACCTCTAAGAATTTTCTGGATCTTTGAAAATTCGTTGTCAACTTTAACTGCAGCTGATTGGTTCCACTACAAGTTTTCCATACAGCGTATATATTTCTGGTGTTTGTAAAGTAATCTCATTATTTGAACGAGTATATGGTGTTGGACTCTGTCAAAAGCTTCTTCATAATCTATATAACACATAAATACATTCTTCCTCAGGTCATAGCAATCCTCAACCAGTATTTGGGTTGCTTTTGAATAGTGAATAATTTTCATAAATATTTTTAGAGTATGACTCATTAAGCTAATTAATCTGTGGCCTTCGTATCTTGTGACGTTTGTTTTTTTTTCAGCAGTGGAATGAAAAGAGATGTAAGTTATTTTGTTGGGAAATTTCCTGTTTTGTAAATTTGGTTAGAAAACCTTTGAAGCCTCTTGATACCTTCGTTGTCTAATAATTTGAGCAGTTTAACAGGCTTTTGATCTGGCCCAACCGTTTTCTTATCTTATGAGCTATTTATTGCTCTAGTAATATTTTTTATTGTAATTGACAGGTTTTTTTCTAATTGAGTTTTTTTCCAGATAGTTTTTTTGTGTTCCTTGTCCTGTGCCATTTGCCCTGGTTTTTCTAATATCCATATCAAATATGTTAAAATAATTTTCTGTTGTTTGTGAGGCAACGCGCGCTGTGCCAAACTACCCGTTCTTGACCCATTTTAAGGTCTCTGCAAATATTATAAATAATTGAGCTACAGCCTGGAGATTCGGAACTTTTTCTTATTAAATTTAATGATATTTTTGGTTGCTTTCTCAATATTCAAAAATTTCCAATATTCTTCGAGATATTAAAAAAAAGCAGGCCAGTTTTTGCGCACTTAATTGTTTATTACTCTTGTAATTTTTTTAGCGCCTTCTGGACCTTTCCTTAAATTTTCTCGGTGACGACTCGTATAGAATGATACCATGATCGTAATTTTCGGAAACTATTGCAAAATTTCACAAAAAATGAACCAGACTAGTTGCAGTCTAATGAATTCTAGTAAAATACACAACAATTTAACATCATAACCTAAAACTTTTGGCCAATAATAACAGAATTGTTAAGTACTTGGAATACATCTTTGCTTTTAACTTGCCTGCGTCCATTACATTGTTAATTTGTTCTACTTGTTTACGTTTACATTTAACAATTTTTGTGGTGGTATTTAAGCAGAGCCTTCTACTTCCAATTCAGTCGTTTCAACTCCAGTTGATTCAATTTCAGTTGTTTCAACTTCATTATCACTTGAACTACTATATCGTTTTGAAAATATTTCACATCAGCGTATATTTTATTGGAAGTAGTACTACAACTTCTACTACATTTTCTAATTAATAGTAAAATACGATGATGGTTGAGAAGTCTATATTATTGCCTGTGTTGTTCTGGATGCTGGTGGTGTGAAAAAGTCAGAATTTAAGGAAAATTTTGTTCGTACCGCTACCATTCATTCAAGATGCTCATTGAAAATATCTATTATTGCTTTTTTCAATATTTCAATAGCTTGACTATCTCAGGTGAGGTTTCAAGGGGTGACAGGACCTCCCAAACTGTCTCACCTTCAGCAAACAATTTTAGAGTAGCATCAAAGGTTCAGTATCCGTTGAGCGAAATACTGAAACTAAAACAAGACGACTAAGCAGTTGCCTAGTCTCCCAGGGTGTAATAGGGCTTAAAGATCATTATAGAATAAAATATGGCGACAAAAAGCACGAAAAAGAAATACCATAAAAAACTGGAGGCGGAAAAACTTATAGGAAAAGTATTTCTCATTGTCTTCTTAATAGAATAGTAGAATGTGACAAATATATCTATGTACTCATCAATTAATATTTTACTTCAAATCCTTGCCACTTTACCACTCAGCATCGCTCAGTCAACAAAGCTTTCCAATTTTACAGAGGTTAAAAAGTTGAACAATTGGCTTCGAGCATCCACAAGACAATATGTCTCATAGGAATCGCTCTTATAATATATTGATGTTGATTTTGAAGCAGTAATAGACAGATTGTCAAAATATGATAAAAGAAGATTGGAGTTTGTTTCATAATGTCGAAAAAGCCTATCTAATAAATAATTTATGTAAATAGTATCTCATATTTATTTTATTCCTTTTATGGATTTGCTGCCTTTTAGTCAATAAAATTTACTTATAGAAAGTTCTTATTACAGTTCTAATTTCCTTTTTTTATTTTAATTCGCGATCCTCCTAAATAAGCTGAAACTACACCTGAAGTATCTAATACAGGAACATTCACGGAAACTGGATGTTTTTGAAGTGGGTTGTACACGGACGCTCATGGCGGGAGGGGCACGTGACTGGTATCTAACGTTTCCTTTGTTCATTAGCATTTATATTTCAGTCATTGAGATGAAGCCGTGGATGCTAGACCAACGCTTGTACGCGTATGACGTATCCGTGTACGAAATGACGAATCCGTAACTGCTGTTCAGCAAGATTTACGCCGTGATATTCATCGTAATGCAAGAGTCCCTTCTCGTAACACAATATTGCGATGGGTAAACAACCTTCCAACAAGTGGATCAATATTGAAGAAAAAAGCACCGGGTCCCCAACGAACTGCTAGCACTCCGGGGAACATTGAACGAGTAAGGGAAACCTTTGTCAGAAGCTGACGCCGCTCTAAATACAGATCTAAATTTCCATCCTTACAAGATAGCCGTCGTGTAGCAGTTAAAAGAGCAAGATTCCCAGCGGCGATTACAATTTCGTCGACAAATGCTTACCATTTTTGAGAAGAAAATGAAAATTTGATATTATTGCCGGACATAATTTTTCGTAAGTGAGTAAGTAACAAATGCTATGATTTAGCAAGTGTTTATGTACCAATAAAACTTTTTTAAAGTAAACATTCAATTTTTTACGATTATTTTAAAAACATCCGGTTCCCATGAATGACCCAGTATGTCTAACCAAGCATCCAATGGATCACTAAATGTTTTTCCTCAATATATACTAGGTGTGAATAATAAAATATATTTAAATCTTAGCAATATTATACGTTTTGTATATGTGTAATTAGTTTTGTTTTTTAGTAAAACTAATACGTTACTGTATATAATCAGAATGGACGAAGATGGTTGGTGGAAAGATCCTTATTTAATAGTCCGAGAGCCGGCCGCTAAAAAAGGCACCTGATTGGTTAAAGGACATATATTATTGAAAAAGGTAATACTCAAATAGACGAAAATAATGATGTAGGAGTTATAGTCCCCAGTCAGTCACTTGACCAGGCAACCATTTTTTTATTTTTGAAATTTTCGTATAGTTGCTTAGCTTATTAGTTAAAACATGATCTATGTAATTCCCATTAATTTTTATCAACTCACTTTTCATATTTTGAATATTTAAGAAATAAATCATATAATTAATTGTTTTCTCAATCAATTTTTTTTAATTATCACGTACATAATTGAAACATAGGAAATAAATTATATAAAAACAGTTAACATTAAATTAAGCAATTTATTTATTAAAAGTATAATATAAACTGTTACAATTACTTCGTATATTTATAAATTATTTTATATTTGAAACTTCAATTTTATTATAATATACACACCAGAAAAACTATCGCATCACTCATTATTTTTTAAATATTTTAAACGTGTGGCCTGTTTTTCGAATTTTATTATTATTACGAATTAAAACACCAATAGATACGCCTTTTGCAACATTTATTTATTTATATAAGTTTAATCTACAGAGGACAAAAAGTTTGATTTACCAAAACATAGAAAATTGTACAAAACATCTATGCAAAAAAATGAATAGTGCTTAACTAAAACCAGCCAATGAATTTCTAATGCGTGTGTTGCCGCCCCTCGTTCTAATTACAGCTTTCATTCATCTTGGAAGGCTTCTAAACAAGCTCTTGACGTATCCCAGAAGTCAAAAACAACATTTTGAAGATCATCTAGTATTCTTATAGGTGATTGACGTTGCTGAATTTGCCATCCTAGATGGTCCCAGACATGATCTATTGAATTGAGGTCCGGGCTAGGTGCAGGCCAATTTAGGGTGGGTATCTCGACTTCTTCTAAATACTGCCGAACCACTCTATCAGCGTGTGGACGTGCATTATCGTGCATTAGCACAGAGTTGTCACCGATATGAGGCATATATTGCACTACATGGGGTTCTAGTATAATGGTTGTGTACCTATCAGCATTTAGTGTTCCATCATACACTGGTACTAACTCTTTGTGACCCTCGAAAGAAATTCCTCCCCAAACTCTGCTAGAGCCACCACCAAAGCTTTCAGTTTGACAAAAAATAACCTGATCGTGTCGTTCACCACGTCGCTTATATACTGGTACACGCCTATCTGATGAATACAGACAAAATCTTGATTCATCGGTGGATAAAATATTGGACCAATCTTTTATATTCCAATTTGCGTGTTCTCGAGCATAATCCAATCTTGCTACCCTGGTAAGACGTGGACCTCTAGCTGGTTCTCTGGCTCGTATAACAGCTTCTCTCAGCCTATTTCGAACTGTTTGTAGGCTTATTCGGACATTACGAGCAGCCAACACATCTGCAGCCTTAAAAATATCCTAAAATACCAGTGATGCAATAATTTTTGTGGGTGGTTTATTTATGAGTTGCAATAACTTATTCTAATTACAAATTATTCATTTTCTTCCTCTAAAACATCAGCATTATGCTGTTCATCAATTTCTTCATTATTGTCATCGTTCATATTATACATTAAAATGTGTTCATTGTAAGAGGTGTTGGATAACCTTCGAACTATACAGATTTAATTGTAGCATCTAATTGGACCCACCAACATTTGATTAATATCAAGTGCTATACACTCTCGTTCAGAGTTCAGAAGTTCATTGCTGGTGTGAACCCTAAGAATTATAATATCACACATAAATAAAGAAAATTATTTCTATTCAGTTTACAAATTATTTGGTTATAGATATAGTAAAAAGTTGATAAAAAATCGTTATTTACCAAATTGTAAAACCGTTAAAAATGATTATTCTCAATTTAATTTTATTTTAAATCATCTACATTTATTGCTCTACAAGACAGACTTTTGAAAAGTAAATTACTGTCTCCCAAATAGAACCCCTTTAAAACTTTTTTCTCAATAAAAAGTTATTCTAATGTTCTAATTTCATATTAAACTGCCTGGAGCACCATTAACGACCCCTTGTAACTCAAAAGTGACTATAGGATAGTTAGTTGTCTATCAATTTCACATTAGAATAGTCATAGACACCAACCACATGAAGTTGTTAGTTTGGGAATTGAAAATAAACTAATATACTAGTTGTGGTTATTAAATAACAAGAATCATAATATAAAATATTTAACTTCGATATTATGTATATTTATTTATTATTTCTTTCAATACTCTTCCATTGTTCGAAACGGTGCAGAAAGTCTTTTTCTGTCTGTATCTTTAGGATAGGCTGCTCTTGTTCCTTTTAATGTAGATTTCACCTTAGGAAAGAGGTGAAAGTCACACGATGCCAAATCCAAGGAATAAGGTGGGTGGTATAACACTCAGATGTTCTACTTGGCTAGAAAGCTCTTAAAGGACAGTGCTGAAGGAGATTCCATGACTTGTCGTTCCCCGATTCGGGTAATTTTTTTTCATTCCTCCATTTCATTCGTTTTTGACATGGAAATGGGATCCGAACGTTAAACATTCTCGGCCATCCTAAAAACGCCTAAACCACTCAAAAACACGTGAACGTGATAAACATCCATTACCATACATTCATTGCAATGAGTTATAAGTTTCAGTTGCAGTTTTGCCAAGTTTCGTGTGAAATTTCACAACAAAAAACAAGCTCCTAGACAAACAAAAGCCACAACTACACTGGTTTCTCTACAGACATCAGATTTTTAAGAGTAGGCTATACAGCTGACATTCGCCAACCTATGGCGCATGCGTACTTTTTCTGTAGCAGCGCTGGTCTCATTACTTAATAGCCACACTTCCTTTACACCATTTTTTACTCTTATTTTTTATGATTTTATTAAAAACCGCCTGATTATTTTCTACTGAAGAAATGGGTGTTTTATGCCTATCCTATTTCTTCATTCTAATATATCATATTATCAAGTAAGTAAACGGAAAAATCACAATTTTCATACAATATTTTCAGACTAAACCCGGTAGTTTTATGAGAAAAATATTCCTCTTAATGTTTACAGTAATCGATATTACATTTCAACTAATTATACGTATATTATTCACGCATAATAAGCATAACCCGGTCGTGAAATGTTAAGTTGATATCAGGAAATCATGTGGGCGTAATATTTAACCTTGGGAGATTATTTCCAGTTGAAATCAGCAATAATTTTCTCTGTACATCTGAATTTGCGAAAAATTCAATTTAGGTTAATTATCATATATCATATTAATATATCTAGCGAGATTGATACTAAACATACTTTTTTAAAGATCCCATCCAAAGGATGCGACAGATCTATCCATCGCAGCCAAGGAACAAAAATGAACGGGCTTATTTTGAGTCAAACAGTATCTATGTACATTAACTTCTTCCTAGCGTGCTGTATCAAGTCCCCTTGACGTTGGCGATCAGCATGGTAAAACTCTATGTATCTTGAACTAGTCTAAATAACTGCTTCTCTTATCCGAATCCATTCTCATATTCTTCAATAAAGCTTGTTTTTTCCAATACTTCTACGATCTTCAACTTTTTTCCAGCAGTTAATGTTATCCACCAACTCACGAACGTCTATATAACCACATTTTAGAAGCCTCTAAGCGATTAATGGTAAATATTTTTAAAGTCCATGCTTCGACACCATATAAGAGAACTGACCATATGTAACTTTTGATCATCCGTTTCCGGAGTTGAAATTTTAAATTATCATTAGAGAAAGTGATCTCATTAAAAAATGTTATCCTTATCGGGATCCAGTTGTTCAGTAATGTAGCAACCAAGATATTTGAAACTGGACGCTGGACCCATCTCTCTTCCCATTCTGTCAATAGTGTTTAAAAGGCATTGCAGTATCGTCTGCGTATCTGATTGTAGTTAGAAGTTGGGGTTTGAGTGTTCCATGTAGTGAAAGTGACAATTCCGTGCTGCAAAACACTTTCGGGACGAGTAGACTTCAACTTTAACTTCCTTAAATGTGACACTAACCACTTTAATGTTGACAGTTGTCCGTTTCACTTCGATGATTTTGCATAACTTTCTTCCAATACGAATAAATCAACAAATTCTATCGAAATCACAAACACATCTACAGAGATATACATATTCCATCTGCATCCAATCCAATAAATATTAATAATTGTCCTGGAGGTACGATCAACATTACTTTTTGCAATTAATTAATAAATTAATATTGACATTGCAAATATCATTAAGTACATTATATTGTTCAATAAATAAAATGTTTATAATTGTTTATTATTTATTTTCTTTCCTCAGTGTATAAGAAAAAGTTTAGGATCTTATGCGTCGTCTAAAAAATGTTGTGTACACCGCGACTGAAATACTACTTTGTTGGACTCATCTGTTGCTCAATTTTCAGACTCGTCCAATAAAGTAGCACTTTCAGTCCTTGGCATACAAATAACTATTTTCGATGATTCTTATGTTGGAACTATCAACTCATTTTTTCCTTAATATATTTATTAACTTGTCGTGTTGTACTCGATCGAATGCCTTTTCGTAATCGATAAATACTGCAAATACATCTTTTCCGTTTGTAGTAATATATTGAGATAGAGATGGTAGAGAAGAGATCCACAGAATAAAAGAACCACTGGTTGGCCCAGATATAACAACAGATGAAATCAGGAAAGCCAAATGCAAAAAATGGAAAAGCTCCCGGGCCTGGTGGAATTCCTACAGTATTGCTAAAAACTCTTGAAAACCAATTCCCTTAGATTACTAACTAAGCTGTTTAACGCTATTTATCACAAAGGTGTAATTCCAACGGATTGGTTGAAATCGACTTTTATCACACTGCCTAAAAAATCAAACGCTAAAGAATGTAAAGATCGCTGCACGATAAGTTTGATGAGTCATGTATTGAAAATATTCCTACGAATTATACATCAAAGAATATACCCTAAAATAGAGGAACACATTAGCAGTACTCAGTTTGACTTTCGAAAAGGACTAGGAACTAGAGATGATCTGTTCAGCATTCAGGTCTTGATGAAGAGGTGTAGATTATAGATTTTGAGAAGGCATTCGACAAGGTCCGTTATCATGAACTAATAAATATCCTACAGGCAACTGGAATTAATAGCAAATATATTAATTTATAGCGAATCTTTACTGGAATCAAAAAGCAAATTTACGACTCAAAGATAAATTAACTCCAGATATCAACATTAGGAGAGGAGTCAGACAGGACTGTATACTGTCACCACTACTTCTTAAATTACACTCGGAACATATATTCCGAAAGGCCTGATGTTGAAGAAGGTATAAAAATAAATGGGCTGACCGTAAACAACTTCCGGTACGCCGATGACACAATCCTCGTTTACAAACCGAAGGTTTACAAACTTATTAGATCAAATGGTTGAAAAATGTCAGGAGTATGGAATAAAACTAAATACCAAAAAGACTAAGTACATGACCATCAGCGAAAATCCAGTAAACGATGGTGACCTTGTTGACAATGAACCATTAAAACGAACGGAAAAGATTAACTATTTGAAGAAAAACATCTTGTGTACTCACGATCTAAGTTTACAGCTTCGCGCCAGGATATTAAGATGTAACGTGTTTTCTATTCTTTTGTATGGTGTGGAAGCATGGAAACTGACGGAGACAACTCTTACAAAACTCGAAGCTTTTGAATTGTGGACATATAGGCGTATGCTCCGAATCAACTGACAGGATAGAGTACGTAATGACGACGTTATGGTGCAAATGAGAAAGAAAAGAGATTGTAAGATCTGTTAAGATCAGAAAATTATATTACTTCGCACATGTAATACGCAATCCTGACACGTATAGTATATTGCATCTTATCATCCAGGGAAAAATAGAGGGAAAATGTCCTGGAAAAAAAACGTCATGGTTGAAAAATTTACGTCAGTAGTTCGGTCTGACAACTACTTCACTCTTCCGAGCTGCAGTGAACAAAATTATCACACACCTTTCCATACGTTTTTTCCATTGATCGAAGCAGTGCTGGAAGTCTTCTTTGGTGAGTGCCATTAGGTCCTTTACAAAATTATCATAGCCAATATGATCGCCATTCAGTGCAAAAAGTGCTTCTCGTGTTCCCAACCCATTTCTGAAGTCAAACTGAGTTTGGTCTTGATCTTCTTCGAACTTATTTCTGATTCTAGCGTGGATGATTCTTAAGAATATTTTTATAGTGTGACTCATAAAACTTATCAGTCTATAGTCGCTACAGTGCTTTGGTTTTTTGGCAAAGTTATGATTTCGAATTTTAACCAGTCTTCTGGATATTCAGAGGTTGAAATAAACATGAAGAGATTGAATAATATTCCTAAGTTTTCATCATTTATAAGCTTTAGCATCTCTGTTGGAATGTTGTCAGGTCCAACAGCTTTCTTGTTTTTTACCAACTTTATAGCATGTAGCTTTGTAGCGCATTGTTACAGAAATCGTGCAGGAATCGATACCAAAATCTCAATAGAAATTTTGAGTCTTCAATCGTTTTATCGAGTATATTTAAAACTTTGACCGGGATTCTTCTAACAATACCCAACTCAGTAAAAAAAAAGAAATAGATGAACAAAATAAAATTTAATCACTAGATAATTGAATGTGGTTTTTTAGAACCGACATAGTATGCAAATTCCCAAACAACAATATGCAAGTTGTTATTAATTTTTTGAAAACGTCAGTTAAGAAAATTAATTTTTTTTCTGTCAGACTCAAGCGTGAAACAGACATTGGAATCAAACAGGAACAAGCGGTGATTCGTTGGGTGGAGTAAGCAGATTGAGACCACGGAATCGGATCACTTCTTACCAATGAACGAATAACCACCCTTCTCTTGATAATGTCTACCTAATTCTTTTGTTCACAATCCTGACCGCGGAAACCAAAAATCAAACTATAACTTTGTACTAATAAGAAAAATATTTCTATAAATATAAAATTAGTATAAGTTATAAAGGACATAACACATTATCCAAAGATTTCACTAAATTAAAATCAAAAACACCAAAAAACAAAAGAAGTAATAATATATATCAAGTGCCTTCTACTAATTGTGATGCTGTCTACGTAGGGCAAACATCTCAGTATTTAGAAAATAGACTTAGAGGTCATCAATACGATAAAAAAAAAGAACTGCATTAACGAACCATGAAATATCAAAACAACATAAATTCAATTATAAATATTCAAAAATTCTTGAAATGGAATGAATTAAGTAAAATTTATGCCTATATTTTATAAATTCTAATAAAACAACAAATAATTTAATTAACTACTGCTATATATTTGAGATGTAAGGACTAGGGAAGAATTAATTTTTCTTATTAGAACAAAATTCTAGTTTGATTTTATTCTCATTTTGATATTCATGATGAAGGTGATCCATTGATCAATATAAATACGCAAATTGTTAGTGTCGATATCATATTTTGATAAAGACTTAAAGAAAAGTCTAAACGACAATTTTATCTATCTTTCAAAAATTATTTAAAAAAACTAATTTTTAAACAAAAGAGACCTAAAATCAAGAAGATTTATATATATATATATATATATATATATATATATATATATATATATATATTTATAATTGGTATCTTATTGGGAACGTTGCAATGAAACACCAAAGTGGACTAACTTTAATATATTTTCCGAACTTCATGTATTCTTGTAAAAAATATTCAAATTCATAGGTTTCAATATTCAAATTGACGTTGATAGAAATATTCCAAGTTTATGAATCGAACTTTATTTCATATCTTCTACGTAATTTTACGATTACAAATTATTAAAATTGTGATAAATCGATGAATTTTCAATTCATTTTGAGATTTATCTTTAGTAATCGTATCTATAAGTAATTTTTGAGAGATATAAAAGAGATAATATCATTGAATTCCATTATAACTTAACTGATCATATTAGTAGCCTTCAACTTATCACAAAACAAAAGGATAAATATGAAAATATCGTATCAATCATAAATTCTACATTGAAATATTTTTTTTATTGCCATTAACCCGTATTCAATGCGTATAGGATAAATTAAATGTGAAACAAACCTGAAACAGGTCGATTTTTATTCTTATCCATCATTCACTTATTGACTATATACGAATCGATTTTGGAGCTCTCGTACAACATTTTTTATGACCTCAGGGGTTTTTTGTTAATTTCTTCCATTATCCTAACTTTTGAATCAACAGTATTGTCTGGTCTATTAAAATATACTGTAGAAATAATATGGAATTTTCGTATCTGTTCTGCTAAACATCAGGAAAAAATTTTTGAAGATATTAAATTATTAGTCAAAAACTCAAATAAATAATTGACGTCCGAAAAATAGACATTTCAATTATGATTGGTGGTGATAATAAAACAAGAACTCAAAAGGAGGTTTGTGAAATTGTTAATAATAAATACCCTGGTAAACATGTTTCGCAGTCTACAGTTAGCAAAGTTGAAAAAAAGTTTCGTGAAACTGGACATGTTAGAAATATTGAAAAACTAGATAGAAATGTTCAATTCACAGATGAAAAATAAGTTAAATGTGCTTCTACAGATTGAGGAAAATCCGCATATGGCAACTCGAATAATTATGTAAGTAAATTATATATTTATTGAGAGTTTTGCATAAAGAAGAATACAACCCCTACAACATTCAGTTGGTTCATGAGTTAAATGAAGATGATCCTGATAAAAGGCAAGAATTCTGTGAATTTATGATGGATATAATGAACGCAGATTTGCAGTTCATAAACAAAATAGTTTTTTCTGATAAAGCGACGTTTCATTCAAACGGAACGGGTGACAAACAGAACTGTAGATATTGCAGCAGAAAAAACCCTCCGAGGCTTTCACTCAACATTTGAGTTGGTATCATTAACAATAAAATTATTGGACCTCATTTTTTTGAGTGAGGTTAATGGTGAGGTTTATCTACATTTTTCTTAGTTCCTATATTACTTTTTCCTGATGTTAATTTTCCAAATGAAATACATCGATTTATTTACTACCAACAAGACGGAGCTCTAACGCATTTTGCACGTACAGTTAGAAATTATTAAACGAGGTCTTTCCCAATAGGTAGATTGGAAGATGTGGAACGATCGAATGGCCGGCTAGATCCTCCGATTTGACTCCTCTCGATTCCTTCTTATGGGGCTATTTAAAATATAAAGTATATTTTAATAGACTAGACAATATTGATGATTCAAAAGTTAGGATAAAGGAAGAAATTAACGAAAAGCCCCTGAGGTCATACAAAATGTTGTACAAGAATTCCAAAATCGCTTCGGTTATTGTCAAAAAGTGAATTGTGGTCATTTTAAACATTTAACTTAATTGTAAAGTACATTGAACGATACATTCTAAATATTATGCGACATTATTACCGTTATTCAACATAAAGTTTTGTGATAGAGACATTATAAAAAATTTACATCATAAAAATTAATTTTCTCAGTTATGATTGCAACGAATTTAGAAAAAATTATATCGCTGAACAGAGGAGTAAAATTCCTTTCCAACAAGGTGCCACACAACCAATTTAAAAATAAATAACGTTGTTTTTGTAGTAAAGCAGGGCCCGTAAGGGCTACTGGCGCCTATATTCAAAAAAGGATTTTGGTGCCCCTTGGGGCATTTTGGATCATTTATTTTATCTATTTTTTTGAAGTTAGGTAGGTAGGTGCTTGAAATAAAGCAAACAAATGAACGTTAGAAGTCATATTTATTTGTAGACTAAAATATCAAAATGAAACAAACAGAATAGAATCATAACAAAATAAATTATAATAAAATTTTTCACATCCATTTTAAAACATTTTCGTGACTAATGGGGTACATACACGTTATTTATAAATACTAGAAAATAACCCAAAACTAAAAATCACATTTTCTTAGGAACAAATAACAGAAATATTGCCTAATGTCTTCACATATCTGAGTTCAGGCTATTAAATAACGCGACTGGTTACGAAAAAAAGTTTTGTTATAAAAATTATTCTACATTCAAATACTCCCCTTCAGTATACTCCCCTCCCCTCGCCACACACCTTTCCATACGTTTTTTCCATTGATCGAAGCAGTACTGGAAGTCTTCTTTGGTGAGTGCCTTTAGGACCTCTGCCGTTTTTTGCTTTACCCCAATCTGGGCAGATCCGTTGAAGCAAGAGCTTTTGGGTTCCAACTTGCACACACTTTTGTCATGTGTAAAATTTTTCCAACTGTTTTTTTATAGGCGTTTATAGCCTCGGCAATCATCCGGATGCTCATTCGATTATTTGCACGCACAATTTGGTTGATTGTGGCCACTGTTTCCGGAGTTAAAACAGTCACAGGTCGACCTGAGCGCTGGACATCTTCAGTGATCTCTTGGTCGTTACTAAAGCGCCTACATCACTCAAAAACACACGCACGGAATAGAGAATCGTCCGCATAGGCCTCTTGCATCAAATTATAACACTCAGTCAGATTTTTTTCAATTTAACGAGAAATTTGAGTTTGATACGTTGCTCCTGTTTTTCGTGACACATGATTTTCGGCACGAGAAAAAAACACGTTCGATTCAAACCGCTACTACACAAATACTATAATAGTGACGGAAACGTGTTTTGAAACATGCATAGTCAAGATATATAGATACCCAACGCACTACTCGTTTTTTACCCCACCCGTCTAGGGCGCCCTCTAGACGCACAGTCTCGTTATATAATAGCCATAACTCGTACAAGTTCTACTTTCTACTTATACAAAAGAAAAATGAAAAAAGTGCTTCGGCTCTTCTACCCCATAAGCAAAGATAGCATAGATATTTACGGTGTCCGTCCTGCATCTCTACCAACAAACCTACCACCTACATCAAACACAAGAGCGGTCGAACCGATTTTGCTAAAAATTGGTGGAGAGGAAGTTCTCATTCCGAGAATCCTGATGTTTCCAATCGATTTGTCGGTTGAGCTTAAGCTCCAATGTCGAACCGTCTTGCATTCGCTATTACCATCTTCGAAACCTAACCAGAAAATATATGCTTTCTCATGGTTAATTATGTGTGGCATGTTCACGGGTCAACTACCACATCTCTAACTTATCACCAAAAGATAATACACTATGGAAAGCTATCAGAAAATTCAAGAGGCCCACTGTGTCAATCTCCCCTTTAAGAAAACCCGATGGACACTGGGCTCGCATAAATGATGAAAAAAACAACACTTAGCTAAAGTTTTCACCCCACTTCTCAGAAATCTACTCAAAACAAAAGGAATCATATGGTTCAGCATTTTTAGACATCCAACAGGCTTTCAAGTATGACACCAAGGACTTCTGTTCAAAATAAAACAAAAATTACCCACTCATACCTTCCTTTTACTTAAATATTACCTAAGTAATAGATATAGAAAAGTCAAAGTCCAAACCTCCTTAATCAATTATCAACCCATAAAATTAGGCGTTTCCCTAGGAAGTGTTCTTGGCCCTTATCTGTACCTTATGCATTCTGCTGATATTCCAACTACCGATGATACTAATCGCTACTTTCGCAGATGATACTGCAATAATGTCTTCAGATACAGACCCTACAAAAGCATCAGAAAAACTACAATAAGACAAAAATGTTCTACAAGAATGGCTACAACAGTAGACAAATCCATAAAAATCACGTTCACCACAAAACGAGGTTTCTGTCCGCAAGTGACCATTAACAATATACCTATTCCAGTGAAAACAGAAAGTCAAATACCTCGAACTCCACTTGGACTAAAAGTTAACTTGGTATAAGCACATACAAGCGAAAAAAACACAACTAAAGCTAAAACTTCAAAATATGAACTGGCTAATCGGCATACGATCACAGTTAACGATGGAGAATAAGATGCTTATGTACAAAATCGTCCTTAAACCAATATGGACATATAGTATAGAGCTATGGGGTAAGAGTAAACCATCGAACACCAAGTTACTGCAAACTTTTCAATCTAAAATACTTCGCATCATATTTAATGCTCCATGGTTTATAAGCAACCACAAATTACACACAGACTTAGGTATTCCAACCATCAATGAAGTTATTCAGACATCACCAAAATCCACTAATATCCAAGCTTTACACTGGTGCAATTTAACAGAGAAGATTGAAAAGACCAGAAGAACCCATAGAGTGATCTACGGAGACCCATCAGTGGATGATGCCCGCCTCAAGTAATTTAGTGATAATTTACTTATTACTCTATATTTTTTGAGTGGATTGTAAATTTGCAATTGAATTTAAAAAAAATGTTCACGGGTCGGAAGATTATTTGCGTTATTTGTTTTTGCGTGTAATAATAAAACAAAAAACGTCGTCTATCACAAGGTGGTTCACTAAGGAGCGCACCAAAGCGCAACAAAGTTCACCGGGTTAGCTAGTAAAAACATAAATTTGAAAATTTACTGGTTCCGAGGAAACTACCTTCAAATTTCAATTAGGCGCCATCAATACATTTCAAATTTGCCAGTATTTTATGAAAAATTTCATATTAATAGTTCATGTTAATGCCCCCAGTCGATATCAATTTGGTTATAACAAATAATATTGTCGTAATCTGTGGACTTGCCCCTCGATAAAAAATAATGCAGTTAAAATCACTGCAGAAATGGAGATTATCAGTAAGATTATCTACATGTTTGCTTAACTCACGAAAATATTAATCTTTTTAAACATTATTAATATTAATAATATAGATAAAACATTAATATGTATTGTTTAAAATTTAACGATAAGTAAGCTATCAGAACATGTGGAATTGAAATGATATGAGTTATTATTTCACTATTGATAAATATTTTATCAATAAAAACCGACACGGGATTGATAATCTATTAAAAAATCGTTAGTTGTAGCATGAAGTGCGCAAAACGAAGAATAAAATTTTATTATTATATTAATCAAATCAAATTAACAACGTTGATATGCAATGAGTATGCTATAGACCAGAGGTGTCAAACTAAATTTTACAGAGGGTCATATATTAAATTTTGAATTCGTAGTTGGGCCAGATTGAAAATAAAAAAAATTCACTGAATTATCATAACATTTTATTTATTAAATTATATAAGTATACGGTTGTTAAAAATCATATTAAAGTTATAAAAGATGGTAGATAATTATGTTGATCTCGAGGATCCAGATACCTGACTTCTCTTGTTTTTGACCAGCTCATTGATGTCAGGTAGCATATTCGTTGTAGTTATTTTGAGAATTGTTTGGGGATGTTCATTCGTAAGTCTTGTGCGATGTTTGTTCTTATTTATTTTCATGACATCTGCTCACATAAATAGATGCTACCAAACACGCAGAGAATGCGTGCTGCATGCTTTTTTAATTCCGGGTAATTATCCAAACTCTTGAAATATCGCTTGTAAAATGTAATCTCATTTTCCTTCAAAATAGTGCCCGATTGAAGATCATTTGCAAATGAGCTGGTGCCTGTTATTTATATTATAACGATTGTTGTTTTGCAGAACTTGAGAATACTCATCAAATTTTTTTTGGCTCGATGTGCCAAGTGATGTTAAATGAGGGAAATGGTCCAAAGTTTGATTTTTTACCTGATTTTCCCACAGCCTCATCTGGTTTGCCTTTTTCTAACATGAAAGCTTGAATTGTATCACATAATGCAAATAATATTTCTAAAACTATTCCTCGACTGGCCCAAAGAACTTCGGTGAAATAAGGAACATCAGAAAACGTTTCGTCCAAATCTTGTAAAAATTGCCTGAACTGTCGGTGATTTAGTCCTCTGCTCCTTATTAAATTTACATTTATTTACAAATTATAGGTTGCATCACGTGGTCCATTTTTAAATGTTTGGTTGCCAATAATTCCTGATGAATTATCAAGTGACATCCCACCAAAATCCCTGATGTTTTCTGTTCTAATTTAATTACAACGCCAGAATGTTTACCAGAAGTCCGCAGAAGTTGTGTCTATTCCAGTCGAGTTCATATTCTGCTATCAAATACTCAATTTCAGAATAAATATTTGTTGTTGTAGTACCTGTCAATGGAACGCACTTTAATAGTTCTCCAGTTATTTCAAAGTTACTGTTAATGCCTCGTATAAAAACAACAATTTGAGCTGTATCAACAGTATCAGTGGTCTCGTCAACAGCCAGTGAAAAGTTTGTAAATTTTCTCCTTCAGTTGAAGAACCAAATTTTGAGATAAATCATTTATTCTTTGAAGACTTTTGAGATGGAAATGAAACATCGACAAATTTCAATATACAGTCTTCAATAAAATCACCATCTGTGAAAGGTTTTGATCTTTTCGCGATCTCTAATGCAATAATAAAACTTGATTTCAGGGTATCTTCGCTCTCTGTATTAGCTTTAGTAAACATCCATTGTTGACCTTGAAGTTTAGATTTTAAACATGACAATGTGTCGATTCTTATTTTTTCAGTGTAATAAATTTTGACTTCGTATAATAGTGACTATTCAAATTAAACTCCTCACAAACAGCAACTGTTCGATTACAAATCAAACACAGTGGTTTACCTTTCCATTCTATGAAAATATATGCAATTTCACATTTAGACTGAAAAACTCTGCACTCACTATCAACTTTACTTTTTGTGACATTATGCCAAAATCGAAACCATTATGGAACTCGACACAACAATTATAGATATCGCACGCGCATGACACAAACAAATGCACAATACCTTCATAATCATTATTTTATCATTACATAATCAATGAACGAAAATTTTCCCCCAACAGGTATAAAACGAAAAATTGATGACAATCAAAGTTGTAGAAAATTTAATTTGAAACAAATTTGTTTATTTCAATTTTTCGCGTAAAATTGAAAATAAACCAGTTATTCGATAACCAAAAATTCACCCCCTCTTTTCGAGTATAAATCGAAAAAAATCGAACCTAGAAAAAAATTGTAGGAACTTTAATTTTAAACAACTTTTGTAATAAATATTTTTCGTGTAAAATTTAAAATAAACGAGTTATTCAGGAGACAAAAAATAACCCTTTAAATCAAGATGGCGGATGCAGCAACAAGTCTGGTACCTCAACTTTTTGATTGTAGACTACCAGTAATCTCCCCCCCCCCCAACGAATTCCGAAGGAAATTTGCTGCTTAGAATTTTCGTGAATCTAATTGACTAATCCGATTGGGCTAACTACAAACAGTCCCTATCATATTAAAATTTCAAACCCAACAACGATAAATCAATGTAAGTACATCAAATATACACTGTATTAAAGTCAACCAAGTATTATAATATAATAGTGCGACTCTCCACAATTTCCTCCCACGACTTTTGGATCTTATCGAATTTTATTATGTTTATATTGTGAAAAATACTGTATATTAATCAGTTAATTGTGTCCCAGGTAGTTGATATCGATACACCGGAAGATATTATAGAAGGCAACTACACCTACTAACAATAGATTTTTAAGACAGCAAGGTTCACAAATCATGTAACGACAAGACCACTTCAACAAGAGTTAGCTGAAACTCGAAATGTAAGAGTAGCTTTACAAACCGTGAAAACCATCTGTTTTATGCTGTTTATCATTTTTTTGCCACGTTTTCATTTACAAAAGCGGATGTTGGTGCAAACATTAGACGCATCGTGTAGTACCGGCTTTAGTTTCTATATAACATTTTCTCGAAGTTTAGACCAAAATTACATATACACATTTCTTTTATAGAATTTTCTCTCATTAATTGAAATACAGGAAACTATGTGAAAACATTCAAATAAATAATGATAGTTGTTCCATTTTATTGCAATGATCGGAAATATATATATATATATATATATATATATATATATATATATATATATATATATATATATATATATATATATATATATGTTGTACCGTTTGAAAAAATTGATTCTCATCTAAATAAATGCAAAAATGATCTATATATATCTATATATATATCTATATATATATATATAGATCATTTTTGCATTTATTTAGATGAGAATCAATTTTTTCAAACGGTACAACAAAAAGAACACTGTATAATATAATATAATCAACTTACGTGTTTGAAAAAAATTCACCCTCTGAAAGTAGGCACGTGTCGAAAATTAATTTATATTTCGAACGATTTGTAATGTAGGAAATTCCTTGCTAACTCTTGTCTATTTCAGTATTCATGAACGGCAACACTCGAGGTGAAGGTTAAGATAAAAAAAAAACACTATTATTTCGTACTCATCGTATAAACGTGAATATTGTTACAAGTAAATGCTTAACTTAACTGTTTAACGACTGATGTACAACTGATTAATTATGAATGTACACGTTCGATATCAAGTTTGATAAACTGGGATTTATAGTGGGAAGTCACTACAAATAACAGCCTAGTGTATGGACTTTATATTGCACAACGTTAACTTTATTTTGTAAGTAATCCATTACAGGTATTTCGTAATTTGTAATTCATATTGATGTTATTAACAAAATAAGTACATGTTGATTTAATACCTTAGAAAAATTTCAAGTAAATATTGTTATGAACACGTCATCGACGTCGGTCGTGAAGCCGATCCTTCTAATGGAATTATAAAATTTGCCGATTTCTTAGCGCCTTTGATATGCTTTTGCTAAACAAGTTATTTATATTATATTTTTTTTAAATAATTTCTAGGAAGATAGTTCTATTTATTTTGTATGTATTCAATTAAAGATATTCATGAGTTAAATTCTGATTTGATTAGATAAAAAACTATTCCTTTATTTACTTTCGTAATTTGTAATTCATATTGATGTTATTAACAAAATAAGTACATATTGATTTAATACCTCTAAAAATTTCCGAATAATTCATAAATAGCAAACGCTGTTTAAACAAAGATTAATATGAGTATAAAATGTTGCAATAACAGTATAATAAAATAAGTAATGCAAAGACTAGGAAATAAAAAACTTAATAAGTTCTCGGTGGTAGTAGTAGGCAAAGTAAAATTTCCCAAGAATAAAAGTTAATATTGTTATGAACAAGTCATCGACGTCGGCTGTGAAGCCTATCCTGTCCGGTTATATGGAATTATAAAATTTGATGTATTCGCGATATGCTTCTTTACTTTCTAGAATTCTAGAAAAGTAAATATTCAGGGGAGTTAGTTTAGTTTGTAATATAGTGCCAAGTTTTAGTGTTTAAATAATTTAAGTGAGTAAAAGACATTGCTTTTAAATTCACCCCACCGATATAAATAGCATAAATAAATAAGAAATTCAGCCTAGTGAATGGACATGTATTGCACATCGTTGAGCTTATTTTGTATGTTATCAATTACAGGTATTTTGTTTCGAAATTTGTAATTCATATTGATGTTATTAACAAAATAAGTACATGTTGATTTAATACCTTTCAAAAATTCCGAGTAAATCATAAATATTCAATGCTGAACAAGAATTCATTTGAATATAAAATAATAGTATAACAGTATAATAAAATAAGTAATATAAAGACTAGGAAATATAAAAGTTAATATATTCTCGGAAGTACTCGTAGTAGGCAAAGTAAAATTTCCAAAGACTAGCAATTATTATTGTTACGAATTTACTCACGACATAGGCCGTGAAGCCGATTCTGTCCGGTTATAATGGAATTCTAAAATTTGAGGGAATTTGCGCCGTCTTTGATATGGCTTTTATTTTATTTGTTTGTTATATTTTTTAAAAATAATTTATAAAAAGGTCTTTTTATTTATTTTGTTTTTATTTCTTTACTTACTGGAATTCTAGAAATGTTATTTCTGACATAAAATCGAGCATGTTTAGCGGAGTTATTAATTACTGTATGGCCAAAATTAATGGATTAAAGTTTGAATTGTTACCTCATGCACCCTATTCGCCGGATTATTTTCTGTTCCCAGACTTAAAAGATGGCTCGGTAGTCAAAGATTTTCCAACAATGAAGAGTTTCGGCAGTTAATGGCTATTTTAAGGAGCTTGACGATTTTTATTATAAAATGGGTATCGAACTTATTGAACATCGCTGTGAGAAATTTATGGAGCTGAAAGGATATTACGTTAAAAAATAAATATATTTTTTTCCAAAATTTTCGTGTTTTCTTTATTGTGACAGGTACTTCTGAGACCAATCTCTTACGATTTACAGAGTTATTAAAGAGAAATGCGACTAGTTTCAAACAGGACGTAAACCTCAGGGAAAATCAATGTTTTAAATAGAAAATCATTCAGAGGAAAAACTTCGAAGGAAAGTGCATGCGTTCTTTTTTAAGAAAATAATTTCCTATAACAAAGTTCTTGCCACGGTTCGAGATGATAAGTATTACCCTGAAATGAGACGAAGCACACTATGGAAACTTTTTTTGCTAGAAAAATGTTGATTTAATACCTGAAAACTTTCGAGTAATTCATAAAAAGTATTAATATAAGTATAGAATTATGAAATAACAGTAATAAAATAAATAATGCGAAGACTAAGAAATAAAAAAATTTGTTCTCGGAAGTAGTTGACAAAGTAAAATTACCAAAAACTAGGAAGTTAATATTGTTACGAACTCGTCAACGACGTTGGCCGTGAAGCCGATGCTGTCCGGTTATAATAAAATTACTTTACTTTCTAGAATTCTAGTAATGTCAATGTTCAGTGGAGTTAGTTATTTTATAATATAGTGCAAAGTGTTAGTTTTTAAATAAATCAACTGAGTAAAAGACATTGCTTATAAATAGAAAATCTTGTTTCAATATGATACAGATAATATCAAAAAAAAACGCCTATTTTAGACACAAAATAAATACCTGAATGAAAATCAAGGTCATTTAGAATGACTTGACTTGACCTAACATAAGTTTTTCAATAATCTCATATTTTTGTATTATATTTTCAGTCCAAATGAGATTTCAAATGTGAAATAGTGGAGATTTGACACTTGAAAATCGTTCGCATTCAAGACGTCCACCTGCACGGCATATTGAGGTTATTAAGGAAGCCGTATAAAACCAACCTAGTACTAGCAATCGCCGATTATAGGGACTCCATTGGGCTTTCTAAAGCCATCTCCATTTAAAATTTGGTGGAAATATGAAGGTTTAGTGTACTTCGCAATCCGATTCCCGATGGTTGAGCTATCAGTGCCAAGGTATATAGGGGAAATAGCGACAAGGGCTGATCCATCTTTGGCGCCAGCAGGAGGTCACATAGTCGTGGTCAATTCAAGAGCTTGTAATTTAATTTTGATAACAATAGATACAAGTAAAAGGTAGGTATTTTATTAATGTACACTTGAAAAACTTAACACATAATAACTTGTAGATATACACGTACATTGCGATCTTCTCTTGAAGACATCCAGAGAAGCACTACCACACACGGAAGGAAGCAGCCTATTTAAATTCCATAACCGTGGTGAATGATTTGTCATAACAGCTAGAGGTATGTCGAGAGATATGACGCAAAACTCCGCCAAAATTGAAGAGGTGGTACGACAAGGGTTTCCAACAAACAAAATAGAAACAGACAAAATACATATATTTAAATAACAAAATCAATTTTTCTTTCACGTCTTCTCCCGAAACCTACAAATATACCTATGAGGTACTTTATGAGCATTAACAACCATAACATTTAAGTTAAACTGGAATAATGAGAAACTGATTACTTATCATTTCTTGTAATTAATGAATTTGCAGCAACAATTTTTAAGAATACTTATAAAGATACACTTATAAACACATTATAGGTAGAAAGAAATTTTAATTTTTTAACTTTCCGATTCCGATTGAGGTTAGGTCTAGCTAGACGTTAGGTAGTCGATAAGCGCGCGCAAGTGTGGCGCGGTAAAATTCAAATTTTTGATGCGTTTATTCCCAAACGTTTGCCATCATACAAAGTTATTATAATATTATATTGAATTAATCAAATATTGAAGGTATGTACTTACATAAAATCTGTATAGTGACAAAACATATAAATAAAATCATTATGTTCAATTAGTGATCCACCTAAGTCCTGGAACCAGCCCCCCATGGCCCCCCTGGATCCGTCTTTGAATAGCGGTCACTTAAGAATAAATCCATTTTTCAATTTATTTTAGGTAATCATTTATTTAGAGAGCCTATTTCAATAATTTTGTAAAACCCTTCATTGACCGCTATTACCCTATGGTGCGGATAATGGCGATTACCGGTCATTCAAAATTTGCACAGGTTTGCTTCTAACATGTACTCAAACAAAATAAAACGACGTTTTATTTATATTATCTTTATTTTTCATAATGCCGTCATAATTATCCAAAATATTTCTTACATCTTCACCAAAATTGACACATTTTTCTTTATCCGATCTTGTAGCGTACTGTAGCTGAACTTCTTGGCTGTTGATCCTAGAGAATTTCCAGCACTAACGGCTTCAAGAACTTTCCCCCCATTTTACTGTAGTGTATAAGTTCGAAGGAGACTTGGTGACGAAATTCTTGCCTTGGACATATTTTGAATCCAAAGGAGATGTCGAAATTGCAGTGCGACAATTTGTTGCATGTAAGCCTGAAGAATGGTTTTACCAAGGTCTGAAACACTTGCTGAACGTTTGATTCATCGTCCAAACTTGCATCAGACAACCCAAAAAAAATACCTCTATGTCAGATTACCGACTGTTGAAGAGTGGTTAGAAGTATGAAATAGGAAGATAACCTTTTTAAATGATTGTAATATAGCAGATAATTCACCACTGTACTGCGTTGTGAGATATTGATTGCAGCGTTGTCAAATTAGTGAATCCATTTTTCTTGAAAAAAATATCATAATTGTAAGTTTTAAAATTCCTTATTTTCACAACTCACAATATGTATATACATATTTTGTTATAGGATTTGATGAAAAATCGATGCGGGAAAACGTGTAGACCGTTCCAGTCATGTGCCAAAACGTAAATTTAACTACACCGCAACGTTGCCGGTTTTGTAAATAAAAAATAACAAGCTAGAGTGAATTTCGCGACACAACTTTCGATGCGTTCATAATTTATTTGTAAAAATGATAGAATGTGGTGCAATTCAGTTTTACTATCAAAATTTGGTATTGGATGCAAAGAAATAAAGAACGAAATAAGATTAGCTTCAGCTATGCAACGACAGATGGGAGTATTTTCTAATATTTCAGGAGGTTTTAATTTTGACTGCACGTAAGATTTGAGACATTCTTTTTGCACCTGACTTTCTTCTACGATTGCATTCCTGAATCTCGTATGAAAAACAACATCATCAGAAAAGTTCCTTTCTTTTGACGATCTTTTAATTTTCACTAAAACCTTGCGTTGCTTGCGATGGTTTACTCAGTCCTTAGTTTTCTTGTTGCTTATTTTTGGCATCATTCTGTGATTCGTAAAGTATGTCGTCAACATTTCAATCATCTGGATTATTAGAATTGGGATCTATAAAAAAAATACTTTCACCATGAAAAAGAAAACAAAATAGCGGCTGTAATATTATATAAAACTTATTATTAGGTTATGTTTTGAAAATTTATGTTTATGTGTGAATAAAAAAAATATTTTACGCTCTGTTCAAGTTTTTTGTTTTCAGTTTCACACTGAGATTATTTAAAACACCACATTCGAATATCTTGCATGTTGTATCAGAATACCAATAGTGTTACAAGTTAAGAAAGTCCATTTTTTGGGTTATCACCATTTTTAAACAGAGAATATCAGGATCTACAATTAGCGAGTACGGGGACTACCCTAGGTGCAACAAAGGCCGCCAGGTAGCGTTGGTTACGTTAATGTACTGGATTGAAAGAGGGGATAAGCCCTATGCAAAACCTTTACCTTCGGTGTTGTAACAGAAGTTTCGTTGCCTTCAAAAATGGGTGATACGTACTTTGTACTAATTCAAAGAAATCACCTTATTGCACAAGGAAAAAGTAAATGTACTTTGTTATTTTTTGATTTATCACTCTCCAGTGAATTTAATATATAAAACTTAACTTCTAAATGTAACAAGTCAAAAAGTTGCATTGGGAAGAGAAAGAATTGGCACGACTAGAAAAAAATTGGGACAAAGAATTTTCAAACGATAACGTAATTGTCTGTTGCTATGACTTACAAGCAGTTTTTCCTACGCTTTGAGGTGAGGCATCTGTATTCTACTACAATAGGGTTGCCAATCTAAAGATTAAAAAACCAGGATTTGAAGTTAGAAAAACCAGGACAAATCAGTTTAAAAACCGGACGCTTTAATAGAGTTGCAATAGTTAAATCTATGAAACTTAGGTAAGTTATAGATTATAACCATTAGATATTAGATACTATAACATATAGTTACAACTAAATAGTAATCTGACTGGATAGCTAGCTCTGTATGTCTAATGCAAGATTTGAGAAGAGGCGCGCGAATTTTAAAATTTGATAACCCAGGACGCTGCTTAAAAACAGGACACTACATGAACTAGGACATGTCCTAAGAGAACAAGACGGTTGGCAACCCTATACTACAAGAGTAAATTGTTATCGTACAATTTATCCATTTACAATATAAAAAATGGAGAAGCAGTAAATTACGTGCGGCATGAAGGTGATGCAAATAGAAGCGCTAACGAGATAGCTACTTGCAAAATTAAATTTATTGAGCAAAAGGCTACTTCAACTGATAAAAGACTAAAATTCATCTTCTTTTCTGACAACTGAAACGGTCAACAAAAGAACAAGTACGTTATTGTGATGTATACGTTGTGTTTAAGAAAATTCAAAAACATTGACTTCATTTCTCATAAGTTCCTTGTCTCTGGTCCTACGTAAAATTGGCGATTGCGTACATTCGATAATAGAAAAAGCAGTCAAACTGGCAAGAAAGTCTGGACCAATTTATGTAATTTATATAAAGTAAATGAGCTGGGCTTCAATGATATTGTCGATTTTAAAAACCTGACCAGCTTTTTGGGGAACAACTTTAATGTGGATGATTTCAAAAGAAAATTTTCATTTTCTGAAATAAAATTGTTCGTGAAAATCCTTTCCATTTCTATTACCGAACATTTGTGTGAACAATGTAGACATTTTTTGGACCATAACCAGCTCAAGTCCGGAGAACCACAAAAAAAGAAAATCATGTACGAATGACACAGTGGAAGACGAAGAAAAACATATGAAGATCCTTGATAAATGGGATTGTAAAAAAGCTTACGGTTCACCTACTGGTATTTCCCAAAACAAAAAGAATGACTTATTTACTTTAGTAAACAGTGGAGTTGTCCCTGCAACATATCGACAATTTTACGAAAATCTACCAATCCAAAAGCTCAATAAGAAAAAAAGGCCAACTGTATCAATCAAAGAAAACTGGTTTCATAATTATGTATATTTTACATTTTGTTTTAGAGAGAAGTACCTGCTGTGACAATCCTCAAATTAATGTTTCAGCTAATGAAAGACTAAATCCATGTTATCTAACGTTAATTATTGTTCCTTTAAGTTACGAAAATATGTTTCATTTCAAAATAAAATATTGATTTTAATATTACATTAAAAAAGTTTATGGTTTTTACATTTCCTAAATTTTATACTTTTATACAATAAAAATTTAAAAATTCGATATTTGTTTATTTATTTTTTGACTATTTTTATCATATAGGTGTAATATGTATTGTTACTGAACGCATTATTCAAACAAGTTTATAATGATTAAAAAGCATTACATTACATTACAATTTGAACCATACTTTCAGTCAAGACTGTGACAACTCAAAAATATTTTTTAATTTTTCAAAAACCATTTTTTATGAAAAAAATGTCAGAAAAGAGATATATCTCAACTTAAATATGGCTTTCAGCTAAAATATCGGTTGAATAAGTGGAAAAATCTTTCAGAGATACTAAATATTCATCTTAGAAGAACTGAAAAAGTTTAAACTCGATTTTCTCGAAGGGACCTTTTTTGAGTTGTCACATTATTGCTGTCAACGTGCGATATATCAGAATGAATGTCACAGCTGTAGTTTCAGTTTTTTGGGAAAATCTGTATATGTATCAACTTAATAGATATTTATGGTTTCTTATCATGGGCAAAAAAATATCACAATTTTTTACAAATTTTTTTAGAAGCAAAAATGCTCGAGTAAATCATTTCTGTCTTGGAGAATGCATTGACATCGAGAACTTTCTAAGCAAATTGTGTTATTGTATAGTGAAAATTTAAGTTTATTTTGTTAATAATGGATGTACCTCAATGTTTAACAAGACATGTGACGAATGAAGAAGCCGCTAGAAACATCGCGCTCATAGAAGATGGCCGCAGTCATAGATACGTCGCCGGGGTAATTGGAGTTCAACAAAGCACAATATCCAGAATAGTTATTCGCTACCAAGAAACAGGGTAGCTAACCAGAAGACCCGGACAAGGCCGCGAAAGGGTAACTTCGGTAGTAGATGATCGTTATTTGAGGTTAACGGTGTTAAGAATTAGGCATACCACCGCTCGATATCCGCATATTCGGATTATTTCGGGGAAAAATTTCCTTTTTTTTATTTTTCGGGTTAGGGTGCCTTCGGGTAGTTGTACTTCTTAGAATATATCCTGCCACTGTTTGTGAATCCAAAATATTTGAACGTACGTAAGGTATAGATTCAAGATCAAGATTCAAGATAATATATAACAAAAAAATAAATAATTAACAGAATATAGATTTAAACTTTTTCTGCGAAAAATTCGACTCATTTTGCTTAAACCACTGGGAAGTGTTCATGCGGCGGCCCTTAAAAAATTTCTGGTTAAAAAACTCTGATTCATATAATCAAAAATAAAATGGATTCTAATAAGCTATTTACATTTATCTTGTTATTTAACTCGTAAGTGTCAAACTTATCTATCGATCCGTGTAACAATGAAATTACTCACGATTTGACACCGCTGTAATCTAGTTTTCCTGAAGTACGCACGCCTTTCGTAATTTACTACCTCGCCACTCGCCGTCGAGCTAAAGCACGATAGTAAAATTGCACGTGAGTGTATAATAACGTTCCTGGTGGAAATGATATAATACAGTGAGTGGATCTCATTTTGTGAATGTGTGTGTTTTACTAAATTAACAATTAACCCATACGCATTTTGTCCGGTATTTTGTAGGTATTGTTTTAAAAATATCTTTTATCCTACCGCTGGTTGTTTATACGGTATATAAAGTTGGGATAATCATTAACAGTAGCCAAGTTAGTAATACCTAGCGTTGTTTTTTTTATACTCAGGGTCATCGAAGATTTATATAACTTTATTGGTATGAATCAGACAATTCCTGATTAATATTTAATTATCACTTGATAAAAAACGTAGATTAATTAATAATTTAATAGGGTTTTGGGATAATTTATAAATATCAGAATAGAAATTTTGATTTTACAATGATATTAATTAGATAATATCGATTAATATGACTTAATTACATATTCTTTGTAATTGCTTTAGCACTTATCTACAATTTATTCAATGAGAAAAGAGTCACGTTCATTGATTCTTCTTTCGAATCATCATCAGACATTTCTTCATCGAACAAAAAATTAGATTGCAGAATCAATTACTACAGTTGTTGTTACAAAGTACCTATCACCTGCTTGTGATATTCAAAAACACCTTATTGAATAACAAGAATAGAAAGTATTCTCGTAGCTTATTGGTTCTTCCTCTAAAGACATTTATTTATCAAAAAATTGATCTCATAGATTAAATATGTCTTACAATTTCATTCAATAAGATCTTTTTTTGTATATAGTCCAGTAGAATTATACTTCAAATCGGAAATAATTGCTATAAAAGGTTTTATTATTTTAATGGCTTAATTTTTATCCCAACATGACTACCCAGCTTCTCACTCGCTGGAACTGTGCCAAAGTGGTGAGGGAAAATGTACCCCCAAAAGAAGTATTTTTGCGGTTTTATGGTAATATCTTTTAAATAACGCACAATATCAAAAATATGGTTATTATAAAAGTTTTAGATCAGTTTTCCATATTTTTGTGAAATTGTCGTTTTAAGTTCAGGTTTTCTGTAATATCATCTAAACCAACCCATTTATCAATAAAGTGGTTATTATAAGAGTTAAATAGTAATAAATTCTGCGTAGAATGAAACCAAAAGTTTTCGACTAACATCTTCGTATATTAGAACTAATTATTGTTTCTACTCGTAAAATATATGATTCATTCATAGGGTTTCATTTCATTCTGAAATTACATCATTTGATTGATTTAATTGTGTCGCAAAAATTTATTTATTTTACTCTTGGTTCGAAGAATAATCATGAATGGAATTATTGTGAAATAACTCGTCTGAATATACAAGGTCACCCAGTCAAGTTTAATAGTACAAAACGTATTTTTTCATAATCACGTGAAATGAATCACTTATATAATTTATTAGTGTACAAAGTTTTTGTCCACCGTATGTTTACGTAATGCACAACAAATAAAAACAATACGATCGATTCTGATATTCAAATTTTAAAGAACATTTATAGGTCAGAATATCTTTAACTTTCATTATTTGGGTGTTCTTCGTTATATCACCACCACCAAAATAATAATAATAATAATAATAATAATAATAATAATAATAATAATAATAATAATAATAATAATAAAATAATAATAATAATTATTATAACGAAATACAGTGTTTTAGAATAAAAACAATTAAAATTAAGGCGGAAAACGCAAAAAAAATTAATATTTTCAAAAAAATTCTACATACATAATCCCAAAAAAGTGAAAATCATAAAATTTATTTATGAAACATATATGTAAATAAAAGTGTATAATATTTTTCATAATTTTGTATCGAAATCAGCAATATCTTCGAGTCGACATTTTTATATCTGAAAAAATACAAAAAAACTCAATCAATATATTTCCATCCCTATATTTCCATAATAATTTTTATTTACCTAGAACTCCACATGAACTCGTACTTGTCTATCTCCACAGTCATGCCGGTTCCTCCGATCTTCCTTTTATCTCGGAGCAATGAGTTCGCACAAACTTCCCTTAAATAATTCCTCCAATCGCTCATAGCCTCCCTACTCATAGCCAGCTCTCGTTCTAAAAATTTGCACAAGGAATACTCCTGAGACCAGGCATATATGAAAAGAGCGATGGTCTTTAATGATAGTATGGTACCATCCAACCATGTACCGATCCTTAGTCCCTTCTCTTCCCTACAAGAACGTTTACTGCATATGCACCGATCGTAGTTACCGCTGAACGTAACAGTCATAAGATGTTTCTTCCTGCACAAACGCCGCACTTTTTTTATTATACCACGGTGTTGAAAGAATTTTACTGCACCTTCTTTATCTCCTACACGTTCTAACACACCGCAAATGTTTAGAACGGACATGTCTTTGATATAAACTAACAGCAACTGAAGAATAATTCGAAACGAAATCCAAATTGTGAAACGAAATTCAATCAATAAATAATAACAACAATTATCATCAATCAAATGTAAGCTTACATAAACAACTATTTTAACAAGATCAAATCATTCAATAAACAAAAATTATTCATCTTATTTTTTTGCACGTGTTCGTTGACGAAACTTACTGAGTAACCTCTAACTTTGTAGTTTTCATGTAATATTGAAGAAGAAAAATCATATTTGACCATTTGAACTGTCATATAAACAATTCCGTTAAAAGTTATGTCACAGTAGTTGCGTAATGAACAAGCAAAAACATGTGGCATTCACATATTAATTTTCTTTTGAGCAAAGTCTAATTTGACTGGACTATATCGCTTATAACTTAATCTTCTGATTTCATATCGATAGTAATAAAAAAAGGATTAATAAATTTGGTTTTTCTTTTTTTATCAGTACTTATAATTAAAAAAATTAACGTGTTTCAAGGTTATACGAAATTCTTTGTAAACATTCGTTAATTTACACTGAGGCGAAGAATCACCCATCACGGAAATTACGAGACGCCAATTTAAAAATTTTCAACGCTAATGAAATAATTAAAAATACGAGGTCTGGCTATTGAATAACGAGACTGGCGCGAAATCTCGTTATTTAATAGCTAAACCTCGAAGATGGATAAACAGATTAGAGATATCTTTAAATGAATTGTCAGTTATTAAATGGCCATAATGTTTTATCGCTTGTTTTATTAACAAACAGAGAGTTTTATCACCATAGAGAATTTTACAATTTGTTGTTAGCGAGTAACAATAAACTAATCAAATGAATAAATCAAATAAATCAATGTCAGCACTTATAAATATAATTTGGGAAATATACTAGGGATACACTGTATAACAATGGAAGAAATTGAGTATCGAGCTATTAAATACTAGTTTTTGAAAGATATACGCCAACGTAAATGACAGAGAAGTTGACAACTGAGTACGGAGACTCCGACCATCATTAACGACGGTAAAATTTTTGGTAGTTAAATTTGAATGGTGCCCTAACCGGAGATATCGCAGAAAACTCAACAAATGATACTGGACAACCGTCGGATTGAGGTTAGAGAGATAGAAGAGGCTATTAGCATAGCAAAGGAATGTATTTATCATATACTGGGAAGAAATATGCGTAGGGGGAAGAGTTTGCTCGCTTTGGACTAAAAGCGCATTGAAGGAAGATTTTCCAGGCCTAATTGTTTGTTTGTAATGGTTTAAGCAAAATGAGTCAATTTTCTGCATCGATTCTTAAATGTAGATGAAACGTGGATACACCATTACACTTTTGGAACGAAAAAAAAGTCAAAATAGTTGATTGCAAAGGACGAACGTACTAAGACAATCTCATCGGCCAGAAAAGGAATCGAGGCCGTTTTTGGAGTAATTATGGAATTGTGATCATTAAAAAGGAGAGAATTACATACCAATGATTGATAAGCAAAAAGGAGGAATTTCAAAAAAGCGATAGCATTTGAGGAAAATGAAAGTGCTTCTCTATTAGGACAGTGCATCTCCTCATACTTTGATGATTGCCATGGCTCAATGTCAAGAATTGCACTAAGAATTGGTTTCCCAGATCTGGAGCTCAACTACTTTTCCTTCCTTCCCAAACTTGAAGATTCTTTTGCAGGAAATATATTTTCATCAGACAAGATGTTATCTCATAAATAAATGTCTATTTTGGGGCAACTATATTTGATAGGGTTAAAAAGGTTAAAATTTACCCCCAAAAAAATATAGACTTAAAAATTGAAAAATAAAAAATGATTATATAAAAATATGTCTCGTTTCTTTGTTAGGTTGAATAATTTTCAAGCAATCCTCGTAGGAAGCTAACGTCAATAAATCTTTGCATAATTTGTAAGTATGCCGAGTTCTTTCAAGAAAGTTCTGATGATTCCCAATTTGTATGACACGGCACACAAAACATTCACTTTCTGGAAATACTGCCGTCTTGGTTTAATTATACAAAATTATCTTTACAACTTCGAAAATAAACAAGATATTTATTCTGTCTTTTACATGTATTACAGATAATAATAAATTTGAAGTATTACAACCGGAGAAATTCCTATCTTCTTCAAACGAAGTGATAAAAAATTCTTCCGTCTGTCGACTAAATACAATAAAGACATCTCATTTAATCTTTATTAACAATTAATTGCTCTGAAGACATGATTAAAATCTGAAATTCAAAAAAATTCATTCTATTAAGGAACTCATGGAATTATTGCTGATAAAATTCAAGAGCCTTGCATCAAGTTTTCGAAAGGTAATAACAGCATGGTTTCTATTCTTGACGACCGCAACAGCTGAAAGAAGTTTTTCAAAATTAAAACTGATAAAAAATTACCTAAGGACTTTGTTGGAGTAGGAACGGCTATCAGATTTGTCAGTATTGTCTATAGAGGCAGAAATGTTAGAAAAACTGAAATCGTCTTCAGCTATAGATAATTTAATAAATCAATTTGCCGAAAAAAAAGGCAAGAAAAGTGTACATTTGATTTAAATTGTCTGGCTAGCTCAATTTCTAGGAGGAAGCGATAACTTATAATCAATGAATATTTATTTTAATTCAATGCAAGCATTTTTGTTTCTTTTGTGAGAAAATTTTACCCTTCATTTGGCCCCCCCCCCAACTAATTTTGATACAGGGCCTTTCCAAAGCACGCTACGCCACTGATACAACATATAATTTTCATGACGTGACTTATGGACTATGTACTAGAAATAAATATAAAAATTTATAAGCGTGTATGAAGATAGTAATGACGAATGATGTAATAATTTGTAAAAGTAATATAAGATATTTTCACAGTATTATCAATTTTAGCAGCAAATAAAGCTAATTAAACACTCGCAAGTCACGTGAACGTCTAGACAAATTTGTAAATTTATTTTGTAATTGTATCAAAATAGTATTTTCTTATCTTCATTCAAGTATATATATTATCATCATGAACAATATAATAATATAACCAATTACTACATGTTATATATGCTCATGTGAATTACTTTTTAAATTACAATTGACTGTAATAAAGCGTGATATGTAATTAATACATACGTACAAACATTTGTGATAAGGTTAACGATGTTAACTTTTCTCTCTTCGACTGAACTTCCGAAAAACGCCAATGAAATTTTACAGGTGACGTTGATATTTTTGAAATTCCCGCGACCTCGCAAGGTCGAAAATCGCGGTCATATCGTGCGCAGGTAAGTAGGAGCAAAAATATTCGTCATTTTGCTCGTTCATTGAATTAGTGGTTAATAAAAAATTGCAAGTATAAAATATTTTTTGTGGTTTGGTTTTTTGAGTTAAAATTAAAAGGAATACTTTCAAAAATGTAAGTAGTTATTAAATAATCCAATGTTTCGTCAATTAATAATTAATTTTTTATTTTTAGGCTCTCATATTATTCACACATAACATCATCCCAAACACAGACCCTCCCAAAAATATGGAACCTTTTTAAAATAGCAACAATTATGCCAACAGAGGCTCAAGCAAAAAATTGGGCCATTAATAATAATTGAGTCAATAGATGGTGCAGCAAACACAACCAGTTTGCTAAATGGTACGATTCAGATGTTTCGGAAAAATCAAGGGCAGATCCTTCGACCTTAAAGGTTCAGCGGCAGAAGTCACATGGCTCGAACGATTGCACACTAACGTCCGTCAAAGAATAATATCACCTATTGTTTTTCACAAGAATTTTCTTTTGAACAGACGATAAAAGAGGCCTCAATCTTGGAAACTACAGTTTCATCAGAATCATTGAGCAATATGTCCTGATAACTCTAGAAGTGCCGAAACATCGATGGAGCTGATAAGGAAGCTTGTCAAAGTCGGGACTATCATTTATACTGACTGCTGGAAAGAATATTTGGCGCTAGAAAGTGAAGGCTACCAGCACTTTACAGGAGCCTACACCCAAAATATTGATTCCAGCTAGAGGCACATGAGAAGAATATCCAGGGGGGGAATCGGAAGTAACTTGGACCTATATATTTGTGAATTTCTCTGGAGACGGCGAGTCCGGCGAAAAAATGTGGATCCATTCGATGCAATTATTGTAGATATAAAATTTTTGTATCCTGGAAAGAATGATCGACCTCCAATGGAAGAGGATGAGGGAAGTGACTAAATTTTTGTGGAATAAAATTGCTTTTCATTTATTTCTATTGTTTTTATTGCTCTTTCGGGATCGGGAAATACGTCGATGCTATCGATTCGGTCAGATTAGGTTAGGTTAGGTCCGGAGCGTTTACTATACTTCTTTCCTTTTTTGTGGCATGAATAGGTCTTTTTTTCACCGAATTTTTAGTCCTTATTCGATTGTGACCATTCCCCATCTTTTTTACCTTCCAATTCCTCTCTGCGTGTTTCGGAAGTTTATCCTTCCCTTCTAATTAAAACGCTTGAAATGAGTGGAATTCACTTTAGACCAGGCTCGATCTTTTTTGAAGGAAAAAAAATTAGTATTAGCATGAAACCCATTGTAAATGGAAGAAAATCTATCAAAAATGGAAGAAAAAATAATTTACTACCGATATGAGGTCGGAAAGTGGAAGAGGGACAGTTTTTAAAAGTAAAAAATGGTTTTTCTCGATTTGCAGTTAAATGTCCTATGGTAAAAAGTTGAATAGCATAGTTTTGGGTTTTTTTAAAAGAAAACCTTAAATATTCTCCTAACATTGTTATCTTATCATCATCGCGATCAATCAACAATTTTATTCTAACCTAAATTAAAATAATGATCAAAAGTTTTTGTCCATCCCATAATCCATTCATCTAATTTGAAAATAATGCACTTTAACAAATTTTTCTTTTATATAGTCAAGCGAAAGTGTCCGTTATTTGTTTAATTTTTATGAGCGCATTTTGTCGGTGAACTTAACAAGTTAAAACTTGCAAGTAAAACTCGTCCACTAATCGAAAGTCTTCGATGTACCGTGGATTACAACGTGAAAGAAAAGGCATCATTCAGGAGCTTTGGCGATAGGAAACGTTCAGAGCAACCTCGAAACACCACAACCGCTAAAGATAAACCTAGTGTATTGATTAATAAAAGTGATCGATGACTAACGGGCCCAGAGATAGCAACTCAAATTAATGAATATAGAGATCTGCTTTTGATTACTTCTACAGTGAAAAGGAAATTAAGAGAAGCTGTGGCAGTGTAGAATCGTCTTTTAAGACCTCAAAATACAATTAAAAGGTTGCAGTGGGCTAAAAAATATAAAAATTGGACGCATTAAATCGGTCTAATATCATCAACGTTTGAGCAGTGCTAAGAACGGCAGCACTGCTAGGAAGAATGGTAATCAATCATTTCTTTTCTTCATTGGAGGCAGTATAGTAACTGAATGTTATGTTGACGATGCTCTACAAATTTTTTTTCTACAACTGCTGTGAAACGTGACGTATTTCTCATAGCTAACTTAATTTCAAAACCACAAACTGCTCACACTGTGAGAACTATTATTTCTAACGACACTTTGCCCACACCACATAACATTTATATGGAGAATCAACAAAAATCGACGAAAACTGTTGACTATTGTCAACTTTAAATAGTTGACACTGTCAGATTATAGAAGTGTTTTAAACTTTCGTCGGGCGCATTTAATCTATAAAATGAGTAGAATATATTTTGGTCTGTGTTTCATAACAGAGAGTAGACCTTCCAGCTATCTTCACAATCGCTTTCTAAGAGTTAGAGACACAAAACCTACAGAGGAAGCTGAATTCAAGGAATTTGTCGGATTACTCTATTTGACCAAGGTACTAAGGAGTGATAGGCAATCCTTGGAAGAACTGAGAGGTTAAGACGGATATTGAGTGAAACGGTTTCATTAATTATAAGAGAAAAAAATTTTTTGTGACGTGTACTTGATTTGATAATATTAACAGCAGAAAAACTCAAGAATAATTGGCAGTCCACCAAATGGTCCAATCATTTGTAATATAATTTTTTCGGGACGCTGGGTGTGCTTTGATCGAAACCAGTTGGGGTTTTCCCACGCCCAGTAGGGTGAATTGTTTTAGATTAACTGTACCACTTGAACAAAACGTTTTAAAATATTACGGTATTTAGATAATTTGGATTTTTATCACAATTTCTCATGAATATTTGACAAAATTTCTTTCTCAAGAGTTCGTGAACAAGTGGAACTTTGTATGGGTACAGTTTTTATTTTTTATTACAAACGACTGACTAATAGTTTATTGCAAGACCATTTCTGGTGCGTTGTCTTTTATTGACAGCAAAATATAAAAATTTGCATCGTCGCATATTCCTGGTCTGGTTAAATGAAACTTAAGCTTCAAGTAACCTACCGTCAATAAAACTTCTAACTTCTCTTTTTCGGTTAAGAGAACCATAAGAAATGTACCTGATCTCTCAGATGAATTGCATCCATTCAGGTTACGAATCATATTGTGTCTGTCAGAAGGTTAAATTTTTAAGGTAGTTTTCATTCGTGGTTTCATAAAAATCACAATTCTTATTAAATATTATTTTAGTAGGACTCGTATTTATACCAATTTATAAGGGAAAATATGGGTACTTACAGTAGTGACGATTTTTAAATTTGTTGCCGAAAATTTTAAGTAAAAAATATGAATTAACATACGAGAAATTTATGGAATGGAGAAGAAATACAAAAATAAAATCTTTTTCGGAAACTGTACTTTTGGTATACGAGGATATATTGAAAAATTCTTAGCCTACTATAAAACCAAACAAAATTTCAATGTAAAAGTATTTTATTACTCAACATATTCTCCTCCTAATTGGATACATTTATTACAGCAAACCTTTAAAAAAAATGTTTCTGCTTGCTCTTCAAACAAGACCTCTACAGCTTTTATTACCTCCTCGTTGGAAGAAAATTTACTTTTAAACTTTTTTTCAGTTGAGGAAAGAGATGATAGTCGAACAGTGCCAAATTTGGTGAATAATGGACGTGTTCTAATAATTCAAACCCTGTGTGCAGGGGCGTTTTCCTGCAAAAACAAAACACCTTTGGCTAGACTTCCTTCAATTTTTTCCCGTAAAGTGGTTTAGTGATTTCGAATAGTAATCTCCAGTTATTGTTCTACTCATATCCAAAAACTCAATCATGATTACTCCATGGCAATCCCAAAAAACTGAAGCAAGAAATTTTCCACCAGATTTTTGGTACACGAAACTTCTTAGGTCTTGGAGAACCAGAGTGTCGCCATTCCATCGATTGTTGCTTTGTTTCTGGATCGTAGAAATGTACCCAAGTCTCATTCATAGTAACAATTCGGTTTAAGAAGTCTACATCGTTTTCAAATCGAGCACAGATCGAACTACTTTTGCACGCTTTTGGTCAACATTCAAAAATTTGTGAAAATTTACTTCTTTTGAAGCTTGCAGTCCAATTTTTCACGTTCGCATACGAAAGACATTTATCACCAAGGGTATTAAGCATATCTTCGTGAAACTGCTTACCTCTTAACCCTTTTCACAATTTTGGTGGACATCTTTTTTCTTTTAAATTATTGCTTAACTCTGGTTTACTTTTTTGACGTCAAATTTTACTTTGACGCTTCTAATAAGTTATTGTTCGTTGCTATGGTAACGCAATATAATATCAATACATCCTCGTAGGTTCCATTACTTTTTTTCTTTCAATTTGTGCAGTTGTAGAAAAAGTATAGTGTGCAACATGTGGGAAAAATACTTTTCTAGCTCGTGTGTTTGTTTGCAAACTTCCACACTTGTGAGAAAAGTTGAACTTTTCGCATTTGTTGCACAATAGACTATTACTGTCTTATCTGAATGGGCGTTTAGATGTTTAGCAAGTCAACGCACATCAATATATTGCTCGTAGAAATATGGAGTTTCTCCACGAAGCTGTCGTTGATATTTTGCCGTGGTCATCCCAGTCACCAGATTCAAATCCCATCGAAATGTTATATATTATACAAATATAATGAATTATTGTTATTTCAATATATTTCGATAAACTAAATCAGTTTTTAACAATAAAAACTTCACATATATTTTTGACCACGTTTTTATATCATCGAACCACATACAAGAAATGATTTGGTACCAAATGCTTTTTCTAACCATTTATCAGATTTACTCTGGTAACATACAAAGTTATTTCTTGTATTTTTTTGTAAAATAGAATACGTACTATGTTATTTCAGATAGATTGTTGGAATTGCCATTATAAAAAGTAATATATTTTATATTGTTATAGTCACTAGGTGCTAATTTTATCTTTTTTGGTTTGATCATGTGATAGAAGTATGTTGGCAAGATACCACTAGTAACGTAATCATAAGATATTTATTGTCGGTTTTATTTAGACCTTAATCTTTATATAAATATCAGGAAAGGAAGTACCAGAGGTTTTTTTATCATTTAACTTGCTTTGTTGTTTGTCTGTTTTTTGGAATTATATTCACTAAATTGGAATCAACCTATGTAAAAATTCGCATATCTTCTCTCTTTTGATGGCAATACATAATAATTCAATAATAAAATTGATGAACCATTCAATATTGGCAAATAAATTTCATATATTGATTTTTGCGCAAATGCGTAAACGCAAATTCATTCCATTTTAGAAATTTTATCACGATTTTTTAAAAAATATGCATCTAAATGTTCTTAATTTTAGGTCCCTTATGTTTTAAAATTAATTTTTTGAAATAATTTTTGTAAGAAATTTTTTTTATCAAAATATTTTGAATTTTATATTTCTTCCAAAAATTATTACAAAAAAACTAATTTTAAAACAATAGAGATCTAGAATCAAGAACATTTAGATGCATTAATACATCAAAAAGTCTAAGAACTATGAAATGAAAGAAATGTAAAATAGATTCGATAGATTCATGTCCGCAAGTTACAATTCTATGATTGGTAGATTGAATCTCATTAGATTAGCAAATAAAAAAGTTAATTGCTAATAAATAATATTGAAAATATTCACTCTAAAGCTATATTTAGTATTATAAAATTAGATAGAAGGATAAATAATGATTTTACAGTTCAATGAGGAAAATGTAACCATTTAGAGGCACAGAAATGTTGGCCATCTAGGAATTACAGTTTAAAGTAAAAGCGTTTTAAGTTTGTCCAATCTGACGAGAATGGTGGACAGTACATTTGCCGGTAGAAAGGTCAGTTTGGCGCCATTGTTTGATATTGAACAAGCATTCGATAATACTGCTTTAGAAGTAATTTCCCGGGCAATTGAGAGACGTGTCATCAAAATATCTGGCCGTTTACGACTTAATTATAGACCAACACAAGCAGGCATGTATACAAAGGTTTATCCTGACGACTTATTTTTGCCTAATAACAGACGCTTCCACTTCGCAAGATCCAAAGATTTAACCAAAAGTCGAAGCCAAATAGTGCAAAATTGGTACATATCCAGTTATAATATTGGTAGATGTAACTCTTACTCTAGAGCAGTGAAATATATGAGAGCCACTCTGGATTTAAAACTGCTCTGATACGAACAGTTAGATATTAAAATAAAGAAGACTATTTGTGTGCTTGGGCATGCAGAAGGACCTCTAGTTGTACAAAAAGTCTTTCACCGATGATCCTCCACTGAATATGAATCTCAATGGTCAATGTAGTGATCCTCTACGGTAAAAATAGAAACTAGAGTCCAAGTGGACAGATTTCAGCGCCTCGCATATTACAAGATCCATGCGTACGGACCCAACTAGTGAGTTTGTTTTTCTACTGGATATTTCATCTTTGAACCTAACTATACAATTCAAAGCTATGAGGACAGTATTTTGACTGAATTTCCTCAACTAATTGCAAACTGAAGCAACTGTCCTTGCAACAATCTGGACGCAGGCTGCGGGCGAGAGTCCAATCAGTTTGGTGAGCAGTAACAAATGTCAATAGTAAAAACTCAGTGGATCAAATATTATCAGGGATACGAATAAAAATTTCTGTTTTTCTTAAAGAAAAAATATATTTTTACGTTGAAATGATTTTTGTTCTCATAAAATTAGTGAAAACAAAATATTACATCATATGTGCGCTCATATAATTCATTGTTGTGGGCAAGTTTAAAACCCAAGTCAATAAAAATATCGATAATTCATTTTTAATTATATTTTCTTGATATATATGTCCCGACTCTCTTAAAGAAAGCACGAATTGTGTATGTTAAAAAGAGGTCACAAGCTCCAATAGAGCAATAGCAGGTCTACCTACCTATCCAAACTATTGGTCAGCACTTCGACATATAGTAAAATCGTCCTCGGTACAGCGACGATTCTGCGCAATAGAGATTGCGTGTTCCAACCGGGCGGCTACCGTTATACGAACGATTCTGTTTTGCGTTCCAACCGACTAAGGTGTCGCTTGTGAACCGTTTACAGGACGGTCTTTTCGATACTTGGTTGATTGATTGATTCAGCAGTTGGTTTTCTCTGGGTTCCTCTAGCTTTTTTTGACAAATGCATGATTGTCAGTACTGCACTGCAACATCTTGTGCTGAAGGTCACCATGTGTTAGGAAAACTCACACATTTCGTAACAATTGAACAGTAATTTAATATTGTCGTTACTGACCTCCGACTACTTGATAACAATCATGGTGTACACCTACCAACAACGTCTGGAAATCTTGAAAATTCTGAGTCGGTGGCCGCTACTTTAAGAGCATTAACTCCTATTTTCGGTCGTAATTCTCCCCCTAATAGACAGGCAGTAACAAGTTTAGTGAAAAAGTTTGAGTCTACATATTCGTTGTTCGTTGTGTGATGTTGCCGTGCCAGTGAGACTACGGGTTGGTCGAAGTGTCGAAAATATCGCTGCCGTTGAAACATCCGTAGCAAATGATACAAATCAGTCAATTCCACGGCGTTCTCAAGAGTTGGGCATCACCAAGACCACTTTATGGCTATCAGGCTCACTCAAGAATTGAAGCCGAAAAGATGCGCCAAGATAATCAATTTCATCGCAAAATCATCTTCAGTGCCGAAGATCATTTCTGACAAAATATGCGGTATTGGGCGGGCGAAAATCCACATGTGCTTAATGAAAAACCATTATCGATTATTTTTGAGCCGAATTGGAATGTATGGACTAGGATAGCATGTGTTTTCAACAGGACGGCGCCTCAAGCCATACTGCACACGTTACAATCGATTTATTGAAGAACAAGTTTGAGAAGCGTGTTATCTCAAGAAATATCGATTGGCCGCCTCGTTCGTGCGATTTAACGCCTCTAGATTTTTTTCTTTGGGACTACGTCAAGTCATTGGTCTATGCTAATAAACCGACGACGTTGGAAGTGCTCAAAGTCAAGATTGAACGCGAAATAGCAGCCGTTTCGTCCGAAATGTGTGGCCGAGTCATGGAAAATTGGGTCCAACGAATCAATCGCTGCAAACATGCCCGCGGTGGCCATATGAGCGAAGTTGAGTTCCATTCATAAATGTTTTGAATTTACTTCAACCCGATAATAAAGTTTTTGAAATATCTCAAATGGTTTTCATTTTATTTTGAAAAAAAGTCCTTATTGGAAAACGCCTTATAAAATATTATGTTATGATTCAAGTGAATGTTATAGATACAAGGTTTGTTATATTGTAGTGGTACAGGTGTTTTGATTGAGTCGAAATGTACATATATTCACTAATTGTAGCCTACAGTTAGCCTTACTATTTTTTAACAACCTTCTGATTCAATAATCGTTACAATATCGATAGCTCATAAGGCAATTTAAGAAAACAGCTAATCTACGTGAAATTAGCGGGTTCGGAATAAACAATTGATGTACCCGTGAAAGCTTTTCTTGTTTTTTCCGGTAGTGAGAGTTTTTTTGTATTGTTTTTTGTTTCGTGGTGTTAAAAGGACTCCATAGATACATTTTAGACCTTTTTTAGCGGAAACTAATACAGCTGAAACTAAGTATTTTTGCTGTATTTTCTATATAATCTGTAAGTAAACTTTTCACTGATGCGTTAAAGTTTATAAAACATGAATAAATTGCAGGGTGATATCCCAGTAGCAGCTAAAAGATACAAGGACAAGCTTAAAGCTTTAGGTGGAGTTTACCTCTTTTAGTTAGATGAAAAGAACTTTAGTTAGAATCTCACTCAATTTCCACAAGTTTCCAATATTCTCCAGTTTTAGATTATATTTACCGCTTGCTTACACTGAGCACAACACTGCATAGTTGAAAAAAACCGACAAAGCCACTTTCTGAGAGAAAATTTCTCATTTCTTTTAGTAGAAACTCTTTAAGAAGCAACTTCGCAATAAAACTGGAAATAATAAGATCTAAAATGGATCAAATAAGTTCCCGAACCAAACAAAAACTTAAGGCTCGTTCAGACAATGACATTTTATGTCGTGGCACCTAATGCCGTGACGCGAATGCCGCAACAATGCATTGTGTGAACAGTTGAATGTCTCGATGTCATGGTGTCGTGACGCTAGTGCCGCATATCAAAAATTTTTGATATACGACTTCGTGACACCGGCGATGTCGCGGCAGTGACATCAAATGTCTCGCTTGTTTCATTGTTTGAACATCGGCGACGGGGACAGTACTGAGAGTGCGATACTACAATACGTATTTTTTGGCGCGAATCTGCTGTTTGTCATTCGATCATGTCTTCGTTGGATATACTTACATTTCTGGAATGTTACCAGCAATACACTTGTCTATGGGATAAGACCCAATGGTATAATTTTACTCACGCCTTCCTTTCCAAAAACGAAGAATTTGAGCTGCAAATTGCAAAAAGACTTGGGGTCCTCCAATTGCAATTCCCTCATCAGTGTTCCTGATGCACCTAATGTGTTCTTACGTCTAATCCACTTTCTTACCCACACTCGCCTTTTTAATTTTTGCCTCAACTTCAAATTAATTAGTTCCTCTTATACATCCGCTACAGCAGTTACGAGCTTCGCCATTTCTGATAATAGTATGTCGCAACTCAAGTCTTGGTACATGTGAACACCTAGTGTCATAACGTCGAATGTCAAACGCTGTCACAGCATTTGATGCCACGACATGAATGTCACCGTCTGAACGAGCCTCAACGACAAAAGTATTTGTTTACCCTACGGCGACTATTTTTGACAGAAAATCACCTGATTTTGAAAATTAGTTAGGTTATTCAGTAATGTCAAAATCATTTTGACGTCTTCAAAATTGAGGCATTTTCTCACGTTCAACACATGTAGACGATCTCGTAAATAATTAGCAAAATTTATACTATTCGGCTTTTGTAAACAGATTTCTTCAGAAAAAGTATTTTTAGAAGCATGGACAAAGGTAAAACATTACTTTTGTTAACAAACCTCTGACGTTGTCAAAAGTGTTATTTTGCAGCTCATGTCACTGAGCACTATGTTTGACAGATTCAACTATTTTCTAATCATTAAATGTCAATGTTCTATTTCTAATAGTTTGTATTATTACAAAGACTGATTTTTTGTTTTACAGACCTAAATTAATTCAATATGGCTTCACGATTTAAAAGAATAGCAGTAGGTGGTTTAACGGGATGCGTTGGAGCAGGTATTGCTACGTATTTCCTTCTTCGAGACGACGGTAAGACATCGGTAAGTACATTGTTCTAAATTTTCTTCAATACACATTCATCTAAATGATACTTATCTACAGATTCGACACCAAATATTCACTTGATCTACTTTTCTATTATCAGCACACTCTCTTCTTGCGGAGAGCACAATTTCCGTGACGCCGCAAATAAAACGAAAATGATGAATAAAATTTCTCCATATCTCTCTTCGTTTTCGAGATACGGATACTCGAAGTCACAACCAAACGTTAGTTCGCATTATACAACAGATGGCGCTTAGTACTTCGTCTAGAATAAAGATGTTATCGCTTTAAATTCAACACGAGTTTTGTAACTGAACAAAAAAAGTGTTTTTTATTTAATTTTTTTAATTTCGATTCAGGTACACCTTCCAAACATATGATTTGAACTCTTCAACCGCTTCTTCAGGTGTAGAAAAACATTTATCTCGCCATTTATTTTTGATCTACTGGAATAAGAAAAAATCCTTGGGTTCCAAACAAGGACAACACGGCGGATAATCCATCAATTCGCTGTTTTGTTTGATCTGATGTGTAAGAGGTCGCATTGTCGTGGTGGAGAATGATTCGTCTTCTGCGATTGGTTTCCCTGATTTTTACGAACCCTTCTGGCAAACAAATGCTGGTGTACCATTCAGAATTAACCGTTCTACGTTGCTTTAAATAGAACGGTTGCGACATTTGTGCTTCATGCGAAAACAACTTTTATTGGAATTCACTCGTCTTGATAGATCCATACAATCCATGGTTGTTTGTTGAATCAACATGAGCAGTTGGATACAACTATTAAATATGACACAATATAGGATGAATAAAGGAATAGTTCAACCTTTTTTAGGAACAATTGTGTTTTGTTTAGTACCCTTTATAAATTAAGAAAAATATTTAGCAGTAAATTGAAAATTTCATCAACGATTATGCTATTTCGAGTTTATCAAGCAAGAATCCTTTCAAAATTTATTTATTTCTGATTTTTTTTCTAATTAAAATCCCACTTTCTACATGTACCTTGAAAATGTTCTATGGAAATTGTTCCAGCATCCTTAATCCTATTTCGAAAAATAAAAATGAAAATGCATAAAAATTTAAAACAACCATTCCAATTGTACCCGTTCCAAATTCATCCAAATTCTTTGCGACTTTTGCCCAAACCAAAATGCCATATAGACCGGGTATCAAAAAGCGAAGCCCCGGTGGGGTTAGGTTATGTTAGATTACTTCACGTTAGGTTAGGTAAAAAATATAAATAAAATGATTAAACTATTAAATAATCATTTATCGAATGATTTACCCAATATTTATGAATAAAAAAAATGTTCTCCACCTCACGTATGGATATCTCGAAGTGAGATATCAAAACATTTTATTCTTCATTTTCAAATTATTTGGGGTCGATTTACAAAATAGCGCCATGGAAATCGTACTCGTGCTCTTTTATTTTTTGTCAGTTCCATCTTTCCCAAGAAAACTCCAGCATAATAATATTCTTAACAATGCTTAGTTGTTTGTTTGTGAGTGGATCCACAAACCATTAATAATCGTAACAATAATAATTAAATATTGTACTGAAAACTCTCTACTCTTTTTGTTCAGTGGCCAGTAGCAGTTAGCGCAAAGGAAATTAGTCTAAAACCTAAACGAATATTACCTTCAAGATCCGATCAACTAAAATCTCTTCAAACCGAAAAATTCGATATTGTTATTATTGGTGGTGGAGCTACCGGTGCTGGATGCGCTTTAGATGCAACTACACGAGGTAAATATATCAACTAATTCGGTGACGAAGAAATCCAACATCAATTTGTATCAAATTTTTATTCATGCTGTGAAATATAGCTAGATTATAAGTAAGCTAAAATATAGATGCAATAAAACTGTTCTGAATTACTAAGACCAAAAAAATCACGACGAAAATAATATGAAATAGTCTAATCTTCTTATTTCATTATTTTATCCGTTGCGGACGTTGGCTTTTAACAAGGCCATTCTCATAAGTTTACTGCGTTCCTAAACAGATCAACAAATGACACTCTAAAACACTGACCTAAGATATGCAACCATGAATCCGATCTTCTTCCTGGTTCCCTCTTACTATCCACTTTGCTTTGGACAACGACTTCCTTCTGTTTTCGTAGTCTGCTCCGTTCAGGATATTTAGAAAATACACCGATATATCCATATTTAGAAACATTCGAGTCTTTTTAAATTAGCATCGGATGTGGTCCAAGCTTCTAAGCCATAGAACATAACAGAAATTATTATGCTAGAACTGGAAGATGTTGACTTTTCCTAATAATCATTTGTTTTGTTTTTGATATATTCAGGGAGGGATATTTTTTACTTGCTGCGTATATTTTGCAGCTCGTTATCGTTATTTCCTATAATTACTGCATCGTCAACATATCTAATGTTAATTGCTTCGCCGTTAATGTTGATGCCATCTGATAGTTCTGCTAGTGCCGATCAGCAACTAGACAACAAAAACGTGAAAACTAGAGATAAAGATCCTAAAATTATGAGCGATAGTTTATTTGGATTTTGGTGCAATTGCAATTATTTTATTGATTAAATAAGAAGAAAAAAAAAGCAGTTTTCACTATTTTGTTAATAACTGAAAAATTATTAATATTTCTTAAAGAGGAGAAAATTTTCTATAGTACCAACTTTCGGAAATCTACCTGTAATATTTAGAATTGAAAAAGAGAGTCCGCGTGGTTGTTTTAACACATCCGCGACGTTGCTATAGAGGGTGCGTCGATAAATTAAATTTTTTATAGCAAAAAATTTATTAAATCCTCATGATCCGCTTTCATATCTCCCTAATGCTAATGCCGGTAGTTTTAGCAGAGCTTCGCAGTACAATTATTGACATAAAAAATAAATACTCATCTGGAACTGATGGACTTACATCAAAAATGTTTTCGAGTCTGCCCGATTGTACATTAAATCACCTTGCCACTTTAATTAACGTTTCATTTCAAAATGGCACTTTTCCCAATTGCCTTGAGACGGCTATAATTATACCACTACATAAGGGTTAATCTACGATGTGTTCTTGCAAGCCAATAGAATGTGGAGTGCTCCAAAGCTCAGTTCTAGGCCCTATGTTGTTTCATCTGTTTATAAGCGACTATCTAGAAATTAGTGGTAAAATATGTCTTTTTGCCGACGACACTAGTTTCTCTTGGAACAACCCTGTTCACACGGCATTTGAGAGGACCATATCTAGTGACCTAATCACCCTTAAATCATATTGCGATTCTAATATTCTTTGTCTCAACGTTTCTAAAACTAATGTTTTATTATATAAAAATACATTGCAGCCTTTTTTATTAAATAACACTACCGTTGATGTCGTTCAATCAATAAAATTTTTAGGGCTTGCTGTGAACAATTCCTTGAAATGGGAATTACAAATTGCCTCCACGTATAGAATTAGTTAAGGGCTCAATATTTTACAATGCAAAAAAATGCGCAATCACTTGCCAATTGAAATCAAAACGATATCATCTTTTCCCGCGTTCCGCAATAATTTGAGGGCATATTGACTGGAAAGTATCTTCTACTATGTAAACACTTCTAATTATAATATTTCTTTCCGGGCATGCTGCATACTGGTTTATTTTCTTGTTTTCTTCTGTATATTGAAATTTTATTTTAATTGTATCTTTATTCAATTATTTTTATGTCTGTTTTTTAATTTGTCTACAAATTGAAACAATTTTTTGACAATAAAACATTTCTCTCTTCTCTCTCATGTAATGTTAAGGAAAACTTTGTTTTTGTAAGAGACAAACAGGGGGAACGGAAAAACTTCGAATTATCGACGATTTCGATATAGCGAGGTTCGATTTTTTGAGGTGATTTCTGACTGGCTTCGATATATAGAGGTAGAGGTTCATGATAAAATATGAATATACTCAATGTAATATAGGAAAAATGTACTTGTTTTATTAAATTGTTATACATATACAACAATACAATGAACGTCAATTAATATAGCTTAAGATTGCTATTTTTTGAGTATTTATATGAAGAATTTTAATGACAAACATAAAAAAACAGTTGGAAATAAAATAATTACGTAATTATAATAAGAATAATCTTTGGTCATTATTTCACAATAAAACAATTGACTTGAAAATCAGATACGTATTGAATGTGCGAAGAAAAATTAAGCTGAGCTTTGAATAAAATCGGAATTGTAGTTTGTCTACCTGAAAACGACACTTTATCCAATGCATCATCCAATACTACAATAGATTGGATTGCCCGAACACTCATTATAGTTTTCATTTGCAAGAATTTCCGCAAGATGCTAATAGCGTGAGCATCACGAAGTGTGGGGCTTGAATCCGGTTCCTCGACCTGGCTGTCCACATTGTCCTGCTGTCATCTTCTTCTGCGTCTGTGGAAACGGATGCGAAGATGTCAGCATCGCTTAACTCCTCGCATATAGCCAGATCCTCGTCAAAACTTACAAATTCCTTGAAAGTGAGCTCTTCAATATTTAATCTCTTTGTAATTTCGCTTCATCGTGAAGGAGTTTCTTCTGCATTAAGTGATGCATCAACAGCCATACCATCCTCTTCAACTGTTCCTTCACGATCTTGATATTTCGGTGTAAACCCCCATTTCTTGAAACAATTCTCAATGGTTTTTTCTGTCACATTTCTCCACGCCTTCGAAACCATCCAAATGGCTTCAAGTTGATTTTTATCGAATTTTTCTCGTCGACGTTAAGGAGAAACTGGCGCACCACTTCTTTCCTGTAAAGGAGTTTTTTACTATACCTTGATCAAGAGGCAGTAGTTTGGATGTGGTGTTCTCAGGTAGGAACTCAATTTTTATATTTTTGAGTTTCGGAGGGTCCCCATTTGCTGTACAATTGTCTATAAACATCAGAACTTTCTTTTTTTTCTCATCTCCTTGTCTAGGTCCGTTAACCATTTGCCAAAAATATGAGATTTCATCCAAGATCTTTGGTTTGATGTGTAATCCATTGGTAGGCTTTTAACCCCATTGAAACATCGAGGGTTTTTTGCTTTTCCAATCATCAATGGCCATCAAGTTTAACAGAGCCGGTTTGGTTTGCTGCAAGAAGTACTGTAACTCTCTGCTTGCTATTTTTTCCATCATGACATAAGTCCCCTTTGAATGCTAAGGTTTTGTCCGCTAAGCACTGATAATAAGGTCCATTTTCGTCAGCGTTAAATTTATCTTCAATATTGTACCCTTTTGTCAGTTCAAAAAGCTTTTCACTACACTGTATACATACATTGTCGTCTACACTTGCACTTGCACCTTCCCCGGTAATTTTTTTGAAATCAATTTCATTTATTTTCTTAAAGTTCTGAAGCCAGCCATTACTATCACGGAAATTTAGTTAGGTTTAATTTTTTCTCAAAAATTAAAAAATAGTAATTTTAACACATAAGATAATCAAACTCAAAGAATGTTATCTTGTTGGCAAAGGACAGTTTGTTGAATATGATGAAGCATTCTGAATATTGACACGTTTTAAGTATATATACGAAAACCAGAAATTTGTTTTCCTAGAGGTGATTTCGAATAGAATGAGCCATCGCTCATCATTTTAGAACCTCAATCTCTATTTTTTACATATTTGCATTTGTTGACTAGAATATTTCGTTACTGCCAGCTTTTTTAAACAGGACTTTCTAATCTCTATTGTCACATTTTCTACTCTACAATCATTTGAAGCATAAGTTGAAATTATTTAGTTTTGTTGAAAACTTTTCGGAATAATTATTGAAGTAGCTGATTGACAAAGGACAGTACTTTCACAGTGTATAATTTAGAAATCTTTTTCTATTTCAAGGGCTGAAGACTGCACTTATTGAAGCCGATGATTTTGCCAGCGGAACGTCGAGCAGAAGCACGAAACTGATCCACGGAGGAGTCAGATATCTCCAAAAGGCAATAATGCAATTAGATTACGAGCAATATAGAATGGTTCAAGAAGCACTTCACGAAAGAGCAGTTATGTTACATCAAGCTCCACATTTAGCACATCCATTACCTATTATGTTACCAGTATATAGGTAGGTGAAAAACGTAAATTATATACAGTGCGACTCGTTTAGATGGGAAAAGTTATTTACTGTTTATAACCAATTTTTTCAAATATTAAATTGATTATAAGAAAATTTGTATGACATTATGTGCAAAACTTCCAAATAGTTGCCACTAAATGTTCACAGAAAGAATATTTTTTTATACCATGTCCACTTCTTGAATATGGAAAATTTCTCAAGGCAAAAATTGCAAAATATTACATTATATCTATCAATTACGAATTGTTAAAAAAATGTAACAATAAATTAAATCATATTGTAGTGCAATAGTTATCTAAAAAGTTCCAACCACAACCTGAAGATGTCAGCATTAATCATTATAAGTTGGGAAATATATTTGCGCGTGCTTTGGGAGATTCTCATTAAAATTTCAGCCATTTTGTACGCTTAGTTTTTGTTTGACAATCGTATAAATGAGTCGCTGTGAAGATTTTCCTGGATATAGAAAAAATGAGTATCGAGACGTCATTAAAGATTTGTAGGCCTAAGCAAATGAAAGAGAAAGTAGACAATGCGTACGGATACTCTGTACCATCATTAGCGCCCGTAAAATTTTTAGCAGCTGAATTCAAATGTGGACATATCAATTTGATTAACTACGAGCATTCGGGAGGACAAAAACGGCGACTATCAACAATAACATCGAAAAAGTTCACCAAATGGTACTGGATGACCGTCGAACTAAGGCTAGAAGGCTAAAAGCGAATATTTCCCAAGCCTTATTGACGGGGTTCAAATGAAATGAGTCTGATTTTTGAGGATTTACAACGTGGATCTACTACTACACTCCTGAACCAAAAAAACAGTCAAGACAGTGGATGGCAAAAGACGAACCTGCTTCGAAAAAGGCATATATGGTTTCATTGGCTGTAAAAGTAATGGCGACTGTTCGATTACCTTTAAAAAGGTAGAGCAATAAGGAAAGTATCGCGCACCAATTCTTGATAAAATAAGGGAGAAAACGACTGCGATCACGAATTGCACTTTGAATTAATTAATTTCTCACCGTATTCTGGTGCCTTGAGGCTTTCCAGTTTTCTAACCTCCTCTTTGGTAGATCAGACATTTTATATTATAGTAAACAAATTTATTTTCTCTGAACTTTACAATATCATTTGCCTATTTCTTGATATTCCTTGGACTGTCGTCACTGTTACTTTTCTTGAAGGGTTGCGTCTTTTGTCATTAACGTAAACAATAAGTATACAATCAAAAAACTAAATCACCTGTACATCAATCTGTACTAGTCCCAATCAATCTTGCATCTTTTGATGTCCAACTCAAACTCTTTTTTGAGCTCGGTTACTACTGCGAAATATTGCTTCTTCTTGAATTCATCTCCATACCTGAGACCAAATGCACATTCCAATATATTTATGAAAACAAATCAAGGGTTGAAAGAAATTCAGACTTTCAACATAAAATTTTCATCTGTCGAATATTCTCGAATGCACTGATATTGCGTTTATGAAAACATAAATAATTGTTTCCATTTCATTCAAATTATAAAAAGTTATGATTTAGAAAAGTAGTATAATATTAGAGAATTTTCAAAACTCATGGACACACCTTATTAAGACGACTACCTCTGTATTATTGTGTGTTTAATACCATAGAAATGGTCTGGAAGACATTAAAAAGCCAACCTATGTAAATATAATCGATTACCCACTTTAACTACGGTATTTATTAAAAAAAAAACATTTTTGAATATATTTTCCGAGGTAAAACTTCCGGTTGCCCTCCATATATGTTTAAGATTGAATAGTCTTAGTTGTTGAACTGTTTAACGTTAATTGGTTAAATCTTTTTAGGTGGTGGCAAGTTCCTTACTACTGGGCTGGTATAAAAATGTACGATCTGATAGCCGGTAGACAAACCGTAAAATCTTCTTATTTCCTATCAAAAAAGAATGCTCTAGAGCTGTTTCCTATGTTAAGGGGTGACAAATTGGTCGGCGGACTGGTATACTATGATGGTGAGCCCTCTATTATTTTCTCTAACCTTTAAATTCACTTTCAATTCCATGCAGATTTCATTGCAAAGAATATTAATTGGGATTCTAGGCTAACTAATACAAAAGGTAAAGAACTGCATGCTGCTATAGATGGAAAATACCATTCAACTGGTAAACACATATACTGGCCAAGCGATATAAATAAAGTGCCAGATTTGATTGATTTTTTCATTTCCAGAAAAGTAGCTATTAATTTTATAAAAATTGAAGATGCTGAAGGCCTAAACTCATATCATTCTCCTATATTACTCACCATCAGCGAATACATTATAGTAAGAGAATCTAAACTAACTTTAAGTAATAATGTGACTGACTGGGAAAGTTTTAAACAAGAATTAAATTAAATGTTCCAATCAGAACTAATGAACAAGAAGCTGAACAACTAATAATAAATACACAGCAAGCAGCATGGAACAACATCAAACCAATTACAAGAAGAACGAAAGATCACAACAACCATAAAGAAATCATAAACTATTTCAAAGAAAACGGAAATAAGAACATACTAATTAACGTTTAAGATGAAATAGACAAACTTATATAATCAAACCACCGACTATTTACTGTAGAAATGTCAAAAAAGATTAAACATATCGATTCAACAGATTCCGCCAATTGATCAACAAAAGACAAATACATGCCTCATACTAAATGAAACTACTGACATGAAAAAAAAATGATGAAACGTTTAGTGACGTTTATGGGAATATTGATGTAGAGGTAAATAATGAAGGCCATGAATGAATAGAGCTGACCTTATAATAGAAAAAATATTACAATAGTTACCAAGAAAGGCCATTGTAAGATTCACAAACCTCATAAATGCAGTATTCGAGCTCTAATACGTACCAATAACGTAGAAAACAGCAAAACTGTACTTGTGACATCCTCGTTACAGAAAATGTTGAACTGGCCACATTTGCAGACGACACTGCAATGCTAGCTGCTGGAGATTCAATTGTAGAGGTTGTCAAAAATCGTCAAAATTAAATTCACAAAATAGATGTCTGAATTAACAAATCAATGAGGGAAAATCTGCCCATATCAACTTTACTTATAAGAAGATACACCAAACGATGAAATTATCCTATATGAGAAAACGGAAAAATATCTAGGGTTATAATTGGATACGAAACCAAAATGGCAGGAGCATATCAAAAAGAAAACTCAGATATAAAAAACTATATTGGTTACTAGGAAGAAGCTCACGAATTACTATTAAAAATAAGGTGTTAGTACACAAACAAATAATCAAACCGGTATGGTTTGATTATTATAATTATGTTTGCCAGCAAAGAGTCCAAAACCGAATACTTAGGAATATAGTAAACGCTCCGTGGTATATCCGTATATAGATCTACACCGAGAACTCCATATAAAAAAAGAATGGCGAAGGTCACGAAGAACGACTCCAAAACCCCATAAATAACAAAATGTTGGAACTTCTCGATAATCAAAACACACTCCGAAGGCTCAAACGCACCAAGCCTTTTGAACTTGTGTGAAAAATGACAGTTATAACCCAGTTTAAGTGCGCTTAAACGTACATTTCTCAAGTGAACCATTGGGAATACTGAGGATAGTAAAGTACTTAGTAATTTAGGTTAAACGTAAAATGTCGGTTAATCTTAAGATTAGGTGCATTTGTTTGTCATAAAAAAATTTCAACTCCATGGAACTCATATTTTCAATTAATATAAACTGTGATTCGTATTTCTGTGTTTAGGTCAACAAGACGATGCCAGAATGAACTTGGCAATAGCCATAACGGCAACTGTACACGGAGCTACGATAGCCAATCACGTCAGCGCTACTAGTTTAATAAAAGAGAAACGCGATGGAAAAGAAGTAATATGCGGTGTAAATGTTAAAGACGAAATGACCGGTAAGACTTGGAGTATACCTACGAAGTGTGTCATCAACGCTACTGGACCTTTCACAGACAGCATTAGAAAAATGGATAATCCGAACGTTAAAGAAATTTGCAGTCCCAGTAGCGGGGTTCACATAACTTTACCAGGTAATTTATATGTATTATTCGAATACTATGTTATTCATAAAATCTGATAATCGATGGATCAGAAATACATAAAAAAAATAATCATTGAGTGGTAATTAATCAATCTATTGTATTAAGACAGTTTGCACATTTCACTAACAGATGGCGTTGTAACAATTCAACAGCAGTTTATACGGGAAAATGCTTTTACTAAGTATGCTCTAAAATGTTATTTGTAATACAAGTTGTCCTTCATAATACCAACGCAGAGAACAAGCGTATAGGGGAAGCCCAAAATATGATTGGTACCAATTTACATCTATACCAAGCTACATCCCTGAAAAGTTATAATGATTCAAAGAAGATATCAAAAGTTTCGAAAACAATTAAATTTTTTGTAACACTTTAACCAAAAAATACAAAATTGAATACATTTTATGAAACTATTAATGGTATTAAATAGTTGTAATTAGAAGACGATCGAACCATTTAGGGTGATTAATTCTAATTCCCTTAACTTTTTGTAACGTAAATAACATTGTCAAAAACATGTTTTTGATTATTCAATTTTACTTTGAATATGACAAAGAACCAAATTATCCATGGTCTGAGAAAATTTTTTGAATCGACTGACAGACAAAAAACTGCTGTAGAATTTGAAGGTTAGATCACTATTTATTCACTCGCAATAGTTCGATAGGCTTCTACACACCATTCTTCAATGCCCTTAACCATCTTATCTAGTGTTCCAAACATAATGTAAAGACTACAAGGTGTGCTATTGCGCACCAGCTGGGAAGCAGCCAATGAGAATTCGCTCCCAAAACGACGCGCCAATTTGGAAGCGAATTCTCATTGGCTCTTGAGAGATGCGCAGATCGAGTCGAAAATGAGCCCTCGAGAAGAGCACACCTTGTAGTGAAAGAAATTATTTTTTATTTTTAAGAAATTTTGGGTCATACTTAGGTCTCTATAACTCTTCAGATATGCAATTTGGTATATATGCGGGACACCCTGTATATGATTATTAAAGGCATGATGACATAGTGGTTCGGTAAGAGATTAATGTCAAGGTCGTTCTATCAATTCTCAGGGATAAATGCCTTTATCAGTTTTTTTTATAAAGTTAATTGGAAAGAATTGTGCATTTTTGAATGCTTTTAAAAAGCGACACTCTGTATATTTTCTGATATTTAGATTATCAAGTTCAGATATTGCCATTGTTTTATCCCAACCACTACGAAATAAACACTCTATGTGAATAATTAGTAAATAAATGACTTACTAACATAGATTCATATTAAAATTAGTACTGCCTTTTCCATTAATACTTCACCCTATTTTGGATGTTTATTTGCTCACGTGTTCATCTTGGTATTATATTCCAAGTTCTTGAAAAGGGAAGTTGATAGAACCTTTGTATCATTATTTATATTGCAAGATAAATTCTCTTGAAAATATTAAGTGCTGCAACCACTCCACGAGAAAGAACTAATTTTTAGGACAATTTTTAGAAACAAAACACCAGGCACCACCAAAAGTTTCATATTCTATCGTACAAGCTTTGTAGTTTTATAAAAAACCGACCCATTTCTCGCTTCTAGTTGTGTTGTGTTATCCAGTTACCATAAAAAGAAAGAATCTACACTATACGAAGCAGTATACTGTCAGTGATTACCACCGCCTTCCATTGAATGGTAGAATAACTTTTCATTTCATTCTATCTTATTTCTAAAACCGAGGTTAACTTGATTAGCAACCAGAGCAGCATATCACTCAGTTAAGACGATCACGCCCAGTAGTACCAGTTACAAATTTCAAAAATTACTATTAGACGTCATACTAGCCAATCGGGCATATCGGTTGCGCTCCTGATCTTTTTACTTACTTCACCAAAGGGTATTTTCCAAGAGCTTAGCAAAGGGAAGGTCTTCGGGGGTTCAAACTCTCCCGAAATAAACAAAATATTACCTAATATTATACCGAAAAAATACGAAGAATGAAGAGACTTAAATTATCACATTTTAATACATATAGCATAGGCCTAGCGCCATCTTTTAAGGCGAGGCAGTTGAAGCCGAACTAGTGGACGTTGCGCACAGTATTGCCATCTTTACTCGAGTAGCCGAACTAATTTGTATTGTATAGAAACTTTGCCTTGTTTCTCAATTATTCGCCACGCTCCTCGATCGGAATGAGAGGAGCTTTGTGGAAGTTCCTGGACGGCTACTGAGCTGCTATATAAGCGGCGCGTCACCATGCGAACTCAAAGCGAATAAAAATGAAAAGTGGTGAACGAATAGTGAAGAGAGTTAAGTGTACCGTGTAAGTGAGTAATTCTAGTGAAGTGTTATTTGGTGGTCGTGTTAAGGATACGTGAATCATTATTATTGGCTAAAAATAAAAGGAAAAAAAAGGAAGGGTGATAAACTTAAAGGGATGGACTACTTCATATCAACCTCCCCCCCCCCCCAAAACTAAATCCTGGCTACGCCCTTGGTGTTTTTATTTTTGCAATGTTGAGATGCGGAGAGAGACTCTTGAACGTCAACAAAAACCTTTATTGGATCGTCCTGTACAACTAATGATAATTTTCATTTTCAAATTGTTTATTGAAGATTTTGAGCTTATTATATGGTTCTTTTAATTGTAGTGATATTCCATTTTCCATGTTTCTTATTTTTCATTCTTTTCCTTCGGGCTACTAGGATAATATTGTTTATTCATATACAATCTGTTTCTCAACCATTTGGTTTTATATTATCTATTATATCTTTTTCCAGCTCTTATTATTTATTATTTCTTGAAATTAATGGACATTATATTGTTTTTAGTATCTTCTGTTCCACCATTCTCAAAACGTATTCTTCTATCATCATTACTTCCTGAGGTTACACCACGTCTTAATTATATTTCATTGATTTTGCAATAACTATTTTCGTGTCTAGAAGCCTGGTTATTATTTTGAGAACATCTTTTCTTAACTATTTCAATCCTGCTGAACACCTCCCTTTTACTCTTTTGTGATTTCTTTGTTGTAGCTTGGACTGTATTATCTGATGTGGTGTTTTAATCTTCCATAATACTTATAGCTCTTGGACTTCCAGCGATTTGAAGGAATGAGAATTCTTTGGTTGGATACATAACAACAAACAACAATCAATTAATGATTTTCTACTTAACTTTCTGGTAGAACTACAACTTGTACTCCATACAAGACATAATATAGATTTGTATTCTCTAATGCCATTCATGATTATCTTAGTTTCTAAATGTATTTCCATATACTTGACACAGAATATTGTTGCCTCTATGAGGAAGAGGATGATTATGTAAATGTGAGTTTGATTAATAGTAGTATGATTATAAATAAGTGCTTCACACAGGCTTTTTAGGCCCTTGAACTCTCCTAATTTTTGCTTTCATTTTCCATTCCTGAATTCATCTCTCTCTTAGGTCTTTTATCATCTCTGCATACCATCGTCCTTTTTTCTTATTCCTTCTTGTTTTTTGTCCATGATCACTCAATTTTGATTGAAACTGCTATTTGGTTTCAACTATAATTTTTATTGTTTTTTTTACTTTTTTATTATTAAAATACAAATATGATGAGAATAATATCCTCCCTGCTTGTAACATTACAAATCTGTTTATAATAAAATTATTTTTTAGGGTACTACAGTCCAGAACAAATGGGTCTTCTGGATCCCGACACTAGCGATGGTAGAGTAATTTTCTTCCTACCATGGCAAAGACACACAATCGCCGGTACCACAGATTTGCCCTGTAAAGTGACACATAATCCGAAACCAACAGAAGACGAAATCATGTTTATTTTAGAAGAAGTAAAAAATTATCTTAACCCAGACGTAGAAGGTGATTAAAATAAAGTTTTTTTGTTCCTAAAATTCTTTCTAACGCATTTACATATGTATTTAAGTCCGAAGAGGAGATGTACTGTCAGCTTGGAGCGGAATAAGACCTCTTGTTTCTGATCCAAATAAACCCAACACCCAGTCATTAGCTAGAAATCATATCGTGCACGTTAGTGAATCCGGTTTGGTTACAATAGCAGGAGGGAAATGGACAACTTACAGATCCATGGCTGCAGAAACCATCGACGAAGCGATTAAAGGTAACAATCCAAAAATATTGGATTTGCTTATATTATTAACATATGAATAATTTTCAGCTTGTAATTTAACTCCCAAATATAAAGACAGTCAAACAGATATGATGGTTCTTTACGGAGCCCATGGATGGACTCCAACCATGTATATTCGATTGGTACAAGATTTTGGTTTAGAATGTGAAGTAGCACAACATCTGTCAAAATCTTATGGAGACAGAGCTTTTGCTGTAGCTAAAATGGCATCTTTGACAGGTGAATATAATTTTTATTTAAAAGGATTAATACTTTCTGAAGAATTTTCAAAGTAAACAAAAACTATTTCATTTGAAATTTTGCTAAAAAAACCTTTCAATATCATTAATTTAGTGTGATACAGATAAAGGAATTGATGATATATGACTGCCTATAAAACTACTAATAAGTTAGATTGGCTACCGACTTCCGAACATCAATTTATGGCAGACAGTTGTCACTAATAGATTTATCTGTTGGAATCATTGAAAATACCTATAACAAATTTAAAAGGACTTATTACATTTTACATAAATCGTTTTCCTGCAAGTAAAATGTTTTATTTGAGACAAGTTAGCTTCCATGAAACACTGTACTAGTGTTCAGTGGCATCGGGAAGGCCCTTTTTCATTCATTCCTTACGATGCCCCAAATCAATACTCTATAAAATTTATAACGTTCTTCTTTGACAATAGAAGTGCCCAAATCATTAGTTATTCGTAAAATCTAAGGACGTCGCAATTAAAGAGGTCTCCCGAGCCTCTTTGAACACGGGGACCATTACGCCCTCACTAGCTACGACATTAAGAAAGTTTCTGTTATTATAACCAATTTTTTCAAAATTTTAAGGTAAGCGGTGGCCGATTATTGGAAAAAAACTTCATCCTGAATTTCCATACATTGACGCTGAAGTGAGATATGGTGTAAGAGAATACGCTGTTACAGCTGTAGATATGATCGCTAGAAGAGTAAGGCTAGCTTTCTTGAACGTCCAAGCTGCTCAAGAAGCGCTACCTGATATTGTTAATATCATGGCTGAAGAATTAGGTTGGTCCGAAGGTAAGTTTTTCATTTGTAATAAAAACTTGGTCTACCAATGGCAGTGGTAAATCGTCATTTCAAATATATAAAAGACACTAAATAAATATGTTTAAAATATTGTTTGGACCGATCACATTATTGTCTCTCTTTCTCTCTTCATGGTATTATTATCTTGGATGGGTGTTAGCCAACTTCATCTAAATTTTGGTGCCTACAAGTTTGAGATCTTTTGCTGTAGTCCCAGATCTCAATTGTTATTTTTCCAGTTGTTCTGTCATCAGATGTGGTAAACACACACATTTAGGAGTCTTCTATTCTTAACAATTCGCAATCGCTCTTTGTTTACCTCTGTTACCATTCGTAAATTACAACCTACAAGTATTTCAAGTGTTTAAGAGATCTTTTAGAGTATAGAGGCACCTATTTACAGTTTCTATAATTACTGTCCTTAAGTTGAAGGTTGTTGAAAATACCTCACATTCTTATTTTACTGTTTTCTATCAGCTCAATGGCATCATTTTCATCGTATAACAGTGTCCTGTGATGTACCAAGAGTGTTTTAAAATACACGAAGGTCTTAACAAAAAATGAAGATTCGATTATACTTATACGCCATAAACTTCTGCGTGAGTCTTCTTCATTTAACATTTACAATTGAATTGCATTTTCAGAGGAAAAGAAGAACCAAATGAAACAAGCTTCAGAATTTCTTCAAAACGAAATGGGTCAAAATGTGAACCGGGCTAGTAGAGACAAAATACCAATTAATTTAAGTAAAGAAGAAATACAACTTTACATTAAAAGATTCCAATACATCGACAAAGACCGAAAAGGATACGTATCTATAAATGACATTAGGAGAAGTCTAAAAGTAAGTAAAAAAATGTTAGTTGTTAATTTTTAATTTTTCAAAGTTGAGACATGTGTCATTAATATTTTTAATGCTCCGATGATATTTATTCAAAGGTTTTTGCTCGTTATTATGATGCAATTTTATTTTAATGACAATAACCAGTGATATTGGATGTAAAGGTAAATCTGCAGCTATTCAAGTCCAGTCATATAGTTCTTGATTTGGAAAACATTATGTTCTGAATTATTTTTTAATGTTCCATCAATCCAACAGTTTCATTAATTTCATTAATCTAACAGTTTCAGTTACTTATTTTATTCCAATGAATTTCGCCACTGCTACAGTTAATCCAGTTATTTGATACTAGAACAATTTCTCACTCATTTATCAATTGCTACCTTCGAAATGCTCAATAATATCTGAATCTTATGAAATATCAGTTGCTCATTAACTCTAGAAGGCCCCACCACAGTACTTTCTCTTCTTCAGAAACTCATCTATAACCCACCTTCTCTGGCTTTCTACGGCCTCTTTCATTTTATTCATCGATATATAACATTTTATATGAAATATCATTTGCTCATGGACCTATGGATTGCCACTTGGGACGCTATGTCAAGTTGATCAGCAAAAGATAATCTGACATATTATTTAGATTTTCAACCACGACATCACTGTTTTTGACTGCTATAATTCCTGTGTAAATTTCACACCATTAAATATAATCTTAACCCAATATTTTGTCGTTTGCCGGCTCAAAGAAAGGTTATCGTCGACTGGTGCTTTGACATTTGAAACATCTAAGGCAGCGTAAATCTGCAAAGGGGATGCATGCGCCCGACAATAAACTGTGTGATCCTTTGAAGTCGGTCCATTGAAGCAAATGGTTGTCTGTTCCTTTGGTTTTACTAATCACATGGAAACAGTGGGATTAGGGCAACATAACGGCTAACATCTATACAACCATTTGTTTGTCATCGGAAAAATTGTCAAAAAAGAGGCATACAAAGAAACAAACTGCTAAGTCGACAGCAGAAGACGCGGTTTCTGTGTTCAAAATGCTTCAAGCTACCTCAAAAAAGTTCAAACGCATGGAAAAGTATATCAATCTCAATGGAGAATATTTTGAGGCATAAATAAGAAAGAAAACCTTTTAGTTGCTTGAGCATTTGAGAGTCAAAATATGAAAATATTGCAGTTAAATTTTAATCGTTTAGTCAAGAGTTATTATCTGTTATTTACACTTGTTCGACGTTTATTTAAGCATCTTTAGTTTCTCTTTGTTTACGGTCTAGATCTTGTAGCTTCTTACGTTTTATTATGATTTTAACTTCAGTATCCTCTTGCAATTTTGTGAAGTAGCAAGAATTTTATTCTAAGAAATCTCCGGAAAATCCACAATCCGAATGCCTGCTCTATATGACATTTTATTTCCATATTTCGACGAAGTACTATTTCGAGATTCTACCTATTTATTTGTAGTATCCTTTGTGCCACATCCGATCAAACTTTACATCATCTTTTTTAAATTAAGTATGAGTTCCCATTCTAGTCCTCACAACATTGTCCCTTTTCAAGAGTTGCTGTAGTTTGTCAAATAATTAGTGGTTATATTGTATTGCAACATTGAGCCTTTCAATTATGAATTCCTAATGAATTGTATAATCTGGCTTAAAAGAGGTTAAATTCTTGCATATACAGCTTTCTAGTTCACAGAATTTTTTGCATTCTAAAAGTTTCTTTCTCCTGAATGTGCACGTATCAATTTGTGCATATATTTTCTCTATATTTTATTTCGACATTTCCAATATCTATTTCGAGGCTCTAATTATTTATTTGTATAATCCTTTGTGCCATTTGAGAAATTTCTGTTCTGCAGATATTTTCTCATTATGTTTTCCTGATGCGACAGTGAGGTATAAGGAAGACAGTCAAGGGATGTAGATTGTTTTTGATGAGAGTCGAATATGTTTTGTATCTAGTAGTTTCGATGGATTTTTCTAATGTGGTTCAAGTCGAAAAGGTTCTAACACAATGCTTACTCATTCTTCCTAAACTAACTCCACTCCAGGAAGGCTCTTGGTCAATAAAACGCGTGTGTGCTCCTATTGCTTTTATATTGGTCTCTCTTTTATTTGATTTGTCCAAATTTAAAATTTTATACGAAATTCTGATCATGAACTATCTTACAGCATGCGCCATTTTATAAATTCGGTTAATATAGTAGTTTTATTCTTACTTGAAGTAGCAGCAAATACGATAAAAGTAAAAACGTATAAAAAAAAGTATGTATATATATATATATATATATATATATATATATATATATATATATATATACTGTACAAACATTTTTTTCACTATACACTGTTTTATCACAAAATGGTAAATCCGTTGGATCGCTATATGCGGGATCAAGACATCGTCTCCTTTGTACTTTCCCTTTATGATTGTTGCCTCAATGACAGTATTTATCGCCGTTTTCACAGCCAGTCTTATTCCATTGCACAGTCGAGGTTGATTAATATTACGCAGCATGATGTAAACTGATCCTACTTTTAACAGCAAATTGTATATTACGCAGCATGATGTAAACTGATCCTACTTTTAACAGCAAATTGTAAGGTGGTAATCAAGGCAATTCCAGTGAATTTAAAAATTTCTAAAAGCGATATATGAAAAACGTTTCTTTCTAACTCCCCCGGAATTTGATAAAATTCGTTTTTAGTCAACCTTAGAATCATAAAAATTATACTTGTACCAAGTTTCAATTTTATATATATATATATATATATATATATATATATATATATATATATATATATATATATATATATAGGTATATATATATATATATATATATATATATATATATATATATATGAGCGATTTCTTATTAGGAACGTGGCAATGAAACACCAAAGTGTACTAACTTTAATGTATTTTCCGAGCTTTGGAATACTTATGTCGACTGGAAAATAATTAATTGAGATTTGTGGTGGCTTTATTTTGTATAAATTCTTGTAAAAATTTTAAATTCATAGGATTCAAAATGTGACGTTGATAGATAGAGTATTATATCAGTATGTAAGTTTTGCTATCGATATTCTTAGATATTTTTTATAGTCCTTCAAGTAAGACTACACTATCATTATTATAGTCCTTATAATCTAAATATCTATTACAGTCATTAGGAATAAAACTTACCGACGACGAAGTCCATGTTTTATTATCGGAGATCAACCTAATGTTTAATGGTCAACTGGATCTAGCAGATTATTTACACGTAAGTTTTTAATCAATGTCTTCTCAATGTTTTCGTTGTTCCAGCAAACTGGAGAAAAAGAAGTTTCTGGTGAAGAGCTTCACGATATACTCAAAGAAATTGATACGAACATGAACGGACAAGTCGAACTTGACGAATATTTACAGGTTGGATTTAATATTGTACCAATTTAGTTTTGCACGGTGCTTTTTTGTTTTATCTGCATGCAAGTGACACTTTTAAAACCGACACTACAACAGACACACAAAACGCATGTAAAAAAAACTTAACGAATTTTTTGATATGTTGGTGTGAGGTATTAACTGAATATTATCCAAACATTGTTAATTGATAGATAGCTCGATGCTTTTTTTATGTAAACGTGCTAGGTAATATTTATCTCAGAATGCTTTAGCAAACGATGTACGTTAGAGTATACGATCCCTATAGTCCACGAGCCAGGTGAAAATTTGATTACTTCTACTCGAACTTATAACCTTAATTTCCCGGCAGGAGACTCTTCCTCAGGAAGTGGTATTCGGCCTCAATTCTTCAGCTTTTAACGAACGACTAAAATGAATCGAAAAAGTGGAAAAGGTGGAAAAATCTTATTAATTAAATTAAAAATAATAATTGAATAAACTAAAACTATCCTCAGACACGATTATCCAAATTAATATTTATTGCTAAGAACAATAAAAAAATGTTCAATAACAAATAAATTTATTGATAAAATAAAAAAGTCGCATTAACTGTGTGTTCAAAAAAGCAGAACGAACAAAAGCAGCTATAAATCAAAAACAACTTAGACTTGTCTATATATTAACGATAAGGCTGGGACTTATCTATGGAAGTCCGGGATGTGTACAGCCCTCAACTGAATTCCAGTTTTTGGAGTTAAGTTGAATTTGTTTGTTTGTGGTATATCGGTTCAGTCTTATGGGTGTGGTTGAAAATACTTCTTGGCAGCTGTAGAACTGCGGGAAAAACATTAAATGAGGAAGGAAACCGGAACACGGGAACACAAATAGAAATTATTGCAAAAGGAACAAGTAGAAAGAACAGATTTGAATAAAAGGAGCTTATGCTCTAATATACCAAAAAACTGACTATATTTTTTTAAAAATAACCAAACAGAAATCTATTCTATTCTATTCGTTCTGTTCTCCAAATAAATGGAAAATAGGAATTTATATGAAAACTATCATACAAAATTTGCTTAAAACAACAGAAAAACACAATAAAAAACCAAAGAAAAACTTTATAAACTATAATTGGTGAGACGCATCAGAGAATAGTTTCTTGAATCCTCGTGTACATCAGCTGCAGGTCGGTTTGAGGGGGGGTTTTAATAATTCCCTTCCAGATAACCCAATATCTCGAAGAAAATAACCAACCAGCTTAACATGAAAAAAAATCCACTTTCAATGATTTCCTCTCAAATAAAAATTGTCATGAAGCTAGCGCGTACCTCGGCTGATTTTGCCACGCGTCCTAAAATTTTGTAGCCATCACGCTGCTTTTGTAGTGCATTAAGAATTCGAGGCACCCACCTTGTACTAATTTTTATCACATTTAAAGCTTATATAGGATCTTTAGAACACTTGTTTTGAAAAAGCTGCAATTTCTTTTGTTTTTAGGCGCCAGCCACAGAACAATTTCTGCCATCAATTTAATGTTTTCTGAAATAGTTTAATTGTTGAGAATGATGGACACAAGTCACTGTGAACATTGTTTTTGATTTGGGTTGCTGTTAATCCTGCTTCTGTCGAAACATTTTTTAACGTCGCGAAATATAATTTAAGACATTTTTCAAAACAACTGTAGAGTGGTAGTTCTAGCTTTACTATAATAAAATGGATCAAAACATACTATGTACAAGCTAAGATCATCGTTATTATCTGTGATAGATACATTTATTAGATTAAAGATAGTGAAATAGAGCAAGCAACCTTTCCATTTTGATGCCCTGACCAAGTGCGGAAAAAAGATTTTTCACTTGAAGTGAATATACTTAATGGCTTCAAAAATATTGATACGGAATATTTATTTCATTTGAGCATTATTAATATACTGCTGTGATGAATAAAAAAACTAACTGCCAATACTTTGAGAAAAACCTAATGCTTTTAAATAGGCTAATACGTCCAAAGTATCAGCTGACAGTATTCTTATAAAAATACAGCATGCGGACCTATATATTCATCCCGAAGTTGAAAATAATCTATCATAAGTAAATTAGTGAAATCATCGGAAGTATAATATTTTGTTCAAAGCACCAGCTGACTCATAATATATCATTTGGTTGGTTTTGTCAAATTTGCGTTGGGTTATCTGAAATTCTGACAAACTTTTAGCTCCGAAATGATCGAATATATTTTTTTCATCGTACTTGGTAAGCTAACACTGCTTAAGAGGAATTTGGTCATGTAAATCTGTTACTGGCTCCAGTACTATTATTCTAACCATGAATGGAGGAATGAATACCTTTATTATCAACAATTCGGGGTGGATTTATAGACACGTATCTTACTTACTTGATTTATTTAAACAATTACACTAGAAACAATAAACTAAGCACTGAACACTATACGACTCACTATTTATAATTATACACTAACACTTTACTATTCACTGACTTATATAGTTTATTTGATTTCACAGGTTACTTTTACTATTTCTTGTCTACTGTGACACTCAATTATTCACAATTCTATAAACAATCGAGTATTTATACAAAAATAATCACTCGATAATTCGATTTTAGAAAGTAAGCAAGGCTTCCGAGAACCGCCGCTTCCGCCAAACTTTCTTCTTCTATCATAACCGAACAGGATCGTGGACAAGTTCGTTACAAAATATAAGGTGTGAAATTGAAAGTATTCCCTAAAGAAAATTGAAAGATACCCAGTCATGTCATACTCATTTTAAGTCTTTTCAATATCAATGTCCCGAGTGCATGTCAAATTGTCGATAATTTAATTTTCTCGAGTGCGCGAATGCCCACGAGAGGAAATTATGAGACAATTTGACATGCACGAGAGGGCATTTTGGCAGACTATTTCCTGAGAAAAATTTAATTTAAAATAAACAATAATTGTTCCTTTTCTTAAAATATAAAATTAAAACCAAATGATGTTTATTAATCCTAGACGAAAATTTGGCACTAGTGCAAATTATCGATAATTTGCACTAGTGCAGTATTATCGCTGAAATTTGATCGTTGCTAGGTAAACATAAAATATTACAGCTTTTTGGTTGGCTTAAATTTATCGAAGGAAAAAGTCAACTAAATTTGATTAATCCTCACAAATTTCAAATGAAAATGGGGGTTATTTAAAGCATAATAATTTCCTGATTTATTTTTTTAGTTAAGATAAACCTGGGTATACCATTACACCTAAGAAATACAAATATGGTTTAAATAAATACCTTATGAGAGTTTATCGCTACTCATTTAAAATTTATTCAATTTTTTGCAGTTTCAACAATCTTTTTCTATGTATTTCTGCCCTGTATCTACCTGTTAGAGAATTTTTTTTATTCTGCACCACCCAATCTTCACATTTATTTCTGTAATTCTCCTCATACCCTGTTCTATTTGCATTCTTTCAATGTGTCCTTACAACCGTTTTCTTTATTTAATTGTTATTATTTTATTTTTAATTTCTAATATATTTTCAATTTCATAGTTCTTACTACTTCCCCTATTCTCTTTTTTTTATCCTTATCTACATATATAACCTGATTTGGGTTTATTTTCTTATTCACGTTAAGCGCTATAACCAGGGTTTATTTTTTATTTACCATAAACTCTATAACCTCATTTAGGTCAATCTATTGCAGCTAAGACCTCATCTTAATATTTTTTATATAGCAAGCACTTCCTATTACTTTCGAGTAGCTCGAGTGCTGCCTCCAGTGTGGAGATATCTTGGTAGCTGATTCCACAAACTTGCACTTCTCCAAAAGAAGTCCCGAGATTGACATTCTATGCGTCTTCGGGCGGTCTCGGTGGTGTTTAACCTCAACTGCTTATGTAGTAGATCTTGCAAAGTATCTCCTTAGTAGTATCGATCGATGAGTAAGGTAATACACTTTTCTTTTAAGCTCTAAACTGTCCAAGTTTCTGGTAAATTCTTGATTTTGATATCAGTTAATACCTTTTCTATATGAGCATTTAGGCCTTTCTTTGCTCCTGTTGATGTGGTTTAGTTGAAAACCAACTTACAGATACTTATGTTGGGTCAATAATTTTATTCGGAAAGTTAATTTTAAATACAAAAATTACCTTGTTCTAAAATTTTTGTTTTATGAGCCCACTTATATCTATTCCAAGTATAAATTTCTCATTAAATTTGGCACCAACAAAATAAAATATTGAAAAAACTATATTTATTTGATTCAACAATTTACATAGAAATTTACGTGTCTAAAAACAATATAAAATTCTTATTTTTATTGATTTTCCTCCAATTTTTTTCGAATTTCTTCTTGTAATTTCATATGATCTTGCAACTGCTCATCTTGAATATTATCCGTACCTTCTTCGGCAACTTCTACGATTTCTTTATCCAAAGCGACGTATAAATCCGCCCGATTTTCTAAAATCTCCCTAACTATATCAGCAAGAATATCTCTACTACTAACCATATCTTGCATCTCCCCTGTGACTTCTTTAAGTAACCAAGGCATAAATGAATCTTCCAAATCTTGTTTGATGTTATCCAAAAGGAAGCCGTCTGATTCTAAACCTTCTAACACTGAAGGAAGGAGGTTTGCTAAATATCCTTGCATCAATACAGCTGCGGCTATCTTTTCTTCCATCTCTTTTTGATTCTTCAATCCTTCTTCCAGTTCTGCCATTCTTCGTTCTTTTTCTTTGAATAATCTCTTTTCTCTTTCTTCCAACCTCAAAGCTTCAGCAGTTTCGGCGGCTCTTATTTCCAAGAATTTTCTTTGTTGTTCTCTAAGAGCTGCTAATTCTTCCTCTTCCAAAACTTCTATTAATGATTGTTCTATTGTCTTACCCACAAGTACCTCGAGTATTGGTTGCACTTCTAAATCGAAATCGAACAAATCACCAGGATAAATTTGTGTTTCTACATCGGCGCCGGTTTTGGCGGGAACATAAAATGGAGATACTGGTCTCTCTAAGAATAAATCTGTCTGTGTGCATATATCGGCGACGGGTGGAGTTACGAATATTTCTTCCAAATAATTTTCGGTTTGTATCCGTTCGTGTTTTCTACCAGAAATCGCCGGAGGAGAACCAAGTCGTAAAGACACTTTCATATTTTGGGCACGTGTTCTTGCTTTTGCTCTTCTTTGAGCTTCCGCGGCTCTCGCTGCGGCGGATTCGCCGTCACCTTCGCATTTATTTGCTCCGAAATTAGTTCCTCTGAAAACTCTTCTCTCGAACATAACGTTAGCGTACGGTACATCACTTCCTTTATACATTTTTCTATTTGTGTATAACGCTCGAGGGGAACTGGAAAATACGTATTCATTTTTGGCGATGTTACCCGCACTTCCATTACGTATATCTACTTCGAGGTTGTCTTTCGAGGATCTTCTGGGCTGAGCTCGTTGCCTTCTTAAAATAGGTCTGTCTTCGAGAGTCATTTTGTAAGTGCGACAAAAATATATTTCAGGTACATATTATGACATTAATGTATGTAGTTGTCAAAATTATATTGCGAGTCGTAAATTGTAAACTATATGCTTTCTATGCTATCGAACTTAACTGATATGAAATATTCCGATGTAGAATTGTATTTTCGCCTTTTCTTCTTCATTTATTCTTATTTCGGTTTTTAATTAATTGTTGTTACTTTTTTTAAAATTGCTGGCGATTCCATTTACGTGAAAAGTTTGTGTCAAATCTTCGTTTATTTACATTCAACTACGTCGAGTTCTTTGTGATATAACTGACGTATAAAATTTGAATGTTTGATCAATGATAGTTTTAATCAAGGGCGTAACTATGATATTTTTAATGGAGGAAATTTTATTTATTGGAATCGATCATTTCTTTTATCCTCATACGAGAATTTAAAAAAAAAATTGAGAATATTAATTATTTTTAATGTAACACGAATATATTTTTATGGATAAAATTTTAAATAAAACATTTTTTGAGTCAAAAATAAAATGAATCGTTTTAATATTAATTGTTTCATATTCCTCCATAATTCACGTTTTCTTTTATGCAACACTGCGCAAATCGGAACCGCATTTCTCGTCAGTCCAATTGACGTATTGTCTGGAAAATCTTAGACGAGCTGCTCGACGGGCTGGAGTTAATTAGCTGTCTCAAGTCTTATTCTGACTGTTCAGCCACTCCTCGAGGTTTTCTGAGCTCGTGTTGAACTTCAATATCAGTGACACCCCGATTTCTCCATCCAGGAACCTTCACCAAAAGCTACGTTTTCTTTTATGCAACACTATGCTAATCTTTCTCCAGGTCTTTTGTAGACTCGTTCTGTCCTATCGCCACCGTACAGGCACACTCTACTTTCGTCTGAGGAGAATCGGAACGCCATTATTCGTCAGTCCAATTGACGTATTGTCTGGCAAATCTTAGCCGAGCTGCTCGATGCGCTGAAGTTAATTTCGGGCCAGTAGCTAACCTTTTTGGCTCAAGGTTAGCTGTCTCAAGTCTTATTCTGACTGTTCAGCCACTCCTCGAGGTTTTCTGAGCTCGTGTTGATCTTCAATGTCAGTGAGGCTCCGATTTCTCAGCGATGTGCTGGCATCTCTATCGGCGGTGCACGCTTTTCTTCCGGAACCGCATGGTTACCGAATATAAGATATTGTTGAACTGAAAAAACAAGAAGCATTACAATACTTTATATAATTTTGAAACTAATGTTGTTAGCTTTAAGTTTTAACTAAGACAAATACAATTTCATCTACAGTTTTTTTGCCAATGACTTGAAATTGCAGGAGTGTCGTTTGAGTCGATTTTTTTGCTCACGAGTGCAGTTTTACATGCAGTATACAGGAACAATTGTTAAACCTGTGAGAGAAACCTTTCTTGCCTAAAAAGAGAACTGTTTTACTGTTGCTAAACTGTGTGTGTAATCAAAATGTATCAAAATTACTCGTTGTCTAAACTGATGAATAGTTTTAAAACCTACCTTATGAAAGAAGAACACGATTGAAATTTTTTTGCTCGAAATAATATCTTTTCACAATTTTCTACTGTAGAAATAATCAAGGATCCTACACGAAACCTTAGTTCTCAAATTGAAGAATTGGGATTTCATTGATGAAGAATTTAATTAAAACAATTGTGAAGTAAGGTATCGAATTTCAGAGGTCAGTATTTGTGGTAAAAGATGAATAGCCTTTAGGCGACAAATCTGTGAATCCGTCATTGAAAAACCAACAGAGTAATAATAAATTTCCAAATATAATTAGAACCCAACAATTTATAAAACAAAACATACATGTGAGATTTCAAGGAAAAAATTAAAAATATGAAAATGCCTGACAAATATGAATTTACTTCATTATATGTAGTTTCTTTATATACAAATATTCTTTTTTAATAAAATATATCCAAATAGCAACCAAATTTCAAATAATGCGGTTTGGAGGATTGTTAAACTATTTAAAGAAGTTAACAAAAAATTGATAACATCCCTTCAATTAACTTAATTTCTTACCAATGCCTTAAGTATTCAATAGTATCCGTTAATATATAATGAGTTTGTTACGTTGTTAATTATTTGTTTTTGTATTTTAGATGATGTCCGCCATCAAATCCGGTCACGTGACATATTCCAGATTCGCAAGAATGGCCGAATTAGAAGAAATCAAACAAGAAACTGAATTACTCAAAAAGAAATTATCTGTTGAACGTAGCGGTGGTGGGCTGTAAGAAAAAGAAAATTAGGAATGCACGAAAAAAAAATAGTGATTCCTTTTCAAAATGGGATTAGATGTACTATTCTATTCCATATCTATTTTAGTCCATATCTATTTATTTTTATTTATTTATTAAATGATCTGTAAGTTTTATTTTATGGAAAGACTTTTTGAGAATAAAAAATGTCGCTCGATAAGAATAGAATGTTTGGAGTAGAAAATATCTGCTCCGTGCTTAATGTCTATAATGGAAGTAGAAAACTTCCGGATATCCGGATTTAAATTTGAACTAAGCAATAAGTACAAAACTTTATGCAACTCCAGATTGTAATAAGATTAGTCTTTCACTTTTGGCTACTGGCAATTTCAAATCCTGAAATATTGTTGGTGTTAACGCTGGATAAAAATGACCAATGTGGATTTTCCTATACGCTGCGGCATTGAAACTATCTGCAATGGCAACAATGACACAATTATAAAAAGAAATCTGAAAAATTTCATTTAAACATGATTAGATACAACACCTGGTGCGTGTAATAAAATCAGTTTTTTACCTTTACCTTTGAATTATATTATAGGAGAAAGGTTTGTTGGAGTTGACTCTGATATAGGAGTTACTTCTCTACAGGGCTGGAGTTGTCGTGATTGCGTGGGATTGTGCTTGCTGTCTTGGCTGTAAGGAGGAAACGCGACAACAATTGACCAGAAGACCAAAAGAGAGTACTTTTTACCTATGAAAAAGAATAGATTGTTTATAGACTACCTGGATTTTCGATATTCTCATAGGCTATGGCGTTGAAAGTACCTGAAATGGCAACAAGGGCACAAAACCTGATCCATTTCAGCATATAAAATAATCACCTTTTTCCTTTGGCTACTGGCGATTTTAATCAATCAGTTTTTCCATGCATTGTAAACGTACTTTTCGTCACAATATACTGTCATCTGCCTTCTGTATTTAGAAAATGGCGCATTTTATGTTCTTAAAAATATTTTATCTACAACCACTTTATTTATAATGTCATCGTTCAATTGACTGGCATTTTTTTGTAACGATCTATGAAACTAGTGTTTTGCTAATCATAAAACAAACCATAAAACACTCGAAATAAATTCAGGTATCAAGATTTTCATGTCAATATTCATACTAATAGACAAAACAAGGTTATTTATTAAACTTTTGCTAATTGTTTTTGTGCCTAAATATTTCCATTTCCAAATTTATTCTTATAAATATTATTTATTGTGCAATACACTCTAGGTATGTTATTTTTCCTTTGGAAATTGTTGAATAAAAAAGAATACTCATTTGTTTTATTTCTACAAAAATCACTACAGATTATTTTATACAGGATGAGCGCAAGAAACCTGGAGTGAAGATTATTTTGAACCTACCATATTACTTTATAATATTTATTAAATATATACATGAATCAACTGAAATCACATTAAATCTTTATTTTCGTAAGGTAAAACAAATATTGTTGAAGTAGTAGTCCATATAAGCTGAAATCGTGAAGTGTCTTTGGAAATTTGCCATGATGAATAAAGTATCATATTTTGAAGACCTCTAATTTGACATGCAAAATTAATATAGTTTTTTCATATTATTAACATATTTAAAATAAAATCAAAAAATTTTCGGTTGGGCAATTAAAAACTAAAAATCTCAGAAACTAATTATACTAGAGTTTCAAGAAAAAAAGTATAATAAAAGTGGCTCGAAAAACAACTGAAAATTATTTTCAGAATGTTAGGTTCACTAGAGGGCGTATAAAATTTAAAAAGCATTTTTTTTTTAAATTTACTATTAACAAAATTAACATCAAAATACCGCAAGTCGATAACTTTTTTCTGTCCCGAGATATCTTAAGAAATATTTAAACAAGAATTTTTCCTCAAACGTCTATTAGGGTGGTTCTCCCAAGCAGGAATTGAAAATTCATGTTGGATAAAAAATTCTTTCATTGGACTGCCTGCAGTAAGTACTCGTAAGTAAACTGTTTTCATAATAATCTTATTATCGCTGCTAGATGGCGTTATGTAAATGTTATTACTAACAATAAAAACAAAATGTCTCTACATGAAATCAGTCGCTGACGGATAATGAAAGCTTGATGTTAAAAAAGGTTTTTTTTCTTAAATTTTATCTTTCGAGCACGAAAACTATGTTACAATTGAAATTCATCCGAGAAACAAAAATTTCTAAAATAGCTTCAAATTACGGGGCGACTTTAATTTTATTCTCGGCAGTGTAGGTACTGATACAGGCAAAATTATTACAGGGAACTACAACCGAGGAAGATCTTTTGAATTTGTGAACCTAGGCAAGAACAATTTACGAATATTAACAGGAATTTTGTCGAGACATTGCCGCCACAATTGATATATTAAGATTTAGCAAAAAACGCAACGTGTATATTCTGTTATATACGAAACCTCTATACACTTCCTGACTAAATATGAGAGACTACACCTGGGAGGGTATATATATATATATATATATATATATATATATATATATATATATATATATATATGGAAAAGGAGATTCTGAAAAATCAAATATCATTCATATCAGCCACGTAACACTAAAACTAGTTTAATCAAACATATGAAAAATAGAGTCCTCAAAATTTCTAATCCAATTTTTCATAAGAAAAAAACATTAAAATACTTCACAAACTTTTTTATGAAGAATTATCTTTTGAAACGAATTTTGTATAATTCATTGACATTGAATCATCATTTTCAAACGTCATTTCTAACATTTCTATTACATTTATTTATACACCTTCACCATATATAAAATCTAAACTTTCTGGAATCTTTAAACACAATATTAAAATAGCATACAGTCAATTACAATTTATTTTTACTAAAGTAAAAGATAAAACACCAATCAATAAATTGCCCAACATAGTATATGAAATAACTTGTTTAAATTGTGATAAAAAGTACATTGGTCAGTAGAAAGTATATGAAAGTATATAATATAAAAAACATTTTCATATGAGGAATATTAGATTTAAAAGTTGTTCAAAATTAATGAATTATGATAATATTGCTGTCGAGGAGAAGCCATTGACAATAGTGTAAACCGGTGAAACTACCGGTTTCTCAGACCTGTGTTTTTCTTGAAAGAGATGGCGAGATTGTTCCGGTCTAAGGGTTAATGCAAAAATCAAGAAAAAACGACATCATATGTCGATGACAAAAACCACTGTTTCAACAAGACGATACACCGATTTACAAGTCGATGGTTAAATTGAACGAATTACCTTTCGAAATGCTTCCCTATCCACCGTATAGTCCAGATCTGGCCCCCCAATGTTTATTGGCAATTCGCTGAGCTTAAAAAATGCTCGTCGAAAGAAATTCACCTCAAATGAAGAAGCAATTACTGAAACTAAAGCCTATTTTGAGACAAACCTTCTACTGGTATTAAGAAGTTAAAGAAGCGTTGGGATGATTGTATTGCTTTCCAAGAAGATTACATTGGGGAATAAAATCGATTTTTTGTGGGTTTCTTAGTTAGTCACACGACTTATTGAATGATGTGTTAGATTTGAACAAGTTGTGGTTGCTCATATACAATTAAAAAGATACGGAGTTGAGTAAATCAAAATAATTTTTTAGGAAATGTTTATTACATATAAGACACATTGCAGTACAAAAGCTAATATAGCTATTACTATGTACAAATATCGGTACGTGTGTGTGCTTTAAGCTAAAATGTTGGATTTTTGATAAGAAAAAAGTTCTACGCGGCACGAGTACTTCACTAAAATTATATATCGATTATACAGAGTTTGCGTAAGATTTATTTTTCATTACTTTACCCGCACACTGTATAAATATCTACATCATTTGCCCACATGATAAACTTGCTTTTAGTTGTAAATCGACGGATAAGATTCATGTACAACGTATATAACTAAATATTATATTTCAACATAGTTAGAACGTGGAAAAAGTGATAAAATTGTAATATAGGATGTACCAAACTTACGACAAAACCGACCTGAAGTATAAAAGCCCATCAATAACAAGATACATAAAAGCCCAAAGAGTAAGATGGTTGGGCCATACTAAAAGGATGCCGGGAAAAATATTTGCAAAAATGGCCATTGAAGAAGAGGAAGTACAAGGAGTGCAAGACCAAACATAGAATGGTTGGATGCAGTTTTGAAAGATATTGGAGAGGTAGAACCAAATTGGAGCGCAAAAGTACAGAATCGCAACCAGTGGAGAATTGTGAAAGTTTTATATCGATTATTAATTCATTTCGAACTTTTCAATTGTTTTATAGATTTGTCATTATCACAAGTCATGATTTCGATATGCAATTAACTTGTTGAAAGCTAACAACTATTAAGCCTCTAAGGTTACATGTATCAAACAATGATGGATTTGCTGGGTAGAATTGAGCTCTCTTGTTTTTTTAATCTTAGTTGAAGACATTATTACGCTTCGACAATAAGGTTCTGAATAAAATTTTTGCGTTATTCAAGAACTATATTTGATTTTTTTTTTGGTTACAATTATCAATTGCATTCACTTTGTTTTTTGGTTGACGTACTTAATCAAATAAATTGAAGTAATAATTCGACACAACTTTTCGTGATCGATTCTTCGAGCTATTTCTCGTTCTTGTTCTACTTCAGAATGACAATTTTCATGAGGAATTATCAATCTGACTGTTGCAAGGCTGTTAACAATGATTTCAATGATATTTTTTGTTTCCCCTTAAAGCCAACATGGATTTTGTATCGTTAACTTTCATAAAAAATGAAGTTTTTTGAAAATATTAGGAGCTCCTCAGTTTAAGAATTATATCTCTCTTTTCCGGATAGTAAACAAATGGATGAAGGAAACGTGAACAAGGAAAGCAAAAACATTATTCGGTACGAAGTGTGTAACTAGCACCCTCTAGGTAAAACAAAGATTAAATTGGATTATAAAAATGCATGATTTATAATAGTTAAGTTAATACTTGATATTTATGATGGTAAGTGCATCTACCAATTATCGTTTTGTAATCAAATTTATCTAGCACTAGTAATTATTTGCTGCACATGAAGCTTATCATTAGTTTTTTTTTATATTTATATATATACGAATTTTCATAAATATAATAAAATGCATAAATAAATAACTACTTATAAACTATTTGTTACAACTACTCCTATATCGTAAGCGAATATCACATATTGCGGAATTTTCTCGTAGTTAGGTCAATAAGTTCTTGGCCTCATTACAACTAGAGTGCGTTCGCAGAAATCTTTATGCACGCGTCAGTAACAATTCTCAACAAGCTTTACACAAAGTTTCAACTTGCTGCTTCGATCCATTTTATTATAGTAGAACTCGAATGACCACTTGAAATATATATCAAATTGAGTTTTTCGCTATTTTGAATAAAGAAGGATTAACCCAAACATATATCAAAAACAGATTAGAGGAAGGGGCTGACAGTGACTGTGACCATCATTATAAATAATTTTTCACTAAAGAAGGATTAACACCAACATAAATCTAAAACAGTTTGGAGGGAGGGGCTGACATTGACTTGTGTCCATCATGTTCAATAATGTTTGATTAAAGAAAGATTAACACCAACATAAATCTGAAACATATTGGAGGGAGGGGCTCACAGTGACTTGTGTCCATCATTTTCAACAAATAAATTTATCACGCTGGGAACGAGAATCATTAGAAAATGAAACACGTGTGATGAAGATTAATGTTTTACTGTTTACTCCTTTATTTTCGCGATTAAGGTTATTTTTTCTATAGTTTATAACAAAAGTGCGATTGAAAAATGCCAATTTATTTCACTAAGTTTGTTATTAAAACATTGTAGTATAACGAATTTTATACATTAAAAATAAATATTTGATTTTATGCCATTATTTTATTATATATTAACAGTATATGAATAATTCATCTACTTTTTGGTTTTTTGTAAAAGGTGAAAAAAATGCTCTACGCACAAGTACTCGTTTAAGTACTAAAGGCGCGAGTGCTCACGGGTTAATTTAATTTCAAGATAGTGATTCGAAGAAAAGCGAAAACATATTTTATTTAATTTAATGCTATTTTCTTCTTCATATTTTTTGTTAATTCCATTTTTTGTTGATTCTAGTTTATATTTTTATTTCATTTATAAACTAATAGCTAAATGGAATAGTTATATACTCCAAAAAAGGTAAGAAGGTGAACTCTTGGAAGGGCTTTTAATGAACCCACAAGAGCACTTTTGTTTGTAGCGGTGGTTTAAATATTAACCGTAACTGGATTATGAGCTTCGAGAAAAGGGGGGTAAAAAATTGAAACAGACATTTGCTGTCTCACTTAGAGGCGCTAACAATATAGGAATATTACATACAGTCAAATAAATCTATCTTTATCCTGACGTCACTAACAGTAAACATATTTTGGGATAAATTATAATGTTCTCTAAAGCGGCTTCGGGCATTTAAATCGGTTATGTTCAACGTTGCCGCAATTATTTCTTTTCCGTTTCGTTCTCATGAGATGCAATGTTGCATTTTGACATGACGGTTTCCTGTACTAAAAAAGGAAAATGGTCAACGAAGCTGAAGAGACCTCCCTGAACTCTTGATGAACTAAATATGATCTGAGATGAGTGAATTTTATATATTCATTTCAATTATATTTTGGGATAAATTGTACAGTCCTAAAACTTAACTCTCCTCATAGCAGCTATGTTACTTGGAGATCATTAACACCAGATCATACAAATATGAAATAACAGTTTTTGTAAAATTCGTTAATTTTGAAAAATTTCATCTTCAAATGAATGTTGTGTAGCCCGCAATATTTTGATTATGTGTTTTCCTATGAATTTGAGTCAAGTGAGTTTCAATATTTATTTTAGCAATTTATTATTTTCATCGGTTTCTTTGGGGCTTTTTGAGCAGTTAAGAGCTAAGCACAAAGTTGAGAAAATACAGAACAGGAATTAGACCAGTGGATCCAAAAACCATGTGCCTATCAAGGAAGGAAGAAGATGGTCTTCAAATATTGGAGAGAAAAACCTTAAGGGAGTACTGAAACTGGTGGAGGACAACTGAGCTTAATGAATCACGATTAGGGGAAGAAAGAAGTAAGACGGGGTAGCGAGGTAAGATAGGGAATTACTTGTTTGAGCACAATTGAAAGGAGAGTAACAAGCTTGGAAAAAATGGTGCTTAGACATTCCAAAAATATTCTATGATAAGATACTCAAATAGCCACTTCGTTTTGAAAAAGTTTCGTGTTTTTGTTGAGTGTGACGTCAGGGTAAAGTTCGATGGAGTGCACATGTACAATTTGAAAACTAAATTTTCTTTTGGTGCTAAAAAATAAAAAATATAATTGGCTCACTGGGTTATATCTTAGGTATAAAAAAATATTTGGCTAGAAACGTACAATACTGGTCAATACTAAATAAAAAAAAGGTAACAATTCTTATTGTTAAACAATAATAACAATGTTAGACTGAAAATTTCCTATAATCTAAAACATCGACATTTGCTGAGACCTTGGTAGAAAGGAAAAATATTGACAGATACATCAAATAATTCCTTTTTGATGTGGACATTCTCCAACCTGAAACGAAATAGATTATTAGATAACTAGTTATGGCAATATAAGGTGTAATATAAGTTTTCTGGGTGTATTGTACACTATACTTCCCCTTCGACCTACATAAATTATTTCGAATTAGTACAGAGAGTTGTGCACTTCATAATAGTAAATTACCCTTATCCTACTATCTGTAACATACTATCGTCGATGTTGCAGGTTTTCTGCGGTTTCCCTGCAACCTGGTGAACCAGTTTACCAGCAAAATGTCCAATGATAACGCAGCTTCAGCTGGGACACTTCATTTTTGAATTATTTCATTATACATATTTTCAAATTTGTATATTTTCAAGTTTTCTGTAATATTTTGTATTTTATAACCTAAATTTTTTTGTATCCTTTATTTATATTTGTTTTTAAATTTTTATTTTCTAATAATTATTATATTTTTGTTTCATAAGTTTTTTGTGTGTATTCTGACGTTTTCAATTTTTGGTTACTTTTAAATTCTTCAATTTCATAGAAATGTATAGAAAATAAGTGAATAATAGTGATTTACCAGATAACAATTTTTCAAAAAAAAAAATAAATATATAAATAAATATATATATAAATTTTTGTTTGTGCAAAATATAGAAGATAAACTTTTCCCAACTATATAAAATTTTTTGGGAGACTACATGTTCTAATATATTTGAACTTATATTTTTTAAATTTTTTGTATTGTTATATTTTTTAATCTATTTTTAGTATTCAAGTTTTTTAAATTTTTGTTCCAAATTTTGTTATCTTTCTTATACTATCATATTTTTGAATGTTTTCATATTTTGAATTATTTGTATTTTTATTTTTTATATATATTTTTTAATTCATATAAACATTTTTTAAATTCTCTTGATTTCTTTGATTAGTTCCAGTGGTGCCTGCCGTATGGAAATGACTGTGGATATTGATCTTGAACTTCTGTCTAGACAGGACCAAATCCCCAGCTGCAGTGCCAGCTTTCTTTGTAAAAATAACAGCCTGGGTTTTTGCTGCATTAAACACAATCAGATTGCTTCCATCCCATTCCAGAATGTTTCCAAAATTGGTACCACTGGTGGTGATTTGTTACTGCCTACGAATTTGGGTGTTAACCAAGTTTATTGGGGCACACCAGCGTTGATATCAAATTTTTCAGAGGTGTGACCTGAATGAATTTGAGAAAGCTACTAAGCCAGCTGATAAGTCAAGACGACAAACCATATGATCTTCATTAATTTAGATGGTTGTTATGCCAAATCTTGTCAAAAGCCTCTCATACGTCAAGTCCGATTGCTCTGGATTCCCCATATTTCTGTAAAGCTTCAGTCCATACGTTGGTGGTATAGACCAGGAGGTCCCCGATCGACCTATATATCTATGTATACAGAAGCTGTATTGATGGTCGCTGACTCAAGATATTTCCAGATTTGCTGGTTAGGTTAGGTTTACGATTTTCTCTATGACCTTGGCAATGGCTGGACTAAAGCAATCGTAGTTACTGGAAACAGTCTTTTTCTCTTTTTTTTTGGTGTGGATTGAACCCTAGCAATTTTCCAATCTTTAGGGGAAAAGACCTCTTTTATATGAGAGAGCGAATTTGTTAGTTCAGCTGCGCAATTCTTTAAAACGATGGTATTCCATCTGGCTCAGTTGCTTTATTGCTGTTTAAGTCTTTGAGAAGTTTTGCCACATCTCGGTGTCGAAATTTCTGACATAGATGTACCAATTCTAGAAAGGCTGGGTGGTAGTTTTCCCCGCGAATCAAGAGTTAAATTTGAAGCAATCATGTGGTCACTGCGATTGACTCATCTTCTCCAGTCAACTGTCACAAAAGTCTTAGCTGACTGCTTTTCTTACAGAGCGGAAAGACCTTGATCCATTTGGGTAGTTTTAAAGTTGGTGTTCTACTCTCTCATTATATCGTTCTTTGCAAGCTTCTATGGTCTGCTTACTGATATATCTCAATACAATAACGTGCAGTTTTAATCGAACCATGGATTGTTGTCGACAAAGTCCTTGAAGGAAAGAGGGATATAGGCTTCCACACTTGTCAATATTACTTGTAAAATCTCGTTGGCACACACTGAAATATCACTGGAATTGAAGCTAAATAGTTTTGATTTTAGTTCTCTTCCGTATGTCAATTAGTTTTTAAAATAGTCGAAAAATTTGACGTTTATCCTAATATTTTAATAAAGGTCGAAATAAGTCAAAACTCAAATTTTTTAGCCGTTTCAAAAACTAACTTCCAATTATAGGAGACCTAAAATCAAGACGAAATTAAAGAAATTTATATAAAACATCAATAACTTGTTAATTGGTTAAATAATTTACTACAGATATTACCTGTTTATAATAGCTACTCATCACCGGATCCAATACAACAGGAAATCCTATTATCCGACTGCTTTTTTCTCAAATCCACAGTATCGTTAACAACCGCATCAATTTTGTCTGCTCTCGATTCCAGTTTCAGCCAATGTTGAACTGCCATTTTGAAAGCTTCTTGTACATTATTCGCAGTTTTCGCTGATGTCTCTATAAATGATGTTATCGAATTTTCGTTACACCATGTTTCAAGTTCTAATTGAGATACTTCCCTTTCTTCGGCAGATACGTCAGACTAGAAAAGTAATATTTCAATATTTGCAACGATATTCTATTACATGAGATCCAATAGAATAGACTTTACCCTTATATTTATAGTTGACCCTAACAAGGTCGGAATATGTATAGACCCAAAAAGTCTTTGTCTGTGTTAGTTTATCCTCAGTCATGAAACTGTGTATATTAAAATCAAATAAATTTTTTTAAATTCATATTTCTCTTAGAACTATATGGAAAATGGCACAATTTCCTCACAATAAATAGCTATAACTTTACGACTTTTTGAAAAATAATATATGGTGTGTAGAGTATCCCAGCATGAGCCCAGTTTCCCCAATTTCTATTAGAAGCTGTCGGTAATATTTTTCTAAAAATTTTAATACGGGATATATGGTTGTTTACTACAGGGTCTGTTCGGAAAATAGTAGAACTCATATTTTTTTTTTAATATTCATTAGAATAGTACAAACGATTAGAATTTTTCAAAGTAGCACCTTCCTTCATCTACACACTGCTACCAAAGCGTTTTCTAGTTTTTGTACTCCTCCAGGAATTCTTGAACCAGAATGTAGTTCAGCTCCTGATTCACGGCCTGTTAGACCGCCTCAACCTAACTGTAATCCTTCCCTTTGAACGTCGATTATATTCTCGGAAGTAGAAAAAGTCTGGTGGGGCCAAGACTGGATTTTATGAGGGATGAGACAGCGTTGCGATATTGTGCTGGGCAAGATACTTCTAAAAAACTGCATTAATTGTTTATCCGAGTGGTACCAAATCTTTGTAGATCACACCATGTTGATTAAAAAAACAGTCAATATGAACTTTTGCTTGGAGTTGCAAAATTCTTACCTTCTTGGGGCGTATGGAAAGAGTGTGCCATTCTGAGCTCTGCCACTTGTTCTCTGGATTGTATTTGAACATCCACGTCTCATCATTGGTCGCCACATTGTTGAAGTCTTCATTCACACGATAAAGAAGATCCCAGCAGTTCGCTTTCCAGTAGGCCTTTTGCTTCCTTGACAACACTCGCAGCACCAATTTTTCATGGCTAAGTTTTCTGTCACGATCTCAAAAAGTTGCATTTGAGAAATACAAATCATTCTGATTCGATCACTGTTCAATAAATTTTCCACTGGCGACACCTTTTCATTAGTCTTGGTGATCGAAGGGTATTCAGGGCGGTCATCGTTTTTCAATTTTTCTCTACCATCTCGGTAAAGGTTGTGTCACTCAAAACCATCCGATCTAGCCAATGCAGCATCACCATAATCATGTCGTGGGTCTCGTTGCTAATGGAAAAGACTAATATACTTTGGATCTACCAAGGGTTTATATTTGATGTTCATTTTACATACTCATTTTGAATAGGCCATTATTTTCTTACAGAATGATTTCTAGTCCTGCTATCTCACAGACAAAGGTAAATTCACCTCGTAAACCAATAACTTTGAGGTTACAGCACACTTTCTATTGATGTTTCAGATACTTTAATAATTTCATCAAGGTACATATTGATTCGTAGCTCTCTTCACAATTTACTGCATATCCTACTAGTATATACAGTTTCTTGTTCCCATTGTGCAAGAAAACAGCTTTTAGACTGAAGTTCAAGGAATCTACAAATAAGCTTCTTTGTGTTTTATTGTAGTTTTGATTCTTCCCAAGAAAATGAAACAAATGGATATGAACACTCAATAAGAAGTACTATTCACAAGTTTAATACAATTTGCTTGAAACAGTCTGGAATTCTATGAAAACCGTTTAGGCTTTTGTACCATTCATACATTTTAAGCCAAAAAATACTGCAAATACTACTCAGATTCAATTTCCAACAGTAAATAACACTTTGTGACTTTTGCCAAAAATAAAGAGCCTCAAAGGGTTATTGTTTAGAAGCATAGATGACTTTGGAAGTGTTAAAGACTATCTCAAAGAGTTTCTAAAAGTGGTTTAGTAGCAAAGATGGCGAATATGGGGAGTACATTGACTAAGTCGAATGCTAGAACATTAACTTTGAAAAAAAATTATTTAAAATTTTCGTTATTTTTTCAACACACTAGTATTGAGAAAAAACAAAGTTATCATAAGGTACACAACTTTCGAGATAGACAGAATATTTTTTTCAAAAATTTACAAAAATAATGAAACGAAATGTCAAATGTCGTTCTCATACATATGTTGTTACCATTTTTATGTTTCCAAATCGTCCAGATTTTAGGTCTCTTCTGATTTAAAATTAGTTTTTTTTTCAATATTTTTGAGGGCATGTAAAAATTTTGACGCTTGGTCTGTCTTCAAAAATATAAAGAGAAACTAACTATGTGGAAACATAAAAATTGTAACAACATATGTATAAGAACGACATTGACATTTCGTTTCATTATTTTTGTAAATTTTTGAAAAAAAATATAGGGTACGGTTCTGACTAACTCGAAAGTTGTGTAACTCATTTATTCAAATGACAATTTTATTTTTTCTCAATACCAGTGTGTTGAAAAAATAACGAAAATTAGTTTTTCTAAAAAAAAATAATTTAATAATAAAAAATTAGAAAAATTTATCATTATAATGTGATCAAATATTTCCTCATACATTAAGACGAAATGATATAACAATCAGAAAATGACGATTTCAGAATGCTTGTCAAGTTACTTCTGGGATACTTTTGAAAGAAAAAGTAAACAAGTTAAATTTATAATGAAACTTACCTTATTTCCTACTACTATAAATGGAAATTGAACGTTTTCCTTTATATCAGCATAATATAAAAATTCATTTTTCCACATTTGTAAATTTCTATAACTGCATTTATCATCTATAGCGTAAGTCAACAAACATATATCACTACCTCTATAAAAAGGAGTTCTCAATGTTTTGAATCGTTCTTGTCCAGCAGTATCCCAAATCTAAAGCATATAAATGGATATATAAGCAAAGAGGATGGTTCCAGAACTACCCGGCCAGACCTAGAGATGGCCTCTGTATTAGAAATTACACAATCTATACAGTATATGTTTAAAATTTGAAGACGCCACGTTGTTTAGTATTTGTTTGGCAGCAATTAAAACATTGAAAAAGGTCATCGTTATGTGATACAATACTTTTATTTAAAAGGCCTTAGCCCAACCTATATAAAAGTTGAACTAGATTCTACTCTGGGTGAGACTGCTCCTTCTTTATCAACAGTAAAATATTGGGTAGCAAGGCCGTACGACCTGTGAAGACCAGCAACGCAGTGGAGGACCAAATGAGAAGACGACCCCACAAATGTTAAAGAAAATTCACAAACCGATACTGGATGATCGTCGACTGGACATGAGAAAGCTGTACGCAAGATAGGTGCCGCGTTTACTCACAATGGAACAAAACAGCGTCGTGAAGATGTTTCCATCGAATGTTTAGCAATTTTTAATAGAAATAAAGCCAGATTTTCGCCCCGGAGCAAAAGAACAATCAAAACAATAGACTGAAAAGGGAGAACCGACTACAAAGAAGGTAAAGTCCTTTCCATCTGCAGGTCATGGCATCGGTTTTTTGGGATGCGCGTGGTATAATTTTCATTGACTAACTTGAACAACTATCAAACGCGAGTATTATGCAAACTTATTGAAAAGTTAGAGCGAAGAAATCGAGCAAAAACGGTCGCATTTGCTACCTCATCTACCCTATTGGCCAGATTTAGCCCCCTCGGATTATTTTCTGTTCCCAGACTTGAAAAATGGCTCGGTGGTCACATATTTTCCAACAATAAAGAGGTGATTTTAAGGAGCTTGTAGATTATTATAAAAAGGATATAAAACTTATTGAATACCGCTGGGTAGAATAAATAATTTTTTTTTCTAAAATTTTTGTTTTCATTATTGGGCCAGGTACTTCTGAGACCATCCTCGTATATAAAAATATATTAAAAGTACAAGGTCTATCAAAGGAGAAAGATCAGAAGGTAAAAACTGAGCTAATCTAATCTATTTATAATAAAATGTCAAATTAGTAATCGGGGATTTAAATGCTAAGGTCGGTATTGAGGATATCTACAGAAAAACCACAGTGGGAAAAAGCAAGCATTACTTAAGTAATGAAAATGGTAAAATGTCCATCTATAGCAAAATCTGAATCTCTTAGGATGACAGAATAAAAAACCAAATCGACCATGTACTAATGGAAAAGAAGCATTCAAAATTAATAACAGATGTCAGAAACTACAGAGAAGCGGAGGCGGACTCAGCCCATATATTGCTAGTAATATAACTAAAAGATGAAATACTAAAGAACAGAGAAAAACCTTAGTATCTAGTAAAATATGATATAATAAAGGCATTAAAGCATGAAGATGTGAAAAAATTCGAAAATGCTGTGACCACAAATCTGAAAAACAAACAAATATGGAAGGGTATTGAGATGGAGTGGACATATATCCATAGAGATATTACCAATAGAGTAGGCATGCCAACAAGTGAGAGCGTCTTGCGAATGAAAAGAGAAAGAATCATTTATGTATGTCTATCTCTTTCTTTTGTTGCGAACTGCACATGATTCAACGGGCAATGGTAAAGTGCGTATGTAACCTGTATGTCTGTAAATAAATATTATATTTACCCAATGTAAATAATGTGATAAAGATTATTAAACATTTGTTGTAGAATATGCCTTACTACTATGTTCTTTGCAAAAAAGAGCCAATACCTGGAGATAAACGTCGCAGTTTTCATAAGTAAGTCCGTATAAGTAATTCAAGAAGTAGTTAGCAAAAATGTTGTTTTGATTGTATGCACAATACTAAAAAAGAAGTGTTATAAAAATGAGTACTATCTAGACAGGAATGGATGGCTTTTGCTGGACTAAGTTCTATAACCAAGTATACAAAACTCTGCAGTGATCATTTTGATACGAATGCCTATGAAGACTCTAATGAAAGTAAAATTAAGGGATCCTTATGGAAAACTGTGGTCCCTTTCAGATTTGTATCAACAGATAAAGTTCAAAGTGTTAGCTACCCAGTCACAAAAGATGAAACAACTGAATTTGCTAAAACAGTGATGTGTCAGTAATGTTTCTGTAAATACCGTAGTTAATTTGCTACCCTCTATCAACAATGATTTGCCTGCCAATACTAGTAAAGCATTTGGTGAAAATAAGCAAGATTTTTGTGAACCTGTCAGTTATCTTATATCAAACTCATCTGTGGCTGTAGAGTTGGGTACGAGCAGTAATCTGTCAAAAAGCCATTGCGACAACATTTCAAGTAATAATTCTTTAGCTCAAGTGTTGCAAGGCCAAATCACACAGCAAACTGTGTTTAGTAATACACAGTTTAATGATAATCGTACAAATCTAAAAAGGTTAATTCTATGCTCATAATTATATTGTTATCATATATAGATACATTTATTTATTTTGCACTTATTTTTTTTTTTTAGAAATTGCTACTTTGCATTGTCACAGATATTTCTCCCAGCAAAAGATGTATGCACATAACGGAGCAAGTGATTTGAAAACCATTTGCAAAAAATCTCAACCAAATTTACCTGATACCACTATGAAATGTTAAGCTTACAAAATTTCTTATTAAATAGCTTCTCATGAGTATATGTATTCATACGTTTACTTTTTGTTCCAGATATTTGTCAAATTGACTCTCTTCATTCTTACTTGAAATCATCACCAGCTAAAGTAAATTCTGATAAATATAACTTAACATTTTAGGTACCTATATTCTTTGAACTATCTATTTCTAAATAAATAAATAACTTTATCTAAAAATATTTTCTTTAAAGTTTTTTTTATTGACTACTTATTATTTAACCTAAATAAAACGACGTCCCTTTTGAGTCAAAGAGTAAATGGTAACAGTAAGTATAGGACAATTTGCATTTGTTTATTAAAAAAATTAATACCAAAAAAAAATAAAAATCTTGATTACTAATAACTAATTTATGTCAACAAACTTAGTACTAACTACCAAATAACCTTGCATAGAATTTTGAAGATATTCTTTTTTTTGTACTATTTTTTCACTAAGGTATCTACCACTGGTATTGTTACCTTAAATTGAATTAATAACAAACAATAATTCTATAAATTATACTAACCTGCAAAGTGTAAGTTTCCCCGTCAATCTCTATATCTTTATTCAAAAATTCTACCCCAATTGTATGAAATGAATGTTCATCAAATTGATTGGATACGAATCTATTCATTAAACAACTTTTTCCAACATTTCCGTCCCCCAAAATTACCACTTTTAAGAGAGTATTTTTATTGTTCGACCTCATGACAAAAGTTACCCTTTAAAGTCAATATTAGTATAAGTCATCGCATGATTATTTTTATCAATGTGTGATGTAAATCCCTGAAAATACAAGAGTAGTGATTAACACATTTTTGAATATGTGCATGACTCACGTTGTATTTTACACTTGAATAAAAATATGTACAAACATCTATTTTACCTGCTAGTACATAATTATCTACTTTTATATTTATTTAAGTAATATCCTAAGGAAATCCTATCATAAATTACTAGAAATCTAAATTTAATTAGACCTAAAATACTGTAACCTCGCAACTATTGTTGAGTGACAGAACTTGCGACATAAAATAGAAATCCTTGAAATTTGAAATAGAGAAAGTGGACATATGTTAAAAAGAGAAAACTAGAGGTAGTTGGCAAATCATGACAACTTATTGTGACCTTGTCGAAGGCATGTTTAAACTAATAATAAAAGGGAGTAGCTAAAAGAAGTAGAATTGACACTGTTACTTTATTAAATCATCAATAGATGGCAGAAAGATATTTCAATAAAGATTTCTATCTAAATAAGTATTATTAACAGATTCTACTTTCTTCATATAATTAGGAAGATTCAGTTTGAAATATAAGATCATAGTTTCGTAATTTAGAGTTGACACCCAAAAAATATAATAATACTGTCATTTTGGTTGCATAACTATTAGATAAGTACATGAATCTATAATAGTTTTAAGTAAAATTCACTCTGTTTAGGTAATTGTAAACAATGTTTTTGTTAGGTATGAGTTTAATAAAACAATAGCCACATTTTAATTACAAGTTAAGTTATGTAAAGCAGTTTAACGTTTACCTTTCACTTATTTGAAGGTCCCGCTAACAACTTTTACAGTTACATTTAACTTTGACAGGTGTCACCACCTTAGTCATATTAATTTCCATTGTTTTTACAGACACATTTGATTGTGAATGTGAACGGAGGTACTTTTTTATTTTCTTTTCAATTATCAACTAAATTGATACATTTCAAGTTGAGTGATTCAAATGTAGGTTAAATAAAACGTGGTAATAGTGAAATACTGTTAGTTAAAGGTGAAAAATCTTTTTTTCTAAACTATATGTGTTCATGAAGGTTGTGTTATATACCTGAGTAAAGGAGTAAAGTCAATAAACTCTAACGAGGAGTGCCATGAAATGTTATTTGAGAAAGTGAAAATAGACAATACTTAGCTGTATTACTTCATTCATAAATATTTGTTGAAAAGCCTGAAAGAAGTGAGCTGCTCATGAAAAAATATTGAAAGGAATGTCGAAAACTGTGAAAAACGGTAAGTTGTATTAAAAGTAATATTTTCTGACTTAATTTAGTATGAAATTCAAACTTTATGCAAGCATTTTGTATCGGAATGTTAGTTTTGAATATTAATTAGAAATAAAAGGTATTTTTCTGTATTTGTGTCCAAGGTGAACATAAGTGAGTACAGTCATTCACCTAATATTTCTGTCTCGCTCTTCCACTCGCTTCGACAGTTAAAAAATTATATGACATGACTCGGTGTTGTCAAATTTCCTTCATAATATTCCAGAAAGTTTATTACAAAATTTTAATTCCTATTTAAATTATAGAATAGATAAGAAAGATAAACTTTTTAATTTGCAAGATTTAGTCTGAATATCATTTTATTTATGAAGGCTGGAATTCCGAAAACGGGAACCCTCAAAATCACCTGCAATTTCGTACATACACTCAAATATACGTGACATAAGTTTATCTCAAAGGATTTTTGGCGTCCCTTCCCCGGGAAGGGGATAAAAAAATGTTTTATAATTTATTTATAGTTTTGAAAAATATATACAATGCGGTCCATATGTATGGAATAAATTCCATTTTAGCATTATTATGTACTATGTGAAAAAAAATCGAAACAGGTCGATTTTTATCATTAAACTGACAATTTACAATATGAAAATATCCCCCTCCAGCAGTCCCTCCGAATTATGAGCACCCCCTCGAAAATTTTTAATAAGAAAGGGGGTCGTGTAGCACCTTGTTCTCTGTTTAGCGATAGAAATTTTTTAAATTTGTTGCAATCAATTTTTTACATAATCTGACAAGACAAAAGTTGCTGTCGTTGTTTTATATTAAAACTTTTCTTTCAGCACACATTCTTGAACCACCCTGACAAGTCTTGCTGAATGCAGGGTTATATTTTACTCGATTAGTTACAGAACTATCGTTGTTCGATTTAATACAAAAAAAGTCAGTCAAGCACCTCGCCTCACCCTTCAGGGGTATTTTCATTCGATAAATTTATCGTGTTCGTTGTATAGAATCGTGAGCAGCTCGCTCTTGTTGAAATACAACACTTGAATGGATCAATAATAACTTTAATTTCTTTATAATATTGCTTACTTGCTAGGATCCACATGGTTTTGACTCTGTACCATCTTTTCTTCTCATGTTCACAGCCCAATCCTTTGTAATCAACACCAAATTTTCCGCCGTCTGATTTCTATCTTATTGATACTTTTTATCAATGGAAATGGTATTTTTTGGTATGTTTAAATCTATAATTTCATTAATATTCTCGTCAGTATTACAACCAAATCATGACATTTTGAAATATTGAATATTTAAATCGTCAAAATCGAAATAAATCGATATTTATCTATGGGTTAGAGTATAAAATGGACCACTGCGGCACCATTAGGTCGCATCCAACCAAATTGAACGCAATTTGAGGCTGTATGCCCGATGCCTCAATGAAATCGTTCAGGTCGAACAGGTCTGACTGCTGCAGTACAACACCGTGAATTGGATCGATTTTTTCTCCTCTAACCGGTTTATTCTTGTGGAAATAACAAATATTGCTTTTTGAAACGCGATTAAATCGAAAACTATGAGGAATCTGAGAAAAAGTGCCGAAGTTAAAACTGCAGAGCGCAAAATTCTCCGTAAATTGGTTCCTAGGCATTTTTTCCTAGCCTCAAAATTTTCAACAATATATGTGTTCAAGTACTCCAAAACATTTTGATTCGCGAATAACTCGAAAACTACGAGGAATTCGAAAAAAAGTGCTGGAACAAAAAAATGTACAACACTAACTTCTCTAAAGATTGGTCTTCAAACATTTTTTCTAACCTCAAAATGTTCACCGTAAAATGGGTTTATACACTCAAAAAGATTTGGAATCGCGGATAACTCGAAAATTATTAGGATTTCGACACAAATTGCCGGAACAAAAAATGTGGAGCACAATTTTCTGTACAAAAAAGGATTCACATCTTTGTGAAAGAATTGAGATGAACGATTTTATTTTCCACTTGGCAACGCTGTATTAGTGACAGGTATAGCGAGTATATAACACACAACTTGAAGGTCGCGCCTCAGGTCACGTGAAGTGCCAGGGCCGGACCAAGGACGTTCAAACACCTTTCTAGTAGCTTTTATGTTAGAAAACGTATCAGATTTTTGTATTATGCAAGTTGTTTACGGTATCCGTTAATAAATTCCACCCATGAATGCGCGATATGTAATTTTTGTGTGTTTTGTTTTATCACAGAAATTGAACAATTATAATATTTCCTTATTTTGAAAGGGTAAGTTCATTTGTGGTATACATCAACAAGGTAAAAAAGAAGGAATTTATTTATATTTATTCTAGTATATAAAGTATCGATTCATTTTAATTAAAAATATACTAAAAGGTATTTTTTTTCGTTGTTATCAAGATTTTTTTCATTAGATTTCTTAATAATTTTCCTGCTTGTCTTTACCTATCTTGTAATCAACATTAATTTCTTTTATTTGGTTTCTTATTTATTTCAACTTTCCATTTCTACTCTAGAAAGCAAACTTTTTATCTTTACGCTTAGGCATTTATAATTCTTTTGTCTATAAACAATTTCAATACTAGGTCAAGTTAATGTCAAAATCAGCTGATTTTGTACCTTGTACCGTAAACAACTTTTCATTCACCAAACTTATGGTGAATGAAAAATGTTGAAAGTTATTTCGGTATTATTGGAATTAATTTTTGAAAATGTTGTTTTGTTGTATTGTGAAATGTGGTAGCAATAATGTAAAAAATAACATTCTTGTATATTATCTGTTTGCAGTTGTGAATTATAAAAATAAAAAGAACTTAAATGAACTTTACGCAGCGAGAAGAGAAAAAATAAAACACAAAGAAACGCCTCATAAGCTTTCTCGAAAGTAAGCAAAATTACAGGATTATAAATGACTGCTCACACCAGAAGGACTAGAATGATTAGTAAAAAGTCAAGTCTTAAGAGTTTCAATTTTTATAATCCTCAATTTATGCTGGACCTTTGATTTCTGAGAAAAAATAATTGATTCCCAGTTTGTTATCGTATTATTTAATTCTGCGGGAAATCTAAATGAGTATTTGTTCGAATAAAAAAATATTTGTCACCTAACAGTTCTGTTTGTCATAAGTATGGAGAAGTTTCAATAATCACACCCTATAGTGAGCAGGGGTATTAGATAATTGTACTATTTAGCTAATTTCTTATAAAATGTTTCCAATCCCTTCTATCTTGCGCCAAATTTTTCGCTTCGACCCATGACGTTTTATTAGGAATTTTTTTAAAGGAAAGAAAAGTTGGAAAAAAAATAAACCATTAAGAGGTCAGAGGGGGTGTCTGAAAATTTGAAACTTTGTTAATTTCCGCGTAGAAATCAATCTACATGGAATCAACATAGAACATAGAATAAGTTTTGATCTTTTTTATCTAATACCGCAGAGGGGTTATCAAATTCGAACATTGGGGGTTATTTTCGAGATCAGGGACTCCTACTACCTTTTAGCAATTAATTAGTCATAAATTACCCCGAAAAGCGCGTGAATGTGCCTGTTTCTATCGCCAAGTTGGCGTTTCCAAGCTGCCACAGCTTAAAACCTCCGAGGGGTTGTCAAGTTCGATTCCTGGGGGGTTTTCGAGATCCGGGACCGGTGTTATCTTTTAGCTATTAATTAGCAATAAATGGTGGCGTTGAGCTGGCTTCGATAGGTTTCACCGTTGCCGAGCTAATGCATATGGCTTAACCCATTAAGTACCAAATTATTTTTAGATCAGATAGTCCAATTACCTGAATTTTCACGATTTATTTCATATTCTAACATTATAACTCCGAAAATATGTTAGTTATCTTAAATTTTTTAGTTTAAATTTTGATAACCATTTGGGGATCATGGGAAATGTAGTGAATATTTTGAATAAATTCAAAAAAAAATTAATTTTATGTCTATATTGGTTACATATTATGGTGAAATATTATTATTTTGAATGGAATATGGGAAAACATTCTACATGCAAACTTATATCACATTCGGTACATTGTTTTCTCACGTTTGTCCTGCATACTCCACATTTTCTTTGCTTTCCTTCAAAAGTTCTTGTCAAATAATTATTTTCGCTGTTGCTGGTGCGTACATGGAAGCTAACATTCTTCGCCTGTTGTCTACCCGCATTTTTAGGAACTGACGTAGAAGATACTTTCAAATAGTACATCGTTATTTCACGACTAAAATACAGAAGTGGCATTTTACCATTCACAAGACAAAAAAGCACATATGCTACTCCCGCCATAAACTTATTATATTCTGAAATCAAATATGGTTGAGGAATACTTTTTTTGTGGACCATCTATAACCTTTTGACAGAGGTAATATGCTTTCATGGTTGGAAAGCATTTTTACACAATTATTGTCTTTCCATATTACCCCTAAGACTTTATTTTTGGTCTCAAACCTGCAGTCGTATGCGCCTCAATCTTCTTTCGACTTTATTGGGCTACTATTCATTCTATCAAATCTTCATACGCCTGTTTTTTTGGCGTATGAGTTTTTGGAACAACGAAAACTTTGTAAAGAAGTTGTCAAAGTAAAAGCTATTTAGTTGAGGATTTTCCACTTTTGAAATCAATATCATTACGACGTCTCCTCCTAGTCCATATGAGACTTCAGGTTCTTCCTTTCTTTTTCCTTCATAAACCTTAAAATGGTAATGATAACCACTAACTGAACAACATAAAGCCCATATTTTGAACCTGAATCTTATAGGTTTTCCTCTGATGAATTCCTCTTCGCTCCAGTACATTTTTTCCTGTAGTAAGCTGTGATAGCCAGACAACAAAAGAATTTTTTCAAATAGTTAGTGGACAAAAAAAAATTGAAATTGTTTTTATTTTGAGCAGCAAACTTTGAGCTTTCACTGACGATGTGCTTCAAAATTACGTCGTCAAAAAATAATTCAAAAATTTCATGAGGACATTCTCCCTTCAATTCCATTTTTATACTGTGTTTTTCAATCCAACCTGTGCTCGTACTTTTCTTTTATAGAGATCTAGAAACTACCTTTTCTCCATTCTTTTTTTTCTTCTCTATTCCTAACTGGATTTGTGTCTCAGTACTATCAGAGATTGTTGACTTCCTTTTCTTACTTTAATGAGGAGTGGATGTATTCGAATTCTCACCAGAATCATGTTCTGAATGGACTTTTTATTGGCTGGTAACCTTAAGTACTCGGACCATCATCGATAGTATATTCTGCATGAATACTGTGAACTTCCAGCGTCCCAGGAACTTTTTCCAATAGATTTTTGTCAACATCCCCGCAATCTGTGACTTTATCTACATCTTCTGGTGGTAATTCAACATCATCAATGATTTTGACATCATCATTATCTCAAAAGTTAGGATTATTTAATATCTGTTCAAGGTCTCTTACAGATAGATATTCCGAACAACAAGAATATAACAAATTTTCACCTTATCATGTTAAAATCAGAAATATGATCGAACATAACCTAAAAGTAAATAACAAGAGTTCAGTAACTCAGGTTGATTTTAGTGTAATGTACTTACTATTTTTGTTTAAAAACACAGAATTTAAAGAATTCGAGTTTAGATTTCTATTTCTACAATTGAGGAAGAAATTAACAGTGCGAACGATACAACTACGAAGTATAGATACAGGAGTCTGAACGTAATGTTAAATGAATGGTCTCAATATAGGGGATAGATTTTTTTGCCGGTAGAGTGCGCCATTTTTCAAGAAGTATTCTTACGCCGGAAGTCTTGTTGCTATTTTTAAAAATTACCAAATGTTGCCTATTCTTTTCAGTATTACGATACACATAATTGATAAAAAAAATAATTATTATATATAAATGAAAAAATATTTTATTTATTAAAATAGTATAAGATACATAAGAAATATGTTAAATATTCAAAACCCCAATTAAATATTTATATAAAAGTGATAAATAATTCTTATTATTAATATAATTTAGACGTTTTACGAGATTTTTTACATTGAATTTTTCTTTCTGTAGTACTTTTATTGTAACAATTGACTAGAAAAGTATGTTTTATGACTGCCCAATTCCAATTTTTACGTAGTGGCTGAGCTTCTAAAATTCTTTCTATTGAATGAAAAAAAACTCTTCAGGCTCATTTATGACCTGTGAATTGTCATCAGCAATAACGGTATTTGTATCTTCAGAAAAATTTGTGTTTGCAAGATTTACTATTTCAGGCTCTACTGTTTCATTGATAGTTTCTGTCTCAACAGAATTAAAGCTACAGTCATCGATTATCGTATCGCCATTTATATCAGCGATAGTAGATACACTGCCATCTATCTCTCTATCAGTTTTAATTACATTCTCTGAATTAAAGTGTAATTCACAAATAAAACTGGTAGCTTTTAATTCTTGTCCCAGAGCAGAGGTCCATCTACTACGCAATTCAACGTTAAAAAAATTGTATTTTTATATTCCACCAGATAAATAAAAATATATTTTTCAAATATTGAAAAACTACATAAATTTTAAAATTAATCGTTAATTGTTAATAACATAAATTTTGAATATTACTTTGAGATTATACTCACTTTTGGTACTTTGAATAATTTCACTTTTCCTACAGACAACAGCACAACACCTTCCAATTGTTTTCTTAAAATTAATTTTAAATAAATAAATTAATATTTAATTAATTAATTTTAACATTGGCGAACTAGCGCATGTTTACATGTATAATAAAATAATAATAACAACGGTACGTCCTGAATACTTGCGCAGCCAGTGGCAGAAAAGAGAACTATGATTTGGGTTTATTTTTGTGTACATGAATACTATGAAAAACCCTATACCGTTCAGACTCCTTATATCTATACTTCGTGGATACAACTCACACATGAAAAATCAACAAAATGAAACTGCAGTAGAGCAAAACTGTGCAATCCCCAAATGGGACTCATGGTACTTAATGGGTTAATATTCAGATAAGGGGAACGCGTTTCTCGGAAACGCAACGGCGTGAGGAATAAATTCTATTTTTGCGTAATAAATTAGCAATTAAATATAACCAATATAAGTCAATGCTCTTCCTACTTAGTGGAAAAATGAAACGTTTTCTAACTAACTGTACTAACCTCATCAAATGAATAGTCCGGTCAATTTAGACATTCGAAAATTGTTTAAAATATAATTAAAAATGAAATTTCAAAGTTCCCCATCATTCCCGTGCATGGAAAAAGATTTATTCAAGGTCGAAGGTCAAAAAAATCGGTTTTTCGTGATTTTCAACAAAACGGTAAGTTTTATCATAAAAATATATCAGACAAAAATTGTATATCATAAAATTATCTACAAGAAAAGGATTAATACTTTTTATCTTACAAGCCACCGTTTCTGAGATATAATGATTTAAAAATTTGTAATCTTCATAATATTTACTTGTTTCCTCGCCACTTATGAGTAGGCCAATTCCACGCGTCTGTTGTGATCATGTTTAATTTGAAACTATCGCAAAATAATGGAAATTAGCAGGGATAGAATAGATAAGAGCGATTTAAATTAAAAAAAGTTGTGAAATTTAATCGTCCGAGAGGTAACTTTCAAATTCTTCTTGTGTCTCCTCTTCATCTTCATTCTGAGTGCAAGTAAATTGTTTCCAAAGCGATGTATCGCATATCGTCTGGTTGGAATCAAATGTATCCTCCATGGTGATTCAATATTAGAGCAAGACCGGTGTTGACAAAGTGTACATGCCAGAGAGCAAGACAGTCCGAGTTATTTAGCACTACATGTATTGTTGAACAATTCCAACAGTCTGTAGAATCCAGCTGATAACCAAGCCAAACTTGAACTTGGTAATCCCAAAAAAAAATGTTGCTGAGCAGCAATTGAAATTGGAGAAAAACAAGCCGATTGAACTTGTTTTTCACTTTTAGTATTTTTAACTAAACATGCATGAAGACAATTATCTAAGCAGGTAGTTTTTTTAGGAACTCCATACCTAGAAAGAAGAAAGCTAATGCTGCTGGCCATAACTTCTTGTCGAGTTGAATTATTGTTTTTATAAACTTCAGCACATTGAACGAAATCTTGTTTTTCAAACGTTTTGGAAACTGTTCTTTTACCACTCCTGTAAAATGCAGATGCCGTGTTACAGTTATTGCGAGTAAAAAAAATAGTTATTTGATTTTGACACTGTGGAAGAACAAATAAACTTTTTGATGAATAGATTTCCGATTGATGTTGAGCTTTTCCTGGTTGTCTGAAGGTTATAATGGTGTTTAAGTTAAGGGACTGGGTTTCATTTTACCTTATATCCTTATAGTTATAACTTATGTATATATTTTAATTTTAAGTTAAAATAATCGATAGAAAAAATATTTAAACATATATTACAACTCCAGAGATGTATACAGGGTGTCCCACGACGAGTTAAAACTATCTGTATATTTCCAAATACTTTAGTAAAATCATGATAATTCGATGTCGACTGTAACTTTGTTATTTTAAATGGAACACCCCGTATATTAATACATTTTTGGATTTTCCATAAAATTTTAATATACTTTTGTCTGAAAACTTTTTTCGAAAAATGCATACTTTTTGAGTTATTAATTTTTTTGTAAAAAAATTTGACCCTTGCAGACCCTTATAAATTATTGTTTTACGAGGATATCCTTAAAGATATGAGAAGGTTTCTGTATTCGGTTGCCTTTAGCAAAGTCAGACGTATTTGAATCTATGTTGAAAAATCTTTCATTTTATACAGGGTGTGTATAAAAAGTGTTCAAACTTCGTAAATATCAAATTTCTTTATTTTTTAAATAGAACCACTCTATTTTAATGCATTCAGGGGTAAAAAATACGGCAAATTCATATGTACTTTCCTAAAGCTTACCGTTATCCATATATTAAATGTTTTCTGTAAATTTTGCAGATGCAGGTGTGGTCTAAATTTTATTTATTCGTTATTAAATTGAAAACGAACCATTTTAACGATTTTCGAATGTATCAACAATTGACTAATGACAATTAAAAAAGTGTCATTTATTACAAATCGTACTAAAAATATACATAAAAAATTAAATAATAATTTAAAACCTCAAATTTCTCGGAAACGACTAAAAGTTGGAATAGGATTAGTAAATAGAATTTGATTTGACTTTTTTTACAGACCTTAACAAGATAAAAAAAATACTTTTTCATTTCTCCTATTTCTATTTAAAAAATAAAGAAATTTGATATTTATGAAGTTATACTTTTAGCACTTTTTATACACACCCTGTATAAAATGAAAAATTTTCAAACATATATTCAAATACGTTTGATCTTGCTAAAAGCAACCAAACAGAAACCATTTTCATATCTTTAAGGGTATCCTCGTAAAAAAATAATTTGTAACGGTTAAATTTTCTACAAAAAAATTAATAACTCAAAAAGTATGGATTTTTCGAAAAAAGTTTTTGAAACATAGTATACTAAAATTTTACGTAGATTTCAAAAATGTATTAATATAAAGGGTGTTCCATTTAAAATAACAATGTTACGGTAGAACCGGAAGTCGGCCATCTTTGAAAATATTTTAGTTAAAAAGATCGTATCCGATAACCCAAACATAGAAATTTTAATGATTTTACTATGAGTATTTTGCCATATACAGATAGTTTTAACACGTCGTGGGACACCCTGTATCGTACTCGTGTATATTATGACGATCACAATTTTGACAACATTTTGAATCGTTATATCTCATAAACGGTGGCTCTTAGAAAAAAAAATACTAATACGTTTTTTGTAGATCATTTTATGATCTACAATTTTCGTCAAAGGTATGTTTATGATAAAGCTTATCGTTTTACTGAAAATCACGAAAAACCCATTTTTTTGACATTTGACTTTGAATAAAAATTTTTTATATACACGAGAATTATGGAGAATTTTCAAATTTTATTTTTAATTGTATTTTAAACAATTTTACTGAGCTTGACGGGAGTTTATGTAGCTTCACTCTTATTTGACGGCACTATAATTTGAAAATTGAAAATCTGAACCAGAATATAAAAAAATTATTGTTTGTGGCGTTGATACAGTTTTAAAGCTGTAACATTTTATTATCTGCAATGTCATCAAATTGTTACCTTGTAGGAATGTAGCAACACAAAGTTTTCTTCAACCTTCGCATGCAAAATAACAGTCATCAAATCCTTCCATTTCTTAACGACGAATTTTAGTTTGTTCTTTCGGGGCCTCTTAATCCGCTAACTAACACTGAGAAAAGTAGTTCAAGGATCAATACGATGATAATAAGAATAGTGGTATACATAATTGAACCGGTTTATTAGTTAAGAACGCAGAAGTAGGTTGTTTGACTTTTAATATAAATCAAAATGGTTTTTAATACCAAAGGCCTATGTAACCAATGATTAGTACACTGATTAATCATATTTGCATAGCCTGAAATACGAAATCTAATACAAAATAAAATAAATAAAAATAACCTAACCTAACCTAACCAAAATTATAATTATTTAGAATTGGTTAGGTTAGGTTAGGTTTCATTGATTTATCATATGTAAGTTGTACCATGTAATGTCTAAAATAATTAATTAATTAAATTTACTATTTGTACCCTCAGAAACAACCATAAATGCGTGACAATTTTCTTGGAGCGATTTTTGCGTGGAGCCCAAATTCTAAATAATTACCTTAATTTTATACGAGCAATCGCCTTGAATTTTGTCGCATGAAGTTAGAAACACCCTGTCTATTCACATTTTTTAGAAATATGTAAAATATTGAGAAAATACCCAATAGCTTAGAATTTTTGATATTTGTGTTGAAACTTCTTTCATTCAACAAAATATCATTTTCATCTGGTTGTAACGCTACGTTGAAGGACGATTTTAGTTCGGATCCTCAACTACTTGACGTCGTTAAATATCTCAAAATTTAATATTCCGTAAAATTTCTCTCAACGTACATTCCAACGGTTTCCAATGACTTCTCAACAAAATAGTTAGCAAACGGTATTTAATAATCGTACACAATATTTTTTGCAATGCCAATTTTCGACTAGTACACAAAAATTAACGCACTTTTTTTTTTCGTTCCAACTATACATTTATACCGAAAACGATTCCGAAGCGGTGGTGATGACGTGACCTTGACTTGTATGTGTGACCTAAGGGCCTTGACCTTTCGTGTGTAGAGGTGTTTTCGGCGTTTTCTTTTCCGATGTCTCGGGACTGTTTGTCTTTTTGTTTGTGTGTCGTGTTTGTATATGCGTGTGTGATGTGATTCACTGATTTCTTTTCGATAGTACATAGCAAAAAGTTTTGTACAAAGAGATATTTTAAAAAAAAAATAACCGTTGATTCGTAAGTATCTACCTATCATAACCTGGTTCAAATTTAAAATAACGTCCCGAATTTGTGTTATATTAAAAAGTGGATACAAAATAACTTAATTCATAACTTCAACAAACTATTTATTAACATAAAATATAAATAAATAAAGTGGTTTCAATAATCTGACTAATGCTCTCGTTGGATGTCAAGATAATATAGAACACTCTATGCGTGTTTATGGTCTCTTAAATACTACTAATCCTATTGTATACAAAAGCTATAACTAAATATATTTATGGTGGTCAGTCACATCAATACAAAAATAAGGGTAAGTAATTTGATAAGTTAATGGAATTTCAAGTGTCTAAGTGACATATGGAATCGCTTAACTACGAGGTTGACTCCCGTCAGGGGACGGTCAATTTACAATAAATCTTAACGAATATAATAGTAAGTACAAGTTAAATAGGTAGATTTATGATTATATAATTAATATAAGACAGAAAATTAGGTAATCCCAGACGATACGTTAATGGGGGGTAAATTAGAGACTTATCTTTAATAGTTCCCATCAGGAGTGACGAGATAATTTGGGTTAAGTTTATCCACTATTAAAAAATAGTAATAATAACAAATACAAAATCTACCAGACAGGAACCCAATCGAAATCAGACGTCAATAATTGACTATTTCTTGATTAGTGGTCAGAAAAGGAATATAGTGTAAAATAAGTTGCAAGACGAGCGAAAATTGCTAGTGATGACTATCTACTGAAAATGATTATGAATAATGGAACTAATAAAATCACAAGTAGATAGTAACAAAAAAATAGAAAGCTATGAACTAAAAAGAAGTGCAATATCAAATTGGATATCAAGCTACACCAAAAGTTTTTGCCGACCCCATAATACACAAAGATCATGAGGTTTAAGGTTTTTGGGTGCAATCGCGACTGTAAAACACATCGGAGGCTCGTTGATGGTTTAGGCATGTTTTGGAGGAAGGGCGTCTGGGGAACTAGTAAAAATTAAAAGGATTTCGAAAAAAGAAGGCTATGAAAATATCAAAAGAAAACGTAAAATGTTCTGGCCAGCGTCTGCTCCCAAGAATTTCTCGTAGCTGTGCAAAGAGTATTCAAAAGCTTTGCAAACGAAGGATATACTGAAAGAAAAGATATGGCCGTCACAGTCGCCCGACTTCATGCCGATTGATTTGTTGTGGGACAAATTGGACAAGGAAGTCGGAAAGCATTGTCCTTCTTCTATTTTACATCCATGGAATATCCTGAAAAACCAATGAAACCAAATAGACGACGATTGTTTATAGATATTGTTACAGAGAATGCCAAAATTGTACCCTGAAATAATAAAAACAAAGGGGGTTTACATCGATGAATAAAATATTTAAATATATAACAATTACAGACCAAGCGCGGATCCAGGGGGGTCATGACCCCTCCTAAACTCTGATTAATTAACTTTGTTTTTTGTTTCTTATAAAAGGGCGAAAGTAGGAATATGTAGAAGTACTAATTATTTCACACCGTGGATAAAGGGAGCCAAATACCCCCAAATATTTCGAATCTCAAAACAATACCTAATAAAACAAAAATAAAACGCTCAGGAAATTCAAGGCTAAGAAGTAGAAGAATCTGACATAAACTAATTAATATGAATGTCAATAAAAACTTAATTAACTTATATTTTGCGGGTAAAAGGCTTAAAATGCCTTGTCTTTGGGGAAGGACTCGTCCTAATACTAATGACCCCCCTTTGTTAAGACCCTGGATCCGCCCTTGTTACAGACTATAGTTTTATGATTACTATATATGTTCTTCAAAATGTAAATACTAAATAAGTTTGTATTGTTTTAATTTGTATCACGCAAACTTTAGGGTGGACATAATCGTTTTACCGGTAGTGTAGATGAGGTAGAAAGGATCGGTAGCAATATACCAAAAAAAGTGGAAAAGAATAGTGAAAAAGATTGCATCTTGAAAACCTGATCAAGATAATCGGACAAAATTATCAACTTATTTTATTTTCATAAACCGTGTAAAACAAATAATACATTTCGACTGATATATCGTGAAAGATCGGTTTTACTTTGCTTAGAACGCTTAATGAATAGACGTATAATTATAAAAACGTTTCATAATATATTGATAATTATTCAACTGTAATATTTATCATTCTAGATTAAAAAATAATTTTTTATAATCAAAAACTCATTTCGATGTTGCAAAAGGGTCCAACGTCCATTTAGTCCTGTCAGGGGATATTATGAGGAACTTCTCCGCCATGAGTTCCTTCCGTACGTAATATCATAACAACCTGAAGCTAATCTGCAGAGGCTCGATGTCCAAAGGGCCCCTGGCAGCCGTCGGTGTTAACCTTGTCGCTTTTATTGTCATTTATTCTAGCCATTGTCGTTTTTAGCAGCTCTTTTCTCTCAAGAAAGCGGAAATTAGACTGTGTTTGAGGTTGATCTTCAACATTTCCATGATAAAAGGACCGAGCTCCCAGCTGCATCCAATGGCCCAATTCGCAGTTCTTATTTCATCGTCATAGACCTTTAATCCCTTTATTGCCTGCTTTTATTTCCTCCAATATTAACGGAGATGAAGATCCCCCTGCTGGCAGTCCAATTCCACTCTGACTTCACTGAAGGCTTCACCTACGTCGCGCGCTAATTTTTTCCTGCAGAGGGAGCTATTTCTGCTCTATTCAATGGTGGTCCTGAAGTGACAGTATCTAAATAATTAAACGTCTTTAGGATAGTGCCAATGAACTTTTTTTTATCGGGGAAAATCAGTCTGATGACTTCTACACAAAAAATAAAATGGCTTTTAATAACAACTAATTTGGAAAATCAAATTGATGCGACTGTGAGGTTTATTTAGCAAGATCTCCACAAAATTACTTTCTTCCAATTAGACAGTAGTTTATTGATATATTTCTTGGCGGATGGATTAATCGGAAAGGAGTAATAGTAATGGCTACCACGATCGCCCGACTTTGCGTCCCTACTTGTTTAGAAAACGCTGCCTCCAGATTCAGAAAATTTGAGGAGTAATGAGATAAGATGTGCGTCTGAGAGCAAATTTTAACACTGTTTGGAAATTGAAGAGAAATTAATAGAATAAGTTACTTTGATCAAAGTCCTGGCCAGGTAAAAGTGTACACACCCAGTATCTTATTGGATTCTGCATTCCATGCATATACTATACATTCATATATGTGTGTAATATGCTTTGAAATTATTTATATATAAAACATGGGCGAGCAATTGCATACACACCTTAAAAAAAATAAATTATTGTAGAAATTCCACAACCGCTAACAGAAGTTGTCGAGAAACGACCAAGACAAAATTATAGGTTACTTAGGTTTATTATAAAATGAAAAATAGCGAAAGAGGGCGTGAAAACGCTTTATTACTCTTGGTTAACTTAACATCACTCAATAAAACGTGTGACTAACTAAGAAAAACACATTCTTTTGCCAAAAACGATTTAATCCCTCAATGTAGTTTCCTTTCAGAGCAATACAATCATTCCGACGCTTCTTTAACTTCTAGATGCCGTGCTTGTAGAAGGATTCGTCTTTTGTGTCAAAATAGGCTTCAGTTTCAGCAATTGCTTCTTCATTTGAGCTGTTGTTGGGATCAGTGAATAGCTATTCGTTCAATTTAACCATCGAATTGTGAATCGGTGCATTGTTTTGGTGAAATAGTAGTCGTTTTTCCTTAATTTTTGTATTCAAACGATCCAACAATTCTATTTAGTATTCGCTATTGATAATATATCCCTTTTGGAGGTAATACTAGTCATAATCTTCCCAGCTGACTGTTGTGATTTTGGACGATTCCGACGTGGTTAACCGGTTGCAGTCCACTCAGATGATGATCGTTTTGATTCCGGAGTGAAGTGATGGATCCATGTTTCATCCATTGTCACATATAGATGCAAAAAATCCGTTTTACTACGTGTAAACATGCCCAAACACTGCTTTGAATCATCAACACGTTGTTGTTTTTGATCGACTATGAGTAACGCGGCACCCGCTTTGTCATAATCAAATGTTGATGCATAATTGTAAACATACTGCCTTGTGATATCTCTACGGCCTCAGCTATCTCACACAATTCTAATTTACTATTAGGTATAACCGATTGTGGACTTTTTGGATGTTTTCTGAAGTAACCACCTCAATTGGACGACCAGAATGTTCACCATCATCGTCTGTACGACCATATTTAAATTTGGCACACCAATAACAAATGGTTCTTTTTGATAGAGCAAAGTCCGGATAACTCTTTTCAAGCCATTCCTGGGCTCGTACAGGTCAAGAAGCATTGATAAATTAACACACGAAATTGTTTTGAAAATAAAAAAGTAGCTTTACTTGAATAACAGTCCCTTTTTCTGACTAATCGAAATGTGAAATTTTACACAGTCTTTTGAAAATTGGTACTTCATGAACGTCATATGGATTTGACAATGTCTTTGAAAAGCGCCATCTGTCTGTTACTCATACGACTTATTAAGTGATGTAATGATGTATGAACAATTACAAAATAATAGAAAATATTCAAATTTTAGCTTACCTTTTCCTCTTACTTTGGACGAACAGTAAACCTTTAACATATTTTCATGCAATTTTGCCTTGTCTCATTGATACAGCACTTTCTTCCTCATCAAATAAGAATGATTCCCGCGATTGACGTTCAGTTTGTTCATTCTTCATGGAAAGTGTACAGCGACCTCAAAGTCATCGGTTTACTCTTGGATTCACGAGGTGAATTTACCAATTACTCTCTATTGGACAGCAGGGCTAGGGACCATCATTAAATATAATTAATGAACAACTCGAGAGAGTTCGATAATCGGCGAGTGCTGGTATTAGATTGGTTGTCTACTGCTTCCCTTGTAAACTCAATATCCCACGCAGTTGGACGACTTCAGTGCGAGCGATCATCGCTATTAGAACGATTAAACCAACGCTCCACTGGTCGCTCATTAACTGTATCTTTCCCTTCATTATAACAGTGTAACTTGCTGTCACGGGTGCTTTGAACTTTGGTTGGTTAATCAACTCGCCGAGGTATATTGGTTTTACGGTCACAACTCTTCCATACTTTTTATAGAGCTTCAAGTAAGAATAGATAAAGTTTAACAATCATTCTAGAATTTTTGATAGGCCATGGCTTATCTACTTTTTTATTTTTTAAGTATTAAACTACCCACTGCAGTATTTGCAAACTTTATTACTTCAAATGGAATGTCTGATTTCCGATCTGAAGACATTTCAGTTAGCTCTTACTTATTTTGAAAATTCGTTGTTTGAATCCATAGTAACAATTCATCATATTGAATACAGTGAAATATTCAAGTTATTTTCCAAAATAACAGCCTTTTTCATCGTCGAATTGCATTGATCCCCCACGACCTGAAGCGACTGATATGCTTTATAAGCCATTGGGGGAGGTAGGAAGGGGCTGGGCAGCAGGGGTTGGAGCCAACCGACGCGCATTCTTGTCGATTTCTGTGGTGTTTGGCGCCTTTGTCGCTTAGTATTTATTCTGACTTGGTGGAATTTACGTCGTTTACGTTCCTTGCCAGCGATTGCAGTTTAGGATTTGTATTGACGTGATTTGGATTCTGTATTGTGTTCAGAATGGGAAGTTACGAGAAAGAGTAAAAGAAGTTGAAAAAATGATGGGAAGATGTTTTGTCAGCTAGTGAAGACGATTTTTCGCCGGATGTGAGTGATTATGATCCATCGGATAGTGAATTATTTAGTTCGGAAGAGGATCCCGAAAGTCCAAAGAAGAAAATAAGACTTTCCGTTTCACGGAGAGTTTCAGTTCAAACAGTGAGTGTTCCAAGTACTTCAGCAAAACGTGTAGTTTTTCCAGAAGTATCCAGTTCCGCTTATAATTCTCAATCACTTCCACCACCAGCTGAAACTGACAATGTAGATGATATTACAGAAGAAATTATACGAAAAAATCTTAACTACACTGAAGAAAACGCAGACGAAGGAGAAGTTCCGACAAATATTATTTGGTAGCCTGTTACAGGAGAAAACTTGAATAAATTTACTTACACCGTAAAAAATTCAGGAATTTGTGCTTCTTATTACGAGTTTTATGAAAAATCGCCGTATTATTTTTACAAAATGATGTGTACTAACGAACTATTTGATTTCTTTGTGGAACAAACTAATTTAGACGCCGAACAATAAAAGAGCTCGTATTCAATATTGGAAGGAAACCAGTCGTGAAAAAATGGAAAAATTTCTTGGGTGTATTATGCTAATGGGTTTGGTTCAAATGCCTTCCATAATCTATTAAGACATGGCATACAAATAACCAAAATGCTCCAGAAAGTGACAGATTGTACAAAATAACTCCACTCGTGGTAAAGCTTCTAGAATTCTTTCAAGTCCTAATTGTTCCAGGCGAATTTATATGTATAGATGAAACCTTAGTGCTTTTCAAAGGTGGGTTAAAATTTAAGCAATATATTTCCAACAAGCGCCATAAATTTGGAATAAAACTTTTCATGCTATGTTTGGAAAATGGTCTTTCCATTTACTGCGGACAAGAAAGAAATCCAAGTCAAACAAACGTCGTCTTGAAATTAACCGTTAACTTACTAAATCAAGGTAGAACAATTGTTGTTGATAACTACTATACATCAGTAGAGTTAGCAAAGGCATTACTCTAAACAAAACCTACTTATTGGAGCAACAGAAAGAACAACTCAAAAATTATTACCCAGGAAAATCTGAAACGAGGAGAACACATTACTGAAGAGAGTAATAACGGAATTTTTTTAGAAAAACGGAAAGACAAAAGAGACGTTCTTATGCTAAATACAAAATTTGTTCCCTAAATGGTTACTCTAAAGAAAAGATCAGGAGAAACAACAAAACCAAAAAGTGTTATTGAGAACAATAAACATAAGGCTTATATTGATTTATCCGACCAAATGGAATCCTACAATTCATCATTGCACCGCAGAGTTAAGTGGTACCAAAAATTAGCTATAGAGTTGGTTGTTGGATCGGCATTAGTTAATGCCTACGTCTTATATCACCAAGTTACTCGAAACAAAATGTACATTACCAATTTCTGAGAAGAAGTTATCAAGGGAGAGAAGACTACGAGAAGAAAAGATCATATAGCAGATGCTAAAATTTCAATAGAATCTGGTCGCGAAAAATACAACACTAACTAAATTTAGCTGTAATATTTGCCAATAAAACGATTTTCACATTGCGTATTCCAAATAAATGTTCTCTTGGATGTCAACAAAGTTTATATTTGAAATGTTTCCTAGATTTTGATGTTGCATTCATTCTAAATAAATATACTTTCAAAAATTAATTACGGATCTATTATTTATCCATTTAAAAATATGTGACATCTAATTCCTAAACCAAATATACCTAAAACATGTCGGATAATGTCGATCCTCCATGGCCATATTGAATTTAATTTTGTTAGCAAAATGGGGGATAAGGTTGATCCCCCACGGCAGTTTACGTGTTAATGTTATTTTTTTTTCTACTTTTCAGTTAGTGCGTAGGAGTCACTCGCCTTATGTACCCTGAAATACGGTCTAAGTAAGTACGTTTTTCTTTATTTGCTTAACTTTCCAGCAATCCCTGTTTAATTGTTTTCCTTTCGTAAGTTTGCTAATGACGTTTTTTTATTGACCATTGTTCCTAATTCATAGTAGCCGTTGAGCACATAGGCCTTCAGATGGGCTTGACATTACCAAAGTCCGATGTCCTCTGAGAAGCTGATAAGGCGCTTTGGCTTGAACATTATATATATATATATATATATATATATATATATATATATATATATATATATATATATATATATATATATATATATATATATATATATATATAGACAAACTGTGAAGCTTGGCCAAGTATTCGAACCGCGTTCGTGTGATTACCGAACAGTTACAGAATACGTGGTCTACAGTTTTATTCTCGACCATCCACCAGCGACTCTCCGGATTACCCGTGATGCCTATGGTGTGAAGATCGTGTCTGGTTGAAAGGCACTAGTCGGATTTAGCGCCTACTTAGTTGGAGAAATATTGTTTGATGTGAGTTCCACAAGGTTCATCTATGTGTGCCGTTGCTTGTCTCATGCCAAGTATCTTTCTCTCTATTCATCTCTACCGAGCCTGCCTTGCGCGATATCAACACTTTTAGCTACACCAAGAATGGGTTCGCCGATCCCAGTCTGGCGAGTGAGTCTGCCATCACTCACCAGATTTTATAAAACTTTCTTACACTCAGAACTAGGCTAGAGTATACCTTATCAGACGTTATGGCTTGTATAGTAGCTCTACTATTTGAGCAGATTGAGCTTATTGTGTTCCTGTGGCGTCGATTGAGTATGACGCGTCCGCATTCCATCACAGCTCTGCTTGGAAGACGGTAACGTGCACCTCAAGCCAGATTCGCTTATTATGGGGTGTCCTCCGCAGAAGCCTACTCCGGCCAAACCATTTCTCCAGGAGCCGTCTGTGACTCCATTATTTAATATTGCGGGTTTGGAGTCACCGATTCACTGCTCAGGGATGTGTGCCTTCAAACCGTTATTGTTAACGGTTATTCAACATATTTGGATTCAATTTTTTTCCCACAAGCAATAATCATCTGACGATGCGAGGTCCGGACTAAATGTTGGATGCGGAAGAAGCTCAAAACCACCGATTTTCTTGGTTTTAAACTTTGGTTGCCACAAATGTCTCAACTGTGCACTAATTTCATATTTATCGCACTCCATATTTATTTATTATAAATAAAGATAAAATTATTAATGCATTAGGCCATCCTAGAATTTTCGAAAAATCGATATTAATTTTTTTATTTTAAATCGTCCTCTAGGAACTCGGTTTACGGTATCGCAGATTAAGAGTGGGTATTGCAAAATGATTCACGATTTTATACTACTCAAAACTTTAATCGCGTTTATCTCAAAACTGCATTTTTTAGTTTGACTGCACTCATAACTCAGACAATTTCTAACCGATTGACTCGAAATTTTGAATATATCTTTAAAAATACATTATCTTTGAAAGTACATAAAATCTTTTCTTTATATTATTAACAATTACCCGATTTGTTAGGCAAGTTTTCCATTTCACACATTGGTGTTGCGCCATTTATATAAATTTATTTAATATTTCTGAAAAGAAACCTTCAAAAAATCTCTACTGTGTCCGAAGGTTGTAAAAGAAAGTAAAGCATCACAACACATCCGAAAATATATTTTCGGTCTTATACTGATAAATTCAGACTTTTTCAGGTTGATTTAGAGAACCTTCATGCAACGTATAAAAATGTGCATCCTATTTGATCTTTACATGTACTGACCTCCTTAAAGTCTATACATGGTATCCTTAACACCCAATGTTGAATTGTTGGTATTGATCTTTTCCTTATAGCCGATCCCTGTAGAAAAAAGGCTAGCCAGGAAATAACGAATTTACAAATAAAGAATTCGTCAGAAATACATCAGCCGTATATGTACACCATTAATCATTCACCATAAAAAAATGCTCAAAAAAACTACCTCATCAACGTTAGAGGTATGACACGTTCCGATGATTCAATTCTTCAGCCGTGCATACAAGGTGATCGGGTTTCTTTTTTTTTTTTATTAGTTTCATTTCCAATTATTCACTGTAAATTATCTTAAGAGTTATGATAATTATTAGTTTGATATTGCCTTAATGTGGGTGGTCTTAATATATTCAAAGAATTATTTTAATGTAATTCAGTCGAGACCAACTCATATTACTATTTAACATAGAATTTCTTGGAAATACGAGGTGTGTTTGAAATATTTTTTACAGTTTTTACTGACCTAAACATAGGTCTTATCGTTCTTTGAAGAATAATACGTATCACCTTGATTTTATTTCATATTAATGAATATGGAGTACGAGGATGGTCCCAGAAGTACCTGGTCCTAAAAAAAAACACAAAAAATTTGGAAAAAAATATATTTATTATTCAATGTAATCTCCTTTTAGCTCCAGCGTTGTTCAATAAACTCGAGACCCTTTTTATGATATTAATCGTCAAGTTCCTCAAAATAGCAATTAACTGCCGACACCACCTCTTCATTGCTAGAAAATCTTTGACCACCTATCCATTTTTTCAAGTCAATATTGGCCATTGCAATAACGGATGGGTGAGCTAGTCCATTGTTTTGATGACACAGCGAAATGCGGCCGTATTATTCATTTCTTCGTACAATAATCGCTGTTGATAGTTTTTTTTAAGATAGTCAACGACGTGCTTTCCAAAAAACAGACACCATGACCTTGCCTGCAGATGGAACGATCTTTGCTTTATTTGAAGCCGGTTCTCACTTTTCAGTCCATTGTTTTTATTGTTTTTTTGTTTAAGTGGTGAAGTGGTGAACCCAAGTTTCATCCATGGCGCAAAAATTCCCCTTTATTTCTGTGAAACATTGTCAAACGCTCGATGGAAACATCTTCGCGATGCTGTATTTGAACCATTGTGAGCAAACGCGGCACCCATCTTGAGCACAGCTTTCTCTTGTCCAATTTTCAGTTAATATGCGATGTTACGCACTTTTTATAATACCTACTATGTCTACTAGCTAGCGCACTTTCAGTTGACAATCATCCAGTACCGTTTTGTGAATTTTCTTCAACATTTCTGGAGTCGTCACCTTATTTGGTCGACCACTGCAATGCTGATCCTCGCAGATCGTACGGCCTCTTTTAAAATCTGCTACCCATTATTTTACTATTGATAAAAAAAGGATTGTATCACATAACGATGACCAATTTTTTCCTTTTGGACAAATTCACTGAAAACGTTAACTATTGATGGCTACCTAACAAATACTAAACAATGTGGCGTCTTCAAACTTGAACCACATGCTGTATAGATTATGTACTTTCTAATACTGTGGTATTTTAAAGCAATTACCGTCATCTCTAGGTCAGGCCAGGTATTTCTAGGACCCTGCTCGTACAAACCTGAATGCGAGAATACTTACACGAAGTACGAAGCTTCAGATCGAATATTACACCCTTCTGAAGAGATCCAACTACTTCGAAACCGTTCAACTGATTTCGCCTCTCTATGTTTCCCATTGAATAGTATTCAAAGGATACAAGATTCCTAATAAGCCTTTTTATATAGCAGTTTTGCTTTTCGGTGCACAATTTTGACAAATAATCGTCGTATATTTGCTTTAGGATATTCTAAAAATGTGAAGTGGAGTTAGGATGCTGCTTTCTGACTGCCCTGTCCAATTTCTCCCACAACAAATCAATCGGGTTGAGGTCAGGCGACTGTGACGGTTAAAACAATACTTTCAGTATATCCTCAGTTTCCAAATATTTCAAATACTCTTTGCAGAGATTTAAGGAATGCTAGGGATCGTTATCATGCTGGAAGATAAATTTTCTACTGATCTGATGCTTTTTCCAGTAATTTTTATGTCAAATTATATACAAGGTGTCCAAAAAGAGTATCGGGTATTTGTTTCCGCGCCACATTCGAAACGGAGCGACGAAAGGGAGCTGGGAGGGGTTCGTGGCCATTTTGTGGAGTTTTAGTCACGATGGAACAGTACGAGCGTATTATCGTAACGATGATTCAATAGTGAGTGCTCAACGTCTGTATCGTACGGAATATCGTACATGCCACGCGCCAAGTAACGATAGCATTAGGAAATGGATCGGGATGTTCTATACAGGTGCGACAGTTAAAATTCAAAACTCTGGTCGCCCTCAAAAAATCGTCCTTACATTTGATTTTGAAGGAATATTTGCATTTAAAAACTTATAAAATTCAATTGGTTCAAGAATTGAAGGATTCGGATTATGCTAATCGACTGAAATGATGCAGCGACTTAACAACTTTGAAAACATACTGTTCAGAGACGAAGCAAATTTTCACGTGAATGGTCATGTTAATAAGCAGATTTGTCGGTACTGGGCAGTCGAGAATCCGAGACGAAAGTATGAACGAGCCCTACACAGCCCAAAGGTCGTTGTTTGGGCCGCTATGTCTGCTAAAGGAATTATTGGTCATTATTTTCATGACCGTAACTACGATATGTTGCGAAATTTTTTAGTTAGGTTAGGTCCCAGAGTTGCAGGAGTTTGCAGGTTTCAACTCAAGAACGTGGATCCAGTAAGATGGGGCCATTTGCCATACCTTAAATGACTCGATTGTGAATGAATTATTCCCTAATAAAGTCATTTCGCGAAGGGGTAACTTCAACTAGCTTCCCAGAAGCCCCGACCTTAGCCCGCTTGACTATTTTGTATGGGGATACCTTAAAAGTAAGATTTATCAAAATAATCCAACGAACCTAATCCAATCGAAGGAAAATATCAGGTCAGAAATGGCAGCAATATCAAGAGCTTTGTGTCGACGTGTTATTGCCAATCTTCGTTGCCGTTTAGAAGAGTGCCAGCAACGTAACGGTCATCATATGGTATCAATAAACAATAAAAGTTTTTATTGCTTATAAATATTTTTTGTTTACTTGAACTTACAAATACCCGATACCCTTTCTGGACACCTTGTACCAAGGCCCAAGTAAAACATTTATTCAATAAAACTGCTTTCTTTTTGACATTCAACAATAAGTCAAATTCAAAATGAACTTCACACTTTGAATATTTCTTCTTTTTTAAAAATGACTACAATTTTTAATAGGTTTCTAGTTGCCCTTCCTCCAAAACATCATCGAGCCTCCGCCGTGTTTTATAGTCGGTTTCAGTGGCTGTCGGATCCAATTTGACTTTTCCACTTGCGCAGCACAATCCAGCCTTTCCTCTTTTGAACTTGCGTTAAGTCGTCATTGGTCCAATATCTAAATTTTCATCATCACTGTAGTTCGCAGTGGGATCATATTGGAATTATATTATTATATTTTGTCTTTCTTCGCTTAAGTTCTGTGAATACACTTGTTGCTGGCTTGCATGTCTTGTGCGGCGGCCGATGTTCGCATCTCTAGGCATTTTGGACTATGGACTGAATTTAACCTCAAATGCACAATCCACATAATTTACACAGTTCAACTTACCACCTTAAAGACAAATGCCTGCTATTGAAATTGAATAAAAATTTGCACAATACACGTGATTGATTTGATGGTTTCCAATTGAAATGTTAGGAAACGAATAACTTATTTTTTTGACTTTTTTTTCACAATTTCACAATGAACACAATACCGGTTTGTCGCATAAAATTAACTGAGCAGAGAACAATGAGTAGCTGTCAAACAATGTATCACGCACCGGCGCCATCTACCTAAAATATTGGTTTGTAGTACATGCTATGTATCAGAGATAGCGCTGTATGTGAAAAAAGATTTTCCCGCTTTTCTGTTGAAATTTTTCCTGAATTTTCTTTTCTCTAAACCGTGGAAATCGGTTCGTGCGTTCTGGAGTTATAGCGTCAGGAAGGAAAACCCGACTTATTTTTATATAGTAGATTACACATGAGTCTCTCATCCGTTCTTCCTTTGACCTTCGCACAAACTCTACTCTTAGGCCCAAAAAACCTCATACTTTGACTCATCACTCCATAAAACTCTCTCCCACTCTTCATGCATTTTCAGCTCACTGCAAGGTCTTAATTTTACTTTGATGTCTTAAGAGAGGTTTCTTCACTGCGTCCTTTCCAAAAAGATCAGCTTCTCTCAATTTCTTTTTCACTGTAGAAGTACTGAAAGGCAGATCCCTAGATTCTTTGATCTGAGCTACTACCTCTGGGTTCGTGAATCGTCGATCATTTTTACTGATCAATGTAATACATTCATCTTCAGCGATTATCTTTTTTTGGGGCCACCTTGAAGGTTTTCTATCGCTCAAACTGCTGGTGGATGCATATTTTTTGACGTTGTAGTACACGGTACGTTGAGGTTACTTTTGCGATTAAAGTACGAAGTTCAACAGACAGTTCCTTGGTATTACCCATTTTGAAACTTAATAGGTCTGAATTTGCGAGAACGAAAACGAATTTTACAAAAGTTGTCTTGGTCCGTAAAATATTGATCACCATGTTGCGTTTCACAGGGCTAACTGGGACTAAACTACAATCATAAACACTGAAGAAATAATTTACAATTGAAGAATAACAAACAAACCAGCCGGTTCCTGTAATTTTAACTTGTTGCACCGACAAAATTTAAACATTTTTGCTTTGTTAAACACCGTTTCGAGGCTCCGTTTGCCAATATGACAAACATTTTGCGGGGCAGTGTCGGATTATCGAATTTGTCGGATTATAGAGTACTGCCGAAGACCCCCAATAGTCCGGGATTTTTTACAAAAGAGTACCTTATAATCCGACAAATTACAGATCCAATGATAAGATTCTATATGTTATACATATATGTATGTGTACTCTGAAGTACAAATAATTGCTTGCATTTTATTATAAAATTAACGTCATTAATGCTATAAACTTACAAAAAAATTTGTAATAACTTTAGATTAAGAATTATGTAATTGTGTACAAACAAATGTACATATGTACTAAGATAATCAAAAATTATGAATCAATCAATTTATGAAGCAAGAAAATATTGATCAATTTTCTCGCAAACGCGAGATGGACGCTTTATCCCCCAGTCTTCTCAAAAGTAGAAGTTCGTTGTAAGATGCACCATTCTCTTCAGCCCTTTGCAAACCGACGTTAATTGCATCTTGTGCTGTCACTTGCGGAATTGTGGTTGCAATCCTGATACCTAACAAAAGTTTTGTTAGGTATCACACACTAAAAAAGCATTGATTCGTCTGCATTGAACACCTGTGACGGGTTAAGATTTAAATCTTTCATCCTTTGCAAAAATATTAGTTTAAATGGCTCTATGCAGGTGGTATCATTAGAAAGTTTCTCTCCTGTAATAGTCATTAAACGTATGCCATGACGTTCTAGCCATCGCTTACTAGCCACAAAATCATTTTTTATTATTATTTCCTTATAAAAATATTTAACTTTCATAGTCCCGAAATGGACGCATACCTATTCCTTTCCTGAAGAAACCACATGTATAAAGCTTCTTCCACTTCTGGATGTTCAGCGTTCTTGCTGTCATAAATTGTAGATCGGCCTTCGCCGTATTCACTTGCTAAACTACTAAAAGATTCGTTACGATTTAGGCGGTCTAAAATATCACATTTTTCTTCAATTGTCAGTGTTTTGTGCTTTCGCTTCTGGGCTTGTGACAACATTACTAGGTACGAATACGTAATACACAATAAATAAACAGTAAACAATGAACACACGCTAGACCGCACCGCTATCTTCGTATGCAGTCAAATTCAAGCTAAGCAATCAGAATCAAAACAATACCCTACGCGTCGAGCACAATAGCTAGTGGTAGTGCGTACAAGTTTATAACTTGTTCAATCATGCATTAGCGAAGATTGTCAAACAAATAATCAATACATGGGCCGGATAAGACAGGGGCCGGATTACCGGGGGTCCACTGTATTACGAATATTTTAAAGTTTCTTTTTAGTATAAATAAAACATAAAATAACTTTTCATTTATCAAAATTTTGTCGCCGAAATGTTTGGTGGGGAAAATATAATAACTTAGCTGCATGATTGATAATCACATGTCAAAATTTCTCTCCTGCTTCTGATGTTTCTATCAATGAAATTCCGAACTAAAATTTTTTTATTTCAGTGCTGATCCACCGACACCGTCATCGCTTACGTATCATTCACCTCATCCACCTTGTTACCGTAGGATGTCCACATCACCATCAGCTGTACCATTGGATCTCGGGGTGAGCTGATCCCAAATAAAATGGCCACCGATATGCGGTCCCCTAACGTTTCCGTCACACCCATCAATGTAGAGCCTTACCCTTCTCCAGGAGAACCACCGCAAAGGGCAAGGAGCGCTCCTCATCCAGCAACCTTGATTTCAAATGGTAATATTTTTATATAAATATCTTCAATTTTTCATTTCTATGACCGTTTTGTATGTTTTTCTTAAAAAATCGTCTCTTTTGATAAAAAATTACTTAAAAAAAGTGAAAATTGACAGCCAAAACTGTTATTGTTCATAATCAAATTGTGCCTGTTTTTATGCAACATTGAGACAAAACATATCTATACAGGGTGTCTCGCGACGTATTAAAACTATCTGTATATGGCAAAATACTTATAGTAAAACCATGAAAATTTCTACGTTTGGATTATCGGATACGATCTTTTTAACTAAAATATTTTCAAAGATGGCCGACTTCCGGTTCTACCGTAACATTGTTATTTTAAATGGAACACCCTTTATATTAATACATTTTTGAAATCTACGTAAAATTTTAGTATACTTATATCTGAAAACTTTTTCCTATTAATGCATACTTTTTGAGGTATTAATTTTTTTGTAGAAAATTTAACCGTTATAAATTATTTTTTTACGAGGATACCCTTAAAGATATGAAAATGGTTTCTATTCGGTTGCTTTTAGCAAGATCAGACGTATTTGAATCTACGTTGAAAAATCTTTCGTTTTATACAGGGTGTGTACAAAAAGTGCTCAAAGTTTAACTTCATAAAAATCAAATTTCTTTATTTTTTCAAATAGAACCACCCGTTTTTTTTTCTGTTTTAATGCATTTAGGGGTAAAAAATACGGCAAATACAAATTATCTTGACAAGATAAAGAAAAATACTTTTTCATTTCTTAGTGCTTGTATCAAAGGGTCAGAATAAAATTTAGATCACACCTGCATCTCTAAAAATTTACAGAGTACATTTAATATCTGGATAACGGTAAGGTTTAGGTATAGGAAAGTATACGTGAATTTGCCTTATTTTCTACCCCTGAATACATTAAAATAGAAAAAACCGGGTGGTTCTATTTAAAAAAATCAAGAAATTTGATATTTATGAAGTTGAACTTTGAACACTTTTATACACACCCTGTATAAAATGAAAGATTTTTCAACATAGATTCAAATACATCTGACCTTGCTAAAAGCAACCTAACCCAACCATTTTCATATATTTAAGGGTATCCTCGTAAAAAAATAATTTATAAGGGTCTACAACTGTAAAATTTTTTACAAAAAAGTTAATAACTCAAAAAGTATGCATTTTTCGAAAAACGTTTTTGGACAAAAGTATACTAAAATTTTACGTAGATTTCAAAAATGTATTAATATACAGGGTGTTCCATTTAAAATAACAAATTTACAGTCGGCCATATTTGAAATTATTTTAGTTAAAAAGATCGTATCCGAAAACCCAAACGTAGAAATTTTCATGATTTTACTATAAGTATTTGCCATATACATATAGTTTTAACTCGTCGTGGGACACCCTGTATACAGTTAGAATAAGTAAAAAAATTTCTCAGTCATCCTTTATGCAACAGGGAGTACCACTCTCTACTCTCCTGGATTGAATTACCTTACCTGACATACATTTTCCTTTTGCAAATGATCTGATTTAATTCAAATTGAGCTGATGTAATGTAAGGTAGATCAGTATTCGTTCCCTGGCTGAAAAATTGATGGAAGCAAATGTTTAATTATTTTTTTTTTTGTAAATAGGAATAGTAGATGTTTTAGACAGCTCCGATGCCGAAGTTGCAAGGATAGATTTCCAATCTGTCAATATGAGATCAAAAAAAACTCGAGAGGACATTCCGAGGCCGATGAGTTGGGAAGGCGAACTTTCTGATGGAGAAAGAGACGGGATGTGCATGGATGAAGAAAATTCAGCACAGGTAATGTTTTCTTCTTATTTTTATTCAATCTTTCAAATATTTCTTGGAAAATGACGGACACGGACACACATTTTTTCTTTTTTTACTCGGGGACTGACTTTTCATTTTTTTTTTACAAGAGCAGTTTAGCCAACATTATTCTTGACGAATTTATTGATACCAACTTAAACTTAACAGTTCCAATAGTATACAAGGTATCAATTTGACAAAATACTTTATATTTTGGCTTCTATAATAAATTTAAAAATATGCAAAACTACTTAAACGTCACTTCAATGCTTTAACTTAAGCGTTTATTAGTTTTTTTAATGGTATTTACATTTCAACAACGAACTGAAATCATTTCACTACAGAGTAAGTAAAACTTTGTGAAAAATTAATCTGCAGCTTTTTACGGAGAGTTAGACACAATATCCAAAAAAGGAAACCATTTGGTCAGAACAATTTGAGGCATTATTGCGAGCCACACATATTTGGACTGTTTAGTTCACACCAGTCAATTGACATGTTTGACATGAAGTGTTAAAACGTGATTCCCTCATAGATAAATATATTGTAATTATTATTCATGCAATGTGGAAAGCATGTTAATTGGGAATGATTACTACTACCTCTGGCACTACAGCTCTCGAAGAGCCTTGAACTCATCCACCACATTCCTCCAGTCATCACAGTCCAGCGCTCGGCGTCTCTACCCCTCTCACACCTCGCTATCGAAGGTCCTCTCCGACATCATCCAGCCATCATTGGCGCGTTCGTCCAGGCAGTCGCCGACCCTCGGGTTTCAGCTCACCGCGCTTCTCAGGCGTACGCTCCAAGTGACCTAGCCATCTGAGTCTGGCCCTCTTGACTTTTGTCACCATATTTAGACTGTTTAGCTAACCAGCAGTCTATTGACATGTCTGATATGAAGAGTCAAAGAGTGATTGTCCCATAGATAAATTGAATGTAATTTTTTTTTATGCAACGTGGGTAACATCGTAATTTGATGCAGAATTATAGAGGAAGTTTTCAATCAAAAGCATTGTTTTGTTTTATACAAAACATATTAATCAGATTTTATTACGAAATTTTATATTATATTTTTATATAGGAAATTTTTTAGGTACCTGAAAATCTTTCGCTTCCTCAATCAAAACCGCCCTCGATAAGCGATTCAAAAGATAGCCCTATTCTCAGACTGAAGCAGCCTCCTATGGGAAACTATTCGTTGCATAGTACCCCCAGTAACTCACCGCTACTTAGCCAACGACATCCTGTAACAGGTTTGTATTCATATGTTATTTGTTGTAAATTAAATTGTTAAAAAAATCTCACTCACTTCTAAAGATTTTAGTTTTTAAAACAAATTATGAGTTCCCCATAAAGCACATAGTTCATAACAGAATCATGGACCGTTAAGCACATATGCCACTTGAAATTACCAAAAGCTGATCGGACGCTTTTGCTTGAACCTTTGCATGAATTAGGATTTAGAAACTGCGATTGCTTGGTTCAGCTTCCAGATAGAGAGCAAATTATAGCTCCAGTCACTGCATCAATCTTGCAACTATTCTTTCGTGAAGTCAGTATCTGCTTGTGCAGCTTTACAGCTTTAGGAACCAACTCGATGTTCAATGAGCGTAGAACCAGGGATTATGATCCACTTTTCCCGATACACCCAATACCGACGAACGCGGCTATACTGAGACTACAACTGCCTTCACCTTTACTCAAGAGGAACACATGAGAGCATCAAACGCGATGAGAACTGGTAAGGCACCGAGCCCAGACGAGATACCGGCCGATATTCTTCAATTAATGGTCAAAGTGAGATCCTCCTGGACCTGTACAACAAGTTTATGACAACAGGCACCTTCCGGCGACCGCTGAAAGGTACGGAGGCTAGTTCTTTTTCCCAATGGCAAAGGTGACCCACCGACCCACTAGATATAAGGAATGCCTTCAACTCGACAAGGTGGGTGGACATCCTAGAGGCACTTAAAGACCTCTTCGGGATCCCATACTATATGACATAAGTGGGGAGAAAGAGACGAATAATTTACGACGACAGAAGGACAGGTGATTAGACAAATTACCGCAGGGATCGCTTAAGGATCTATACTGGGACAGGACCTATGGGATAGACTATTTTAGACTGGAATTGCCTCTTAGCGTGCTTCTCGTTGCTTACGCCGATGAAATCATAGTTGTGATCACTTAACAATCTGCAGAACTGAGCTGATGTTTCTTACAAGGAAACGGATAGACAAGACTGCACATTGAGATCGGGACGGACGAAATAGAGTCTAGATGAAAAATAAAGTTATTGGGACTGACCTTAGATACAAAGATGTCTTTCTTGTCCCACATACGAAAGACAGTTCAAAAAGCGGCCGAGAGGACAGCATTTTTGATCCGCTTAATAGCAAATATTAAAGGACCACTGCTGGAGAAACGAAAGCTGCTGATGGCGACAACTCACTCAAATCTTCTGTATGGAGCGGAGATCTGGTCAGACGCCCTGAGAATAAAGAAACACTGCCAAACGATGACGATCGTACAGAGACAAGGTGCACTGAGAATCGCCAGCTCCTACCGGACTGTCTCTGCACAAGTTATCCTAGTGGCTGCAGGTATAATTCCTATGGACCTCCTGGCTTTTGAGAATAAGAGGATAAACAGAAGCAGCTCAGATATAACACGACAGGATGCGGCAACAATCGGACGCACTAGAACGACTCAGATGATGCCAAATACTCGTTCTTCGTATGTAACTACTGGAAGAGCTTGCGAGAGGAAGTAGAGGAAACTGTCGGCAGAATAAATCCTGATAATATCGTCCAGGTGGCGCTGTAAAAGGTAGAATGTTGGCCAATGGTTGCTACATAATATACAGAGAGAATTCTTAAGCAAAAGATTGTAGACGGCTGCCTGGTTTAACGATATCACATAAACGTAACGAATTGAGCATCATACACGGAAAGACTCACCAACCAGAAGTAATAGTCCCTGGTTGGACGGAGATAACAGAAGTTGGCGGCTTAGTAGGTAAACTACGGGAGTCCCCACCTTGATCTCCTAGTTTGAAACCCTGTTTGGAGAAGATTAGAAACCGAAGATACTATTGATGTTGTGTTGTCTCGGCCTTGTCAAAAGCACCTTTAGATATAGGTAGAAACTGATGCTTTAGGAATAGTGGGTTTCCGTTCCTGTTTGATTGGAGCCCACGGGAGGAAGAGGATAATTTGTCATGGTTCCTGATCTTGCATGGACCTTGGAATTTTGACAGGTTTCTCACAGGCATTGTTTACTATACTTGATTAAAGAGCTCCGGTACCTTTATACTGATCTTGTGAGGATCTTGGAATTTCGCCAGATTTCTTCATCCTGATTTTGTAAGGATCTGGGAATTTCGCCAGGTTTCCTGCAGGCATTGCTTACTATACCTGATTAGAGAGCTCAGGTACCATTCATCCCTTGGCACGGTTGCTTCCACATTGGATTAAGCCCATAAACATGGGCCGTCCTTTACACCCCCCTACTCATGCCCACGTAGGCGCGACCGAAGGGGGCAGTCACTGCACTCCCTCACTAACGTTAAGATCCAAACCATACAAAAACTTTTACTGGTGGCTACAGAAATTATCAAAATAGTGTCTCAATTGCGTTAATTGTGGACAAAGTTCTTAATGACTGAATCAACTGTGAATTGTAAACAAAAGTATAAGTAAAAAAGTTTCCGAAATGTCAATATTGTGTGAGGTATTAAATCAAGAACATCAGTCATCAATTGTCTTGTACCCGTTCGATTTTGAACGCAAAAAAACCAATATGGAGGACTCCACAAGCGTATTATGTATGGAAACGACGAGCGAATTGGTTCGTCAAAAACAAGCTCGCTTCTGCTTCAACACAGCTTTTTTTTCGTCTAAAGACAATGCAGTGAACTTTTCACAATCGGTAACAATATTACTGACTTTACTTCGGGTCTACTGGCCACCTTTTTTTAGTCCTCTAGGTTGAATTAGAGGTTGATTTTATTTCACCTTTAGTCTATGTTGATATGATTATTTATAAAATATTATTTAGTTTTCTAATGACATTTTGATATTTATCTGTCTTTTCATTCTTCTCCTTATCCTGAAAAGTACTGGAAGTGCAGCTGCAAATGTGCCTGTTGTAGTGGTATCTGATGTAAGGACATCAAATAATATATAAAATAAAATTTTGGTCCAAAAACACTAAGGAACTAAGAAATTCCATTATCAAACCTTGTCAAATGCCTGCCTCATGTTCAAAAAGAAAATACAAAACAATCAACTTCCCCATTAATTTTGTTATACATTTAAATGTTTTTTATTCTATGTTTACAACTTATTCTTAAATTTGGAACGAATATTTTACAAATATTTCAAACGATTTTTTTTTCAGGAGTTCCAATAATTAGTCACAAAGATCTCATGATGCACAAAGGTCTTAACGTGCCACCGACTCCCTCACCCGATTCAGCCGTCCACTCCGCTTATAGCGTTTTTAGCTCCCCGAATCAATCGCCATTGACACAACGTCACGTAACCCTAACGCCGAATCTTAGTAGAAATAACAGCGACGCCTCCCATTCGAGCTGTTGCAGTTATAGTAGCGTTTCCGTTTCTGTATCACCTACACAACAGTTTTCGCCGACACATAGTCCAGTACAGGTAAATACATTAAAATATCTAAGTACAATTAAACAGTTTACCTTCGGTCTCTGGAGATGATAACTGGCGTCAGACAGTGAAATTGTAAGTGTTGATAGTGTGTAAACCACTAACGGTTCTTGAAATTTTAACTTAGATAATAGAGGTCTTATTATCAGTGCTGTTTTCATCATCTACAACTCCAGAATTCTAATGAACTCTTGTATTTTTGTTTGTTTGAAGGTTAGACTTTCTCTCCTACCAGTTTATTGTCCATACAATTTTTTTGCATTTGTTTTTCATTGACAAGGTATATAAAAGAATTCTTATTAGTGCTTCCTGTTGTCGTAGTACCCTGTAAGGAACTCTGTAAAGAGGTGTGGCTTATTTTTGCTTAAACCTAGAGATCTCTACATTCCAAAGAAGCTATTGGAGTGATGCAGAACAGGTGCTTCTTCCCTTTTGGTTTCCTCCTATTGTGAGAATTGTTGAACCAGAAGGTAGTTAAAAACTAATAAGGTTGTAAACCACGATTAATCAAAAACGTCTAATTCGATCCGATTAAAAGACACGTCTCGTTAGAAACGCGACGATAATAAATAACAAACCTTCTAACTATAACATTCGATCAAATAATGTCAAGGTACATCATATTTTGTATATGTATCCGAATCAGCATAAATTATGGATAGACAGTTGTTATTACGGTTAAACATACGGTCATCGACGTTGCCAGAGGTCACTTCACGTGTTAGATAAAATTAGCTGTTATTCAATGTGTAAGCTAAAAATATACCAGTGATTTTGAAGAAATGGTTTCATTACGTTCCCTCGGATTGGAGGTCCCTTACCAACACACTATTTTCAAAACTCTTTTTTATAGGAATGCTCTTCTACTACTATTTGCCCTCTTAGTATCTCTTGACTCTTATGTATGTTTTTGTTTTCTACAGCTCCAGAGTTCTAATAAACTTCTGTATCTGTATCGTTTTTAAGGAAGTCGAATCTTCTCCGACACTACTTCTAGAACTAGGGGTTTCTTTCTTCTTCTTCTCTAAGAGTCTGCTCTTCTGCTAGTTCTAATAAAATCTTATATCTGTTTCAAGACGGTTAGATCTTCTACTATTTTCTTGTCCAAAGTATTTTTTACAACACTGAGACATTATAGAATTAGGGAGTTCTTCCTCCTCTTTCCCTTGAATCGGATCTTCTGCTAGACTATTTTTCTTAGTGCTTTCTTATGCCATAGTACTTTTTAAGGAACTCATTGAGGAGGTATAGCTTGACTTCAGTTGAAGTAAAAGTGTACTTAATGCCTCTTCAGTTAATGCCAATGCCAATAATGCTAAATCGAAAGATGGCTGAACTGAAAAGGTTGATAATTATTGAAAAATGAAAAAATGGCAACAAATTACAAGTAAATTTACACAGTTAAAAAATTGCAAACATTTGTCCCAAGCTTGTATGTCATTTCAATGAACAGAAGTGTACATTTAACAAATGTGACACTATTTACACCACCACTATACCAACACTCACAATTACACTGTCCTATGCGCGTTTCGATAACTAAGTTATCATCTTCAGGGACTGAAGGTGAACTTTCTTCAGTCGTCTTCAGAAACTAAAGGTTAACTTCCTTCAGTCTCTGAAGAAGATAACTTGGTATAAATAACACTAACAGTTTCAGAAATCCTAACTTAGTGGAAGTGAACCATTATTTGATGGGAATCCATACTGAAATAAATTTTACTCCAAACCATAACAATTATTTCAATCTGCACGTGTTAACTAAATCACCATATTGGAGCCCTACAGTGATTAAAATGTCTGTTCCATGTATAAATTTAATACACAGTGACCATAACCTTTTTATGTTGGTAGAATGGAAATCTCAGGGGTCACTGTGAGCTCTTACAGGAATGTAGTTAATGTTGTTTAGTTTAAATGTGGAATGTATCTTCAAAACCTTGTTGTAAAATGAAAATACATGGAAAAAATATAAGAAGCAACTATGATAAAAGAAATATTCTCACTTCATGTTTACTTTCTTTATTAAAATTGTTTTCAGAATGATTCTGTTCACTAATAGCTCTTTAATATCCAACTGTATGTTTCTAATACCTACACCTGTCTAATATATAATTTATATTATGGTAACTGGGCTTTAATTACAAACTGATATCAATTAAATAATTTTAATAACATATTTTCATGTTAATTACAATAATTAAGTTATTACGAAAGTTAAAAACAGTAGAATGTTAATATCCAATTGATTATCTTCTATTTAGTATAATTATAATTGTTGCGGTTTTTGGAATGATTACATTAATGGCATAACAAATTAATATCCTTGGTTTTTTATAATCCTTTCTAATGGTATTAATCCCAACAATTTGATTCGAATATTTATTTTGTACAAGTTTATTCTGATTTATTTCCATTTAGCACAACACTATTTACATAAAACATTTATCATGTTATTAACATATTACCAAATCAAACTTTCCCTTTTTAACAAAGTTGCGCTTGTTTTGTTGGCATTGTAACATGTTCCTGACCCGATTCGAATATTCTAGATCCTTACCGTTTGTTCCAGATCCATAACGAAATTTCCACAAAAAGTCACACAGACAAAGAAATGACTCTTCACTTCGTATGATAATATTTCAAGTAATCCAACAATAGATTATTAATAAAAATAAAACTGTACAGACTTGATAGATGAAATAAATATAAACCAATAATACAAACTATATTGCTCTGTATTTCATTATACAGTATGTTTTAAAATTAATTAAATTATTAAAACAAATGAAATCATTTATTTTTTAAAATAAGTGGTATATTAAATTGTAATTTTTATTTTAGGGTCGACATATGCCTAATATTCACAATAGTCCATTACACCAACATAATTTAATCTATAGGAGTTTGCAAGACGAAAATCTACAATATTCTACAGAACAAGATGGTTTGGAGGAATCCGAAGATAAAACCGGTATTATACATGCGTCTCTGCCAGCTCAAACAGGAATATCCCGACAACAGGTACATTTTTTGTAAAGTATTTTCCTGCAAATGGTATTTTATAAGTGTAAAGGCTCCATTTGTTGTCTGGTAGTTGTATAATTCTGTTTTGTTGATCCTCTGATCAATTTTATAACCCTATCTCCTTGATTAAATTGTGTAGCTGACTCTTCACATATCTTACTCACCAGCAATAAAAAAATTCAATAGCTAAAGGAAATGGAAATTAAATTAAATAAAAAATGACTGATACAACGAAAAAATAAAATATAAAAACATATGAATATCTTTGAAATATGCTGACAGAAATAATAAAGAAGGTGAATACTTCGACAAAAATTTAGTAGGTAATGAATAGAAGATTAATGGAATAAAGATGTGAGAAGGGAAGTAGATAACACAACAGCAGCATCAATCGTAAAATATACAACAAACAATTTTGAAAAAAAATGAGAAAATCTACTAAACCTGAGTCCGTACTGTCTCACAATGAAAATGAAATGTTTACCATTGCATCCTTGACAGGTTTATTGTGGTATCCTTTAGTCAACATAAAATGTTGTGCCCTGGCACATACTTTAAATTAGACTCCAGAATTTTGATACTCTCCCTGGCCATGTAAAAAGGCGATTTGGGATCTTTCTCATCTAATCTTCTAAACCTAATTATGTGTAATGTGTCATAATAGGAATTTAACGTCTACCAATGCAGCCTTGACAGGTTTATTGTGGTATCCTTCATTTAATGTCAAAGTGTTGTGCTCAGGCACATCCTTTAAATTAGATTCTATAGTTTTGACATTCTCCTCGACATCTAAGATGCCCATTCGAGGTCTTCCTCATCTATTCTCCTACACCTAAGTCTGCATAGTGCTTTCCAATGGCACCACTTTTTGTCTTACACTCTTTCATCAACTTCATTCTTTCCAGGTGACTATTAAGTTTGCTATTATCCCTACATTTTTACGATTGTAACTAAACTAAAAGATTTAATGTAAACTTAGGAGAATCACATTTGATGACTTGTTTTACCTGTTGTTGAACTGGTTTTCATGTCAACCGAATTTAAGCCTTTTCATCGATACATTTTTGAAATAGAGGCTTGATGAAGGCTTGCTACAAAGCCATAAAAAGTCTCTGGACCTATCTTGTCTTTTGCTGATTCTTATTCGACTAAAAAACCTTCTTCTTCATTTCCAAGGTAATCTAACACTGGCACCTATGGTATCATAAATGTGCTATACTAACTTTTTCTAGGGTATGTATACAGTTCCTCACTAATTTAGACTTTATCTTCTGGAGAGTGATTAGCTTTTGAGCTATCATTGTACCAGAACAGGTATGCTTTGACAGAGAGGTGTTCTCTGCAGTTTCATCAGCCAGAAATGCTTAAAAAAATAGGGGCAAAACTAAAGAGGACAATATTCAAACTTAGAAAAGTAACAAAACAAGAAACAATAATAGAAAAAATTAATATTAAACAGGAATTGGTATTGAAACTCCATTAAAAACAAAGTAGAAGATCAAGAAAGAAATTGATAGGTAAAATAATGGAACTTGTGGGTTAAAAGAGGAAAATTTCAAAGGAATTCAGAAAAATTCAAAAAGATGAAAAATATTAGTTTAAATGTATATAAGATGGACCAAAACCCTCTATTGACACTTGAAAAAGTATGAGCAAAAAGAAAGAAAAGAAATTTAGTGATTTTGGTTTCTTTGATTTAAGTACTGCTGTATGTCTCAATTTCCAATCTCAAACTGAATCTACACTTATTTCCTATTTCCAAGAAAAATTGTTCTATACACTGATAGTAATGGAACCATCTAGACTTGCTAATTGCGAAAATCAATGTAACTTATGTAATTTGAAACATAATCTTGCAAATAATAGTACTGCTATAATTTAATATTTTCTTTTAGCTTATTAATAGTCCATGTCCTATATGCGGAGATAAAATATCAGGTTTCCATTACGGTATCTTTAGTTGCGAATCTTGTAAAGGTTTCTTCAAGAGGACGGTTCAGAATAGAAAAAACTATGTGTGTCTTAGGGGAGCGCAATGTCCGGTTACTGTAGCTACTAGAAAAAAATGTCCCGCTTGTCGATTCGAAAAATGTCTTCAATGCGGAATGAAATTAGAAGGTAAATGTTCTATTAATTTGTTTATGTTTTCTGTGTCTGGTAACGTTACAATACATTTTATCATTTTTGATAACAAAAAGAGCTTCCCTTCATGTGTGTCTTAGCAAATCTTACTCTAAGAAAATTATTTTTATCAATTTAATGGCTTGAGCAAATCTTACACTAAGAAAACTATCGTCAACCATTAATTAGTCTTAGCAAGTCTAACATTAAGAAACATATTTTCAACCATTAATTAGTCTGAACAAATATACTGAGAAATATATTGCCTACAATTAATTTGTCTAAGCAAAATATTTTCATTCATTAATCAGTCATAGCAAATCTTACACCAAGAAAAATATTTTTAACTATTAATTAATCTGAACAAATCTTTTTTGGGGAAAAAAATTATGAAAATGAACCGTCGAATATTGGAAATCATTGTTGGAAGGTGTGATTACCTTAGGGTGTGACTAAAAAGCATCAAAATCGAACTCTGCGAGCTAGGGGACTATTTTCACGTTAGGGTAGCTCAAACCTATTTTTAAACAAAATGGTGACGATTTTGAATGAGAGATCTAGTAAAATTCCGTAGAGTACAGAAACATGTTCCAGAATACAATAACTTGAATTCAAAGGTTTATTTGCATGAGGATAGGTCACTTTTAATATAATTATATCATACAGAAATCAAAAAAATTCAAAACGTTAAAAGTATTGCTAAAATTTACTCCAACTTGATACAGATAATATTTGTACAGAAAATGGTGTAATAGAAATTGACTTTTTTTGCATGTGTTCATTTAAAAATAGCCTAATAAACTTGACCTAAGTTTTGAAAGCAACCCCATGCTTGACACTTGGAAATTTTAACCAAAGATAAAGCTAACATATCTGAAAACATCCCAAACACAAGATTAAAACACACAAACACACACTTTTAATTATAATGGCAAGAATAAAAGAGGATTTATGAAGAAAAACTAAAATTTAAAATTAAAGCTATCAGGAAAGAAAACTACCATACTACCATTGAAGAAATGGAAATAAATCTAAAAATAAACAAACCAAAGGAAAGTATCACAATACTCAAAAAGGCAAAAAAAGAGCTAAAGTTGAAGCTATCCGAAAAAAAAAACTAAATTGAAGTAATGGAAATAAAATTAAAAAAAATAAAAAAAAAACAAAGGAAAGTATTTAACAATCCTGAAATGTACCCATAGATTTAACGAGTTTAGGATGTAGTGTACACAGATCCTACGAATTATAAATGGAAAAACAAAAGAGGAATCACAAAAAAAACTTGGAAAGGAAAGAGAAAAAAATAAGAGCCAAAGTTAAAGCTATCAGGGAAGAAACCTACCATTGAAAAGATGGAAAAAATCTAAAAATTTTGAAAAACAAAAGTTACAGAGGCCATAGAAAGACTACCTACAGTCATCGATAAAGATGATACAGAAGGTAATTTTAAGCCTTAAGAACTGTTAACAGGTGCAGAACAAACTGAGAAAAGAGGGGATACATAGACAGAAACTTCAAAAGATGAACAAAATCCTCATTGAGTCTTATTTAAAAGACAAAAACCCAAAAAAGACAAAACAAAATTGAGATGAATAGTTTAAGTGACTTCTTTAATTACTTTTTATATTGTTGAATCAAAACAGTGCATCCTCACAAATCTGCAATTCTAAAATCCACACATAATTTACACTATAAAAATTAAATTGAATGAAAAATTGGAAAATGTTCCTTATGATTATTCATTGAATTGAGTGCTAAAAACATCACTTAGTATTGTCAAACTGTCATTAAAGTATGATTGAGCTAGAGAATCCACTATTAAAAAAATGGACTACAATTGGACTACTACTTTAACCGTTAAGGCTCTACTATTTCGAACCTCAGAGTCTATTAAAGCAATTTTTTATCAGTTCATTTTTGTTAAACTAATATCAAATTAAAATAGGCTCCAAATAATTATCTACCTAAATCATTTATGATTTAGTGGAAATAGATTTATAAGGTGGCAACGAAATTAACAAAATCAGATGCTTATTGAAAAGTATTTTATAATTTTTGACTAGGATTCTTGCTCTTTTGAATGTCTGAGTATTGGAGATTCAGTTTTCCTCAGTTGTTTCATTTCTACTGCCATCATTCTGCTCTGTTTCTTTACTGAACACACTGTTTACGTTACCACTACATTAACACTCACAATCACAGTGTCTGTCGCACGTTTTGATAACCATGTTATCATCTTCAGAGAATTTAGTCTTTTTGTTTATTATCCAGGGCTATTATTGCGTTGTATACCTTCATTTGTATGGTTTCATTTATTTTTTCCCAAAAATTGTCTTATTTGAGAGCATACTATATTTAATTTGCTTTTCTTACTCTGTTAGTTATCTCTTTCGTAGAAATATCTCCAATGTACTCACTTTATTCTTTGTCTTTTTATTATTAAATATACTCATTTTCCTTTTTCTTCTTGGGGGTGAAAGTAACAATTATTATTTAATCATTTATAACAAATTTAGTAGTATCAAATGGTGTGAATAATAATAGTACAATTATTTAAATTGAGAACATTATTTACAAATTTTGAATAAATTTTTTCTCAATTTGGTATTGATACTTGGCTTATTTTTAATTCATTCCAATAGTAAAATAAATGACATTCATTTTGGTATATACTTAAAGGATTATTACCAACTTATGTCTTAATAAATATTTTTGAATGATATAGCTATCCGTGAAGATCGAACCAGAGGGGGTAGATCAACATACCAATGCAGTTACTCCTTACCGCCATCTTTAACAAATCATTCGGATCTAAGAGCCAGCGCTACGGATTTAAGACACATGGGAGACGGTCATCCAGGTTTAACTGTCAAATTAGAACCACCCGATCCTCAAATGTCACATACCAAACGTATGTTCCCCGGATCAAAAGGTGTTCCTCCATTATTGCAGGTATTTAACAATAAATTCCACGTCATGAGATCATTTAAGATCTTTGGTTAATAATGTGTGCTCCCTGTACAATACCAATGATATCTACTATATTCAAATGTTTCGTTTTGTGAATCTAGACGGTTTAAAATGACATGAGTGGTTATAAAAATATGTTTCAATCATGTGGATTGAAGATGTGAAAATGTTTGTAGGCCAGGGTTGATAATTTTTGAAACCAAAAAAATCAGAGTAGGATGAAACCCATTGGAAATTAGGGAGAATATAATAAAAATGAATGGAAAATTAAGACGAGAGGGGAGGGAGTGAGTTTTTAAGGATAAAAATCGGTTTATGTCTATTTCCGGTAAAACTACAAGTCCTATGGAAAGAAGTGGAAAGGCAAAGTTGTAGGTGATGAAAATATGTACAACATTTGTATTTACACTTTCTTCGCATAACTTCAAAATTTCTGTGAAACATTTTTTTTCACGAAATTTGGTGGAAACTTGGGTACCTATTTAAAATTTAATTTATTTAATTTGCATTATTTATTTTTTAACCTTATTTTGACGCAATATCAAAAAAGCACCCTAATTTTCAATTGAAAATTGAAAAATTCAATTTCAGAAAAGATAGCTAAACGCCAAAAAAGTAGCAATTTTTTTATCATTTGTACAATTTGTAATTAGAGTCTAAAAGTTTTATAAATATGTGTTTTTTAGGAAATAATGGAAGTTGAACACCTTTGGCATTACAATGAATCCGAATTAACCAAACTAAGCACCGACGGCCATTTAGGTAAAGAAGGCTCCAGTGGCGCAGTACACAATCTATCCACCCATCCCCTTTTAGCCGGGACTGCTTTGGCTGGTTCAGCGGACACAAATCCAGATTTCGTTGCCAACCTTTGCAATATAGCCGATCACAGACTATACAAGATCGTCAAATGGTGCAAGAGTCTTCCACTATTTAAAAATATATCTGTGAGTTATTTAGCCATTATCATAAGTTACAAAAAAAAATGATAATAGCTGCCTTCTTTAGGAAAAACCTCTCTCATCCTATAATCCTACCTGCAGAACAAACTCTTTCAAGTCAAAATTACACGACACATAACTGCAACATATACAGATGACACTACTATACTTCTATTTCATTAGCACCAAATATTGCTGACAAATTTGGACGCTATTTCCACAATTTTAAAAACTTGGAGAATTAAAAGTGTTTACTACACCCAAAGGAAGGAGACCTATCCAACTATTATGTAGCAAAAAAAGTGTAAAAAACCTTGGAATTTGTCTGGACCGACAGCTAACCTAAAGAACACATATACTTACCAAGAGAAAGCAATTGGGTCTAAAATTGAGTGAATAGTACTGATTAGTAGGTGCAAGATTCCAACTGACAATAACAACAATCTGGTACTACCCAATGCCACATTGAAACCCACCTGGAGTTATAGGACGTTGTATCCAACTCCAAACATAGCAATTCTAGAAAAATATCATTTAAAAATACTAGACTTTTCGAAAATGCTCCATGTTTGAATTTCTAGTTTACATGGTTCTGTAATTAGTTTGTAATCTGAAAAGAGGTAATCGATTTTATCTCCAAGCTTTTGAGTGGTGCATGTTCGGTCGCGTTGTACAAATCAAGGTCTGTTGACAGAAATGGATCTAAGAGGCTAGCAAAGTCCATATCTCGATCGAGGATTCCGGTTTGTTCATAGATGAGTGACTGTTGGAAAAATCTTCAGCCTTCCTCTCCTCACGTCAGTTTTGTAGCGGGTGTCTGTATAGGAAGTAAAATAATTTTGTTCTTGAGTCGTTGTTTTAAACAGCACAACATCCAATTCTGAAGGCTCAAAATTCTCCTCCCGCTGGCAAGATATGTCGTTCCTAACGAAGACGGTGAGTTCAAAGTTATACCTGAATCGGGTCTGTAAGTAGTATCCAGAATGTACAAGATTAACCTTAAATGTTATTGAGTTCACCTTGGTTTCTGCGAGAGCCAGAAGATGAGGTCTCTTCGTCTGCAGATGTTGGTGTATGGTGTACAGAGTTAATATTCGTGTTAAGACCTAGTATATTGCAGAAATCTACTTTGAAGATATTTTTGCATGATAGTTCCTCTAGACCAGAATCCACTTGGAGATGCAAGTGTGCCACATTTACCACTACTATTATTTTCTGTTGTCTACCCCAGAATTTAATGAATTTTCTATTTGTTTACAGATCGACGATCAAATATGTCTTCTTATAAATTCTTGGTGTGAATTGCTTTTGTTCTCTTGTTGTTTTCGTTCGATGGCTACACCAGGAGAAATAAGAATATCACTAGGAAAAAGTATAACGTCGGCGCAAGCGCGCGAAATGGGTATGCAAGCGTGTATAGAAAGGATGCTGAATTTTACCGAACAACTTCGGAGATTAAGAGTTGACCAGTACGAATATATCGCTATGAAGGTGATAGTTCTACTTACTTCCGGTAAGCTACTTCTGATTATATTGAATAGTACATTTAAAGTATGACAGCTGAAGCTCAGTGACTATGACTACTAACTACAATAGTGATAATTTAGTTCGCTATTTTAAACAGATTGTTCTTTAACCAACATCTACTGTATTTACGGTTTGGTTTGCCTGTAGAAACATTTTAATCACACATAAAAGTAACAAAGACTAGTTTATGCCAGGTTATCCCTAGTAGAGTCATCCATTGGAGTAATTTAAAGACCAACAACATTAAATCTTTACTGACATAGAGACAACATCTTCAACAGTATTTTGCTCTATACAACTGCTGCAGAATGGTCGGAGGAACATGGGGCTTGAAACGCAAAATATTGAACTGGATGTTCAAATCCGTTATACGACGTATCAAAAGCTATGCAGCTTTCATATGGTGGCCAAGAACAAAAACCTAAATTCGAGTAACAGTCCTAAATACAGTAACACTACAAGACATTTTAGACTTGCCCCCTTTCTGTGCATTCCATTAAACGTTCATAACACATGAAACGCTCTTTTAGGGGCTCCACTTGGTGACTTCGATCGTTGTGGTCACGCTAATAACGTCGTTAATGACGTCATGAATAACGCTCACTACAACCCATGTCAAAAGTTAGGTCGAAGTGAGCGTTAAAAGAATTCGCGGAATTTTTAGAACTCAAAGCAACAAATATTTTAACCATATGAAGCTAACTCATCATTTGGTGCAGTAATGGATACTATCAGCACTTTTGAGGAATTCTTGGACGTATCACCAAATATCTTACTATTTTTTCTGTTTTGCCCCAACATTCAAAACGCTTCACAATTCATTCCACTTGGGTTTTACGATTACAGTGCTCTGGAAAGGAAAAGACCGTGGTCTTGAACCTCATTCTCATCAGTGCTTAGTGGAATGAAGACCTTCATAGAAAGTGAAGCAATAAAGTCATACAAGTAACATGAAGCTCGCGACTTGACTGAGTATTTTAGCATTCTTAAGGAATATAAGATGCTCATAGATATGCTGCTATAACTTTCAAACTATGTTTTATCAAAAACTATGATAGTTGACGGCAATGGATGGCGTTTCCACGAGGTTCAATAATATTCTACACTGATGACTTAAAAATGGAAAATGGATAAATAGGGGCAAAAATCTATGGACCGGGGAAGCAAGCTTGCTATCCCAATGGGCATTTAAACCTTCCATTCTCAAGGCGGAAACATACGCGTTACATGTGCAGCTCGTTGCGCAGTAACTATCTTAATACAAAGAGATTTAACTATCAGAGAGCAGAGCAGCCCTTGACGCTCATAAAATTGAGTCAAAGCTAGTATGGGACTGCATCAAATCTTTGAACTAATTTTTAAATATTTTATACCACTTGTAAACAGTCTTTAAAGTTGAGAGCTGATCATTATAAGTGAATTTCAACTTGAATTAATGTTAATACAAGATCCATGTTCCATATCCATCTTACCAAAACAGTTATAGTAGCAAACTGATAAAGGTTGTCGTTTCTTGTTTCAACACATTAAGGTATAAGACATAGGTGGGGAACCTGCGGCCTTCGTGGGGTTCTTGTGCGGCCCTTTGCCACCTAGTACAAAATGGTAGAGTTCGTTTCAAACAACTATTGTACATCAACGCCATGAGAGTGGCGCGAAAAATCCCGCCAAAGACAGTCATATTGTAAGATGACGTCAGAAATCTAGTCTGAAACGGATCCTAACACGCATGAGCGAAGCTTTGGTCCACAGACTATCCGTTTCAGACTTGGATACTCAATGTTAATTTTTTAAACAGTTTTTAGCGCTCCCAAGTTGCAATAAGAATGAACTAAACGAAAAAAAAGCCGGCTTATGTGTGTGTGTTTTTTCTTTTTTGACTTACCATACTACTGCAAGGTTCGCTGGCTATCAACAGGTCAGGTTTTGATAAAAGTTTTGTCTTTACGACGACAAACTTTTTTTTAACGCTAAAAAGGATCCCATAGAAATCTGGAAAAATGCTGTTGAATATCCATGCCTTCGAGAATATGCTCGCCGTTTACTTTCTTGCTTCAGAAGTACCTACTGTTGCGTGACAACTTTTTCTCCTATATCAAAAATCAAAACAAATTTAAGAACGCAAATTACTGATACACATTTAGAGGATCATTTAAAGCTGTGTGTTACGAAGCTTGATCCAAATATACAATTACTGTCAAACAAAAAACAAAGCCAAATAAGTCACTAACTTATTTGGAATAAAAAAATATCTTTGTATTTTTTTATATTATTTTATATGTATATTATATTTAAAATTTTGTAGTATTATATTTTATTTTTTCTATATAATGCAATAAATTGTTAAATCTATAGAAAAACTATAATAATTTCACAAAAGTCACTTTCTTAGGTCAGCTCTCTTATTGCTGCCTAATTTAAATGTGGCCTCTAATGGTAAAAAGGTTCCCCACCTCTGGTATAAGACATAGTAGTTGAAATAGATGTAGCATGTAGAAATTGAAGAGAATATATATATATATATATATATATATATATATATATATATATATGCTATGCAGACCATTTAGGTCCATAGCCTTGTAATTTTTTTCCACCCACTTCTTTCGGTCCCTTGCTTTTTCTCTCCAGCTCTGGAAGACCTACTAAGATCTTTTTCCACTACATCACTCCACCCTTTTTTTGGTCTACCTCTTTTCCTCTTGCCCTTTGGTATCTTTAATGCAACTGGTTTCAAGAATCTGTCTTCGGCCATTCATTTCTAAATAATCTAGCTACTGTAACCTCCTTGCCATTATAAACGCGCTGATTGGTGATTCATTGAAAAGTGTGTAAATTTAATGGTTTGATCTTCTCTCCCAACCTAACTCTGTCTGCTCTCCTCCAAAAGTTCTTCTTAGTATTTTTTTCTCCCAGATTTCCAATTTCTGTTTAGTCAGGGTAGGTCTTAAAATTGTCTCTTTCGATGTTAATATTCTTCTAAGACTGCCGCACAGCTGTTCCTTTCGGCAATTCGTAGTTTTTTATAGTTTTATATTTATATTTATAGTTTTGTTGTTTTTTCAAACTTCTTTCTGTTTCTTGTAATCAACGTCACATCATCAGCATAAACTAAGCATTGATGGTTTTTGTCGAATATCATGCCTTGATACTGCTTCTTATTATGCCTTCCAAAGCTAGATTAAATAGTACCGTTAATAGGGGGTCGCCTTGTCTTAATCCGTGTTGTGTTTTGAAATGTTCAATTTAACACAATTTTTTTACATTGGTTGTATCCTCTAATGTCTCTTTAATTATTTGAATTAGTTTGTTTAGAATGTCTAGTTCTCGTAATATCTATTCACACTGTCATAAGCTCTTTTGAAATCGACAAAAAGGATCTGTGTTGGTATCTCATATTCAAAATAGCCAATAATCAGTTGTTTTATCTTGGAAATTTGATCGGATGTTCCTCTGCCTTTTATAAACCCTCCTTGGTACTCTCCTAACAATTTTTCTGCGTATATTTCCAATTTTCTTTTTAAAATTGATGCAAATATTTTGTATGTGACGTCTAGTAAGGCTATTCCTCTATAATTTTTTTTCGTCCTACATAGTTTCTCTGCTTTTTTTTCTTTGATTGTTATACTCACTTATGCTTTTCTCATCTCTGATCTGCCAAATTTTTTGTCTAAGTTTCCTTTTTTGTGATTTTTTCAGCTTGAGATTTTTTATCATGGCGCTTGTTCAATTTTGTCCCAGTTTTTTCAGCAGTTAGTGTGTGGCTTTCTTCTCGACTGCTTAACTATTTTTCTTTCAATATTTTCTCTCATTAAATCGTTCAAGTCGTATAAAAATTTCTTAATCCTTGGTTTATTTGTTTTCTTCATTTTTTTATCCTAATTTTGGCACCTACCAGAAAGTGATCTGAACTTATGTCTGCTCCACGATATGTTCTCACCACATTTGTTATACCTCGAAGAAAACTTTGTTCACCATTTTATTTTACCACTCTTCGTAATATAAGTCAAAGGAACAGATTTGTCAGCTTATCACTGACTGAAAAAATTTGCCAACAAATAGATATGAATAAATAAAACGAAATTTCTTTAATTTCTTATATCTTTTGATATGTTTATATTTTCAAATCGTCTTGATATTAGAACTCTTCTGTTTAAAGACAGTAATAGGTAGAAACGTCAATTTTCAACCTGACTTTAAAAAGACTAATTTTCAATTAGAAAAGACCTAAAATCAAGACGATTTAGAAATTGTTAACCGTACCAATTAGACTATTGTTGTGATTTGTTTTGTAGATACTTCTGAACTCCGAGAAGCCGAAAAAGTAAGGTTATCTCAGGAGAAAGCTTTAAAAGCACTCCAAGATTATACTTTATCGCATTATCCTGAAAGTCCAGCTAAATTTGGAGAATTACTTTTACGAATTCCTGAATTACAACGAACATGTCAAGTGAGTATAGGGAAAAAACATAAGTTATAACAATCTTACTAAATTTTGTATAATCTCTACTTCAATTCTTCTTCTACTTCAATATTTTTTTCCAATCAACACATGATCACAATGTTACAATTTTACATATTTATTAGAGTGTCCAAATTGGACCTAAAAATATATCAAACCCAAACCAGCCCTTAATATTCGCTTTAATCAGTGCCTAGATCATAATACATTTAAATAACATAAAATTTTCGCACTTTTTGCAGTTAATTTTTTTTTCTATGAAATAAATGTAGCTAAAATTATTTAAACAGCTATTTCTTGTAGGAATTTTAATGCTCTACAAAAAAGATCTAAATACTTTTTCAATAAAATTTACCGTTTAAAAGTTATGTCAAGCGGCCTTTACAACACTTTAGGCTCTGAATACCTATGGCTATAGTTTTACATTACATACTTCAAACTTAAGTATATTCAAACTCTTTATGTTCTGTTTTGTTCTTCTTCTTCTACTCTCTTCGCCACAACTCTCCATCCATTTCTGTCTTCTGTTGTTTTCCTCCACGCAGTTATTCCCACACTTCTCAAATCTGATGTTACTTTTCTTGGCCTCCGTTTTCTACTATTGACCTCCTCCTCTTCATTTGCTCTATTGGTTATTCTGTTTGCCATTCAATACATGTTACTTGTGGGCTCTGACTATTTGTGTAATATTAGGGTCGTTATATATTTGTTTCATCTCAGAATTTGTTCTTGTTCTCTATTAATCGTTGTCTATTTTCACGCCCCCAGTATTTTCGGAGACCTTTCCTCTCCCACACTTTCATTTTTTCAGTACCCTTATGGACTAGTACCCAGGACTTTTGTACAATTGTATTTTGCTGCATCGACTACTCCTTTTACTCTTAGAATATTAGGACTTAGGACACTATTGTTCTACAACCCTTTTGCAATCCGATCATCATCACACATATCCGTTTACAACAGCCCTATTCCAAGGACTCAACATTTTCAAAATTACTTGTTTTACGTCCTGAAAAATCTGTTTTCCTGATTCTTTTTTTTTACATATTTAATCTTTTCTTCATTTACCCTGAGCCCGAATCTTTATTAAATTGGAATTTCTGGAACCGATGGTGATATTCATACTGAACACACTGTTTACACCAACACTCACTATGTATTACACTGTCTGACGCGCGTTTTAATAATCAAGTTATCCTCTTCAGAGACTGAAGGTATACTAACCTGTGGTTATGTAAACAGTGTATTAATTCTGAATCTTTGTAATTCTTTTTGGAGTCTTCTATATACGTTTTTTAATTCACCTCGGGATCTGGGTAGTAGTAGAATATCGTCTACATATGTTAAAATGTGATGCTTCCAACGGTAGATTAAACCATGCTTTCATGCTACTAGCAATAACGACTAATTCTTTAACTTGACTCATATCTGCTGAATCTTAACTGCTCAGTGTTTGCCTTTTTCATTATTCATTTCCATAATATATGTAGCATTCACACCGTTAATATCAATAATAAAATAGAGAACTAACTTGTTTAATGAGAAATCGTCGTGTATTCTGATGTAACGATATAATATTTTAAAAAATTATTGTCATTTATCTTTCAGGTTGGTAAGGAGATGTTAACAATAAAATCAAAAGACGGAGATGGACCGAGTTTTAACCTCCTGATGGAGCTCCTTAGGGGGGACCACTGAAAATGTGCCTTATAAGCTTTGGTGGCGGGCTCTCGTATACTACGGACAGTATTTCTTTGCTTAATCACTATTTAGCTTTAAGTGAAACCCTACGTACTTAGAAAAAAAAAATCGTGCTGGACACATTAAAAAAGATCGGTATTTTAGGATTTTTTCACTAATTTAAAAAAAAATTTATTTGATAATTGAAAACTTTACTTTTTTTCGTTAAAGAAAAAAAATATGAAAGTTCTGTTAATATGTTGAGATTTCATCAGCACGTTATGGAATGATTGTTGCTCAAAGTTACAATATTCCCTTCAGTTTGACGTTATTCGATTAAAATTTCAAATTTCTATTTATAACAATTTCATTTTGGACTCGTTAAAATGTTATTGTTTTGTTATGAAAATTGAATTTCGTTTAAAACGTTCTATTTTATATATGTCGAAAAAATCCTTCATAAAATTTTATAACCGAATGTATATATATATATTTCTTAAATTAAGTTTATATTTTGATATTTTTTATTATATACAATGAGGCTATTTCTCGCTATCGTTGACGTTTTTTTATATATATATTTATATATAAGGTGAATTTAATAAGAATCTTTTAGAATTTTGAAAAACACCTTGTATAAGAATAATTTTAGTTGAAAAAATGTTGATGCTAGAGCTGTACTCGTATCTGATACGTACCTCGAAGCATATTTTTTTACAGATAAGAAATTATATAAAAAAAATCTCAAGGAAAATAGAAATATTGAATGACTTCAAAGAACCACTATACTGTCCTCCCCTAAGCTTTTCAGTCAATTTATGTGCATATAATAATCATTTAACTCAAATGATTTTTATCACAAAATTCCTAATAAAAATATTGGGTTTCAGTTAATAATCCTGTTTCTAAAATACCGCAAGGAAATAGTTACCAATTTTACACAGAATAAGAGGTTAATAATAACTCTTTGAGATTTTTTTTTAAATCTTTGCTCCATTCCAGTGTTTCGAAAAACATATTTTAAATAACTGTACTCTAGCTTGAAAGTTTTAAGTAAAAATGATATATTTGTATAGTTTGGATCGTATTTTTGCTCTATTTAAAAAATCTGGATCATAAATTGATCCATTTGGGCAAACTGTATGTCTAAATTAGACAATTTCATATAATTTTCACCAAATACAACAGTCAATATTCCTGAGTATGAATTTTGATTTTTTTTCATTTTCTTTTATTTAATATCAAAAAAATTTCAAAGCGCAACTGAACATATTTTCCTTCTATAACAATACACAAAATACATTAGTACAAATAACCAAAAAAATTGAACAAAGTCACTTTTTGAACAAACCGTATAAAATTGGTATTGTAGACTAAGTTCAAACCCTTCTTTTTCTTCCTTCTTTAATCTAGGCAACTCGCCACTCTGCCTGCTATACTGCTAAACTGTCATACTTTCGTTTTTGGTGGAGACCTAAGCTTCTACTTCCTAATGATGATTTGAACTTCGTTATCAAAACGTGCAGCAGACAGTGTAATTGTGTGTGTTACTGTAGTGCCAGTGTGGTCAGCTTACTATTCTTGTTGTTGTCCATTCTCTAAACTCTGCTTCTGTTGTTTGTTCAATTTTTGGCTACTAAACAAGCGTTTGGTGTACCCAGTAAACCATCTTAGGCTGCAGTCCCCACGTCCTGCCTACGAATTTGCAACAAGTCCATATAATCATAGTGGCTTTCAAAATAACCTTGTCTAGATGATTGTTCCAAGTAAATATTTTATTCAGGATGTCTCCTAGATACTTGAAGTCCATCAAGAGTTGGTGCGCGTATAGTTGCCTTTCTTCTTCTAATAAATGGGACTAGTATTGTTCCGTAGGTATGCCAATTTATTATTTAACTCTAAGACGGGAAAAGCTATATTATTGGACACAATGTTTATTGTCATTATACTTTCACAATTACACTGAGCTTACTGTGGATTAATAGTTCATATCCGGCTTGAAGGACCATGTTTTAGGAAATCACCAACTGCTCTAAAAACTTAGTTGGTATTACCTTATACAAATTTTTTATATTAAACTGCAGCTATTGTCATTATAATGTGCTTTTGTTTTCTCCCAAGTGGATGGAAAGATTAAATATGTTTTTAAACTTGTTTTAACTAAATATATTAATTTTACTTAAAAAATTCTCAAGTAAAGATTTGCAGTTAACCTTCATAAATTATCAAATAAAGATTAACTGAAAATATCTTGCATATAATTTTCATTCTGTTGTATTTTCATTAAGAATTATTTTGGATGTATTGTTAGTAGTTTAAAACTACAGTTTTGTCACGTTTTTTTTTTTTAATTCAACCTACTCTAACCTGAACTATTGTTGTAAATAGTCCCCGGTTGATTTTTATTTATTTTTTAAGTCGGACAAGAGTTTAATTTTGTGCCAACGCTGTGTTTGACCGAACAGACTGAATGAAATTTTTTGTTGTTGCCATATTACTTGGCATATTATTATAATGAGTATTAAGAGGATACAAATAATTTACGAATGTTGAAAAACAGTCTTAAAATGTTACCGTTACTCATGAAAACAAACACAATGTTTCTAACTCTTCCCAATCACTGATTAAACCAGAAGATTTACAATGATCAGATAGTTTATTCAAAAATTGTTTTTCCTAATTGTCTCTCAGCTATTCAATACTCCCAAAATTTGGGCAATCCTACCTTTTAGGGTACAACTCTCCTATGAACTTGAAATATGTCATTTCTGGTATAATTCTGAACAGGTCCATGAATATTTATATAGGGCGTTCATTTTTTTTTTTCGTTAAAAAATTCGTATTTCCAATTTCCCGACTGGCGATAGTAGAGTGCTTTTCACAAGATGCTGTTAACAATTTTGATTACGGAATTCATAACCTTAACAAAGCTCTCCTTGGTGTATTATGCAGTTAAACTTCAGAATTTCGTGATTTATTTTACTCGAAAGAATCGTTGTGACCCCTAATTTTTTTGTGACATACTTCTGGCTCCATCAGTTGCTATTGAAATTAATCCTATTATCTTCAATGCATTTTTGCACGGCATTCGCTTTATCCCTAGTTGGTCCCGATAGCGGTAGCAATCCTAGAAGTTCTTCTTCTGGACCTTGGGAAGACATATATCTGACATAAAGAGCAGTCTTTTATGTCGCATGACTCATCGATAACAAGTGAATAGGTAGAAGAAAGTTGAATATCTTCCACTTGCAAATATGTTACATTTGAAGACTGAAGAATTATTCTATCTTGTACTGGTTTAGAGGATAATGGCAAATCTTTGATATTTTTCAAGGTTTGTTGTTTGTTTTTGAAATGACGAAACAGTTCTTCAGATTCACATATGAAATAAACCTTGGCGTGTGTCACGAGGAGGAGGTGAAAAAAAGCGAGTAAGTCTTTGAGGGATAGAATCGATGCCTACCCCTCGTTAAATGATTTAGAACCATTTTTAAATTTTTTTTATTTGATAAAATCAATATTAGTTGAGTATAGAGTTAAAGAGCCGCAGGCTGCCGACCCCTGCACTAGACCGATAGGAACCGTGAACTGAAGATATAAGAGCATAGGGTCGCACACTATGAAAAATGGAAAATTTTTTAACGAAAAAAGAAACATGACGGAGACATGAGGGCCATATATAAATATACATGGACATGCTCAGAATGAAGTCAAGGTCTAACCTAACCAAAGTTTGTATAAGTAACATTTTAAGACGATTCAAAATTATTGTTACTCTTATTTTGGCATGGTTCATTAACAAAAATATAATATCTTTAATAAAATAAAATTTTATGATTAATCGAATTATTTGTATCCGAGAAAGAAAAATATCAATAATATTAGAATACAAAATGACAATTCAACAAAAATCCGTACTGAATGAAAAAAGTGAACGTCTGATTAAAAAATAATTATTGTTTTTTGATTTTTTTTCAAATTGAGACTTGTATAAACGAGTACCATGACATTTTACTTCTTTATAGAATTGTTACTATAATAAAGAATATTCTATGCAGACTTGACCACCTCACAATTTAAAATTTGATAGAAACTAAAATGTTTCAAGTAATTGAGGTGCTGCTTATAAAAACTCGCCTTATACAAATAATCCCATTTTGAGCAAATGAGGAAAAACTTTTTTATATATTCTATTTTCTAATGAAACAATTTACAACTCTAGTGTTTTATTACTTTTAATTATGATTTTATTTCAATTTTGGATAAGGCTAGTTCTGAAATGTCCTTATGGATAAGGCGGGTTTTAGAAACGGATTTTTTTTGCATAAACTAATTAATCAAATTAGGGACTATAAATTGCAATGTTTCTATTGAAATATAAGCAGAATACAGGAGAAAAAACATTATAACTAGACTCTCAAAATTCACCATTTTCTTTGAAATATAAAGAGAAAAATTAAAACTAGAGATCCTAAGCTCTCCGTTTTCATTATTAATTTCTTGGCAAATGTCTATAGAATCGTCAGAAGCACCAGCTAATTCATTAGCAACCTCAAGATTCAAAAGGTTCCGATACCATAAGAAAATCACCGTTGAACTGGTGTTCATAATTAATTGTGGGCGGCCAAGGGCCCGTCGTGCCCCACTTAACGTTCCCAAAGGCCAATGTCCTGTGAGAAGCCGATCAGGTGATTTGGCTTGAAACCTTTGAAGTCATTGGACAAGTTGTGAAGCATACCCAAGTATTTAAACCGTGCTCGTATGACTGCAGGGCACTCAAAGATGACGTAGCCTGCGGTTTCGTCCTTCTCAATGCACCAATGGCACTCCGAATCGTTCGTAATTCCCATGGTGTGTAGATGACAGTGACCAGTTAGAAGTCCGGTCACTAGTCGCGCCTGTTTAGTTGGAGTATTGAACTGGTGTGACCTCTTCTCTAAAGCAATCAGAACATTCCAAAGAGACTAGAAACTTAACTTTCTGAGTAGCCCTCGTATGTACAAATTATTATAAAGGAGACTTAGTGTACAATAGAAAGTTAATTTTTTCCACCCATTAGCTTTTATCCCTTGTTTCCAATGATTTTACTTCGATATTTTTATTATAAATAATTAATTTTTATAGAAATAGTTTTTGATATCTGAGCCAGATTTTGAACTTTATCAAAATATTTTGATTAATGCCAGAATCCCGTAAGACGGATAATCATTTCTATGAAAAAAATCGAGTCATGTATTAAAATATACCTTAAATCACGAATGCTTATCAAAAATATATATAAAAAATAAAAGAAATTTGAAAAAATTATATTTTTTATTATAGTAGCAGATTTATACAAAACATTTATCGGACTAGTACATTTTGTATCAGGTTTTAATGACCGTATTATTTTTGACAGTTCACTCGTGTCCCTTTTTACCCCGGTTGTTTGTATCCAAGTTTCTGTATAAGATGTTCATCTACAATAACAAAAAGAAACAACTTAAGACTAAAGGGGAGGCCTTTCAAAACTGTATTAAATACAGTTTTAGCCCTAAAATACTTTTTGTACTCACTTTTTTACTGTCGATTATATACAACACATGTATTGAAGAAAATATAATATACATCTTTAACAATTTTGTTTTTTAATCCTCATTTTCTGAATTTCGGTTTTATTATAGATCACAATTGAAAATTGTGAAAAATAGAAATAAAGCTTCACAAAAACATTTGTCTATAAAAATAAAGGGCGTTTCGGATAAGAACAAAAGCGCATAGGGAGTCCAAAATATGACATTTAAATGTAATTTACCTCTATACCAAGTTACATCCCTGAGAAGTTATAGGGCCTCTAAGTAAGATCCAAAATTTCGAAACAAATTGATTTATTTGCAACCCTTTAAATATCAAATTTGGTATCTATCTATCATCAAGAAAGTGTTACAAGGTTTTGGATACATACCTAGAAGACGAGGTGACAATATAGACAGGCTTATAGTAATGGGAGGCAGTACAAACGGGGCAATAGAGACATTCCGAAGAGGTCACGACTCTTATGCCTGAAGAAACGAGCAAAGAGAAAGGTACAAGTAGAAATTTTTTATTTTTGTGGAGTGTCATAAATAATTTTTTGTTGTTTAGTTGGTAGGCACATAAAGTAGCTAAAGCAGTCACCCGAATCACGTCTATTTTGTAGTAGACGTGGCGTTGCGATGCGACTTTTGTTTCTGGGATGCGCTTCGAGAGGACAAAACACCTATAGCCTAAAGTAATTTTTTTAATCCAGACAAAAAGTCTCCCGACCATTAAAAACAGTTTAGTCCTGAGGTTTAAACTCAATATTGTGAGCACTCCATAAAGAAAACTCTCCTAAAAAAGCACCGAGTAGTCATTGATCAGCGTGAGATCAGAGTTAGTCTGTAATGAGATGCAGAATAACAAAGGTTATGCGGCCACAGACAGTTTCCGCGCTTTTACAGCTCACGCGTTCCAATTTAAAAAATAAACTTGCTATATGGATGGTGGAACCAATCTAACAGTTCCAGGGAGAGTAAGTATCACAACTATCAGTACCTCACCCCATTACCTGGCCTGATGCACGTCATTGTCACGAGTTTTCATTGAGTAGCGTGACAAACCAAGACGGTTTGTCACGGTTTTATCCATCTCATGTTCATTTTTCACTTATCTAATCACTTGCGGACTCTCATGTACCCAGACCAAAACCCTAGACAACTAAGAAATCCCTACATATATTACTTATTTAAACATATTAGATATAAAACGCCATTATTAACAATTCTATTTTCTTTTAATAGAATATTGTTCAAAACAAATGATAATTTCAATATAAAAAAATCGTTAAGTATGAGAAACAGTAATGACAGGTTTAGAGACAAAATCAAAACTTTAATATACTTTTATTTTCTATATACACAATATATATAATGAACACTATAATTGTTTGATATTCTCTTCTCACCATCTTAAATGTGGTTTGAATTGTATGATATGTCTAAAACAAAACAAAAAATCATAGTAATGCGATTAAATATTATCTTAGTTTCAATAATAAATATTGTCGGCTTAATTCGCAAACCACGTATCTCTCTTTTTCCCTATATCAACATTTTGATACCATTATATAGATAATTTCACAACGCATCCAATAGAAAAACTCATCAAGGCTCAAAAAAAATCCGTAATAATTTGAAACTTTAAATAGACAACTTCGCAACTCCAGACCACCATTTCGTTTAAATCTAACCGCACTCAGTGTTTACTTAAATTATTTTTTGGAAATTGACATCTGGTCACTATTTCAATCCTTTATTCCTTATTTATCCTTAAATCAGTTCCACTTCATTCATCGTTAAGTTTGGTGTGTCTACTGTAACATTTAGGGCTATGGAGTTACGAGGTTTGTGACTTAACCCGACGATATACTACGCTTGTAAAATGAACACAAATTTTGTACAATGAAAAAATTTTCATAAGAAAAAAACTAGAAGCTCGTTAATAACCGGTATCAACTACCGTTGATGGATTATTTAAAATATCAGGAATGGTAACAATATCTATGACTGTTGTATGACATAAAATCACCAATGATATGCTTACCTGTCCAATTTTTCCCAAAATATCATGAGTGCTGCTCTATCCAAATGGCGTTTTGTTCTTGATAATTGAATAACAGTTACAGCCCATTTTTCAACGTTGGGTTCCATCTTCATTTCGTCATACTTCAAATGAAACGCAGAAACTATAACATAATATTAATTTAAGAAATACTGCATTGATCGACAAGTCACCAAACTGACACATAGAAGTACTTACAAATCAAATTTATAAATTTTTTTATTGAAGCGATTGGTGTCAAATTTTGAATTCATTTCCATCCCAGTAGTGTTTGTTCGAATTTCTCAAAGTAAATTATCTTTATAAACAACGACAAAAAGATTTCTGTGAGTTGATTAACTATTTCAACTGGCAAAAATACTATTGAGACAAAGGCTTGGTTTGAAAAGTACTATGATGACTCTTCTCAAGAAAAGTCAATCTACAATGAGGAGTTTAATTATAGTCGAACAAGCACCGATAATACTCAATGATTAGGATGTCCCAAAGAGGTAATTGTACCAGAAAACATAAAAAAAGAGATAGTACGATAGTACAAAGATGGCACCTGGCCTGACCTAGAGATGGCGGTAGTTGCTTGAAAAATACCACTGTATTAGAAAGTATACAGCATATGTTTCGAGTTTGAAGACGCCACGTGGTTTAATATTTGTTAGGCAGACATCAATAGTGAACGTTTTCAGTGAATTTGTCCAAATGGAAAAAATTGGTCATGGTTATGTAATACACTCCTTTTATTTGAAAGGCATTAGACCACCAATAAAAAAATTGAACTAGATTCTACTGCTCCTTCTTTATTAACAGTAAAATATAGGTAGCAGAGTTGGACATGAGAGAATAATGGACTGAAAAGGGAGAACTGGCTTTGAAGAATGCAAAGACCGTTCCATCTGCAGGCAAGGTCATGGCGTCGATTTTACTATTGTACATCGCTGGAAAAATTGTATGCAGCTAAAAGATTACGTTAAAAAATAAATATATTTTTCTTTAAAATTTTTTGTGTTTTCTTTGTTGGGCCAGGTTCTTCTGGAACCATTCTCGTAGGCATCACGAAAATATAATAAAGGTTTATACTGTTTTACATTATTATTTGAGCCTGAAAACGTTTCTTTACAAATAAGAGCCGCGTTATCTCACAATAGAACAAAAACAATAATAAATTGATTATTTAGAATGCTGTTTGGAGATATTGAGGAATCGATATAGGGCAAACCTGGAAATTCTGGAAAGTGTAATAGTATATAAAACCAAGTTTTTAACAGCAGGAGGGAGTGAGTAAGCAATATGTCATTAGTAAATGCATCAGAATAGAGAAAAGTAAACCAAACGGTGTATTTAAATAAATTAAGACAAGTGTAGGTGAATAGTTAAGTGTAAGTTTTAGTGAATACTTTAGTGTGTAAGCATTAGTGAATAGTGTACAGATAAATTAAGGGTAGCTAACTTCATCCCTTTATAATTCGAGAGGAATTTAGAAAAAAATGTCGGTGGTTGAACCTTTGCAATTGAACGGAACTAACAAAAATTCAAAGTTGCTTGTACTTGACTTTAAGAAGAAGAAAAGAAATACAAACCCAATTTTACTCACCACCTTGTAGAAGTAAGGTCTCTGAATAAAAGATATTTTTTTATAAGGAAAATAATAAGTCTATGCTACCAATTACTTCCTGCATTTTATGCCATGAATTTTATACAGTTTATGGCTTAAAAAATATCTAGTATTGACGAAAATTAATTTAAATAAATAAATCCAGAGTTCCAAGGTAGGTGAAATTGTTAAAAGCTCGAATGACTCAATTATCTTTTTTATTAATTTGAAATACGGTGTGGACCAAATCATAATTCTAAGTGATATTTGAAGTTATCTGGTATCTTTAAGTTGTTTAACAATGAAAGATGCACTGGCCTCCAAAATCAAATCAATTCCTAGTGGACTTTGTTTGAAAAAAAAAAGAACATTTTGTAACAAAATGTTATAAAAACTATTAAATAAAGAATTATTTTAGTCAAGATTTTAAGGTTTCCCATAGATGACACTTATATCAAGTATTACTATTGTCACACAAAATTAGAACGGCAGCCTGATAGCAGTATTTGTTGTAGAACTTCTTTTCTCTTCTATCTTAAAATAATTTTTTTCAAAATTAATTCTTGAATAAATAATTACTTTTATCAAATATTTCCACGGGTGTATCCCATGGATATCCTTTGAACTGCCATGCAGGTCCCATAACCCAAACTGCTACCACTCTGTCCCAATCGCTCGGACTCAATTTAGCCGGATTATCTACTACCCTGTATGGTACACTTTGGCCATTTCTTTGTCTTTGGATCAAAACTTCATTGTCCCTTTTACCGCCTTCCATTTTTTTCTGTTCCGTGGTTACAAACCTGAAAAAAAAATACTTTTTAAAATTATTCCTTATAATGATAATTACTCACCTTAAATCTTGAAGAATATCCTTGACATTATACATAGTAATCAAGGAATTAGTACCAGCTGGTATAATTATAATAGGTGTTCTAGATACTCTTTTTTGCAGACCTCCTGGAGGTGGTCTTGCAGCACTAACTGGAAGTGGTGCAGTTGGTTGAGCTGGCATTGGTCTATTCGCTTTTGCTGATCCTTCTGTTACAGATTTCAATGACATCCCGTGATACGTACCCATAGTATTAATTTCAAAACCTTCAGTCTCTGTAATAAATAATAAATTAATTAAGAAAGGAGGGTACGAATTTAACAATAATTGATTAAAAAAATCAAAAGACAATGTACCTTCTTTTTGTCTATTAAACCTTTCTTGATCGTATCTGTTATAAACTGATGGTTGAGCGGTAGCTCGGATTGGCGTAGCTCTCGGAGTTACTTGAGGAGGTTGTTGTGGTGGTCTGTGTCTTCCCTCTTCTCTTGCTTTTATGCTTGCCAACATAGCTATTATGTTTTTTGCAAAAGTCTATAGGATGATAGTTAAAATTATATAAAACTATGAACAATCATATCTTTTTATTATTATAACATAGTTTGTCCTTTTGATGAAGTATAACAGGCTTTCTATGGATAAGGTTTAAAATATTCAAAGGCTCAGGTTTTACATGTTCCACCAAAATAGAATTCTTCTAATTATGGGGGAATTGGGGTAAAGATTTGACCACAATTACTATAGTAAATCCTTTGGAGGAAACTACGAGTAAGGAAACGGTACATGGTTTCTAATATCATAGAAACGCCAATGTATTGCTTATGGGCAACACCCTAGCTAGGTTAGAAGTAAGAGCAAGGAAATATGACTACATATAAATGAGCAGAAAATGAAATATATGGTAATGGAAGGGAATTCACAAATACCAACAAGCATTTTACCAATAGAAGTGGATAAATAAAACTGTTGAAGAGGTAATCCAATTTGAATATCTGGGGGTAACAATTGCAAACAAATATACAGAAATTCAAGAGGGAGAAAGAGAGGTAAGGAAGCGGGATCCATATGAGTGTTAAAAAACTCAAAATCAGTGAAAACAGTTATTCCTTCAACAATGCTCTATTGCTCTGAACTATGGATATTATCAAAATAGGCTAGAAATAAACTGTGGGGGAGGAAAATATTGATAAAATTTTTTGGAAGAATTCAATCTGATGAAAGCGTCTAGAGAAGAACAAATAAAGAAATAATGGCTTCTTACGATCGACCATCAATTATCCAAGTATTTACAACATTATGAGTTAAATGGCTCAGGTATGTATTCTGAATGACTAATTCTAGAATATCGAAGAAGTTATCAAAAACAGAAGAAGGAAAAAGAGAAAAAATTATGACAAAGGAAGAAAATTATAGAAAATGTGAAGATAGATATAAGCAAGTTTGATATAGAAAGAAGGGAAGAAGAGGCACAGGACACAAGATCAAATTGAGAAATTTAGTAAAAATTGAACCAACAAATACAAAGAAAACTCTAAAACCATGGTCCGACGTGGCCTTTTTGCGCTGATTTATAGATGAAATTATAACTTGGAGAAGAAATAAATATAAATAAAGATAAAGATATAAATATATAAATAAAGACACTATTGTCCATTGAAGAAAAAATTAATAATGAAGATTAAAAAGTTTTGATCTGGTGGAATAAAAATTTATTATTGGGAGAAAACTTGTCTTTTAAAAATGTTACGATTGACACTAATTTTAAATTGGATTATGTACATCAGCAGCTCCTAACATCTTTTTCCAATCAAGAATTGGAAAATATGATTGAAATCACAATTCACAGGTTTTTAAACAAGAGGAAAAGTGAAAGTTTTCGTACAGCAAAATAAAACTCAAGAAGAAAGCCACTATGACAATGGCTTTAATAGGACAGCCATATGATGTACTTTTCTTGTAGAAAAATATGCCAACAATAAACAAAATATTATAGTCAATTCTGGAAGGCGATTCAATCCAAATAGGCAGAACCAAATTATGGAAACTTCAATCTGATACAGAAAGTATCCCTACAAATAAAGACAATAATGTCCATTGAAGAAGAAATCAATCAAGGAAGATCAAGAAGTATTAATCCGAGAAAGGACAATTTATCATGAGGGTGAAACATATATTAATGAAACACTTACTAATGAGATTAATACTACTTTTATCATATTTTCATTTGTCATTTATTCATTTTAACGAGGACTTTATGAAGATGAAAAATTTTGAAAATACATATAACAATCATATTAATCCTCACATTGAAGTTCTTTGAAATGAACTTGATCGAGGGATGAAAAATTAACTACAAGCTCAAAACGTGTATCAGAAAGTAAATAGACATTTTTATGAAATTAAAATAAATCTAATGAAAAAATTAACTTATTAAACTTTATTATGCACCATAAAAATTTTCATTATATACAGTTACCTTTCCTGTAGATTGTAGAATTGTAGTTCTAGTTCTCCACTGTCGCTCTCTGCTTATAATATCCTTAGTTATATCTACATCTAAATCAAGAATAGCACTGATATCATATTCTTGACCTATATCATCATTGCCTTTAATAGTTGTCCTTTTCTTCGCTAAACGTTTTGCCTTGATAGCAGCGATTTTCTCCACCGACATAGCATCTGATAAAGACCTAAAACAATGAATATTGAAAATGACAGAGTGTATGGTAAATGCTAGAATTAGAGGACTTTCAAGATAAAAATCTCGTTTTTTGATTCAACGCAATCTATTTACTGTTTTTCTAACATTTCAAATACTTAAATTATTTTATTCAGTTTTAAATTTATCTTTCAATTGCCTTTTTTCGTTGCATTTTTATCCTTCTTTCTATCACTTTAAATTGCTTTTATTTACTTGTGTGACTTAGGAAAAACTTTGATCGATCGCTAGTTACTTAAAAATGTTTAATAGTCTAAATGGACATGCAATCTATTCTTGTGCTATAGCAATATATGCAGATGATATAGCTATAATAGAAAAAGAGTCAAAATAAAATGGATTAAAAATAAACGGGGCAAAAACAAAATACATGCAATACAACTAAAAACATAAAAGTATAAGGGAATACAAGTATTTGAGATTTATAATACCCTGAAGAATGGCAAGAAATAAAAGGCTGGCGACAGCAAAGTTATGAAGTTATGTTTGCAAGTAAGAAAAAGATCAAATATAAGAAAGTAAGCACAAATACCAAAATACAGATAACGATTGTAACCTAAACTTCAGAAACATCGAATATAATTCAGAAAGAATAACAATTGGAATTAATATCAGAACAATAATGGGAGCAGACAATTACAAAATAAGAGCACTGATTAGGAGATGAAAAAAATGCAGTTAAATTGTACAAACGCAAATAAATGATATAAATAAATACACAGTAAAAATTGTCAGAAAGAAGAATAAGTAGAATCAGACCTCAAAAAATGAAAGTAAAAATCCTGGAAACGACTAATTGAAAATAAAAAAAGGAAGGGGAACAAATTGCTACAAAATACATCAGGATCTATAAATAAGAAAAAATAAGACAATGTGGATAAATCAACTGTGATAAATGGATTATTTTGTCCAATGAACAGCCAAAATTTATTTGACGATGTACAGCTTATATATTCTATAGGTGTTGTGTTTTTTAAGGTGCTTCCAATAAACCAAACGATCAATTCTGATGTTTACTTTCAACAATTAATGAAACTGGATTGAAGTAATCATAGAAAAGAAGTGTCAAATCGTAAAGGTTTAGTATTCTACCAACTTTGGCAACTAGTGGAAAATTATTGGAGCTTGGCTGGGAAGTGATGCCACATCCCCCATACAGCCCTAATCTGGCAATATCTGATTACCACTTATTTCGAAGTTTGCAGAATTCTTTGAATGGTCAAACTTTCATAATTGACGATGACTTTCAATCGCACCTAGTTCAGTTTTTTGCTGATAAGGACCAGAAATATTTTATTAGCGCGGAATCATGAAGCTGAAAGAAAGATGGCAAAAGGTCATTGAGCAAAATGGAAAATATATAATTGATTGAAAATTATTTTATTTTATACTACAAAACCGAAATTACTTTGTTGCCAACCCAATTATCGACATATTAAGGTACATTTGCAATTGATACTTTATTTTTGACCAACTTGATGAGTAGTGACTCGCAAATAAATTATTGGCATACTTTTCAGTCTTCGTAAATTCAGTACGAGAAAAAAAATTCACAGATTTTAACATAGGAAAATATCAAAATTCAAACTATTGCTAGGAAATTGAAATGACTTTTAAGGCTTTTCACTTATTCAAAATGTTATAAAAGGGCTTTCTGTGAATTACCAAATAGTTTTCAGTAGTTTCTGAGCATTATATATCCTGGAACAGATAATATATTACGCAATTGTATTAATGCTTCTTCCAATCCTCAACACTTCCTAACATTTTTATAATAGGGTTCTTTAAGGTTCTAATAAAAGAAAATCGCACCGAACCATGTCTGGAGAATAAAGAGGCTAGGACATCGATCCAGTATTGGTTTTGGTAAAGAATTCTACAAATTCAGGCGTTTTTCCGCATAACAGAAAACGGCATTGAACTTATCTATACTGAACACACTGTTTATACTTTCATTACACAAACAGTCACAATTACATTGTCTGACGCGCGTTTCGATAACCAAGTCTTCAGAGGCTGAAGGTAAACTGTTTACCTACTGTCAGATAGTGTAATTGTCAGTGTTGGTGTAGTGGTAGGTAAATAGTTTTAGGTACGAGTCAACGGTTCCAAAAATTCCAACTTTGTTGAGCTTTTCTCGTCCGACTGCACTAGTCGAGCATTTTTCCTCTTGTTTAACTAGAATGCTTCCAATAAGACTACGGATTGTTAGTTTTGATGTTATATCCATAAAACTATGTTTCATTATCTGTCAGTGATATTCTACATAGTCTTTAACTTCATTGACAGTGACTTTTGAGCTCCATTTAGTTACAACTTCCTTTTGCCACTGTTTTTCTTTAAAGTTCAATAATTTTGTATCAATTCCGATTGCACGATTTTCATATTCAAAACATTGTATAAAATTTCATAACAATAGTTAATTGACTTGCTAACATTATCGGTGAATTTTCTAATTGTGTTAATCCATAATCGATTCTTTGATTTTTTCCATGTGTTCATCAGATGTTTTTGTGTTTCACGACTATCTTGCAAAGATTAGTTTACTCATAGAACAGTTACACTTGGACTTTGTTAACATTTCACTCACGTTATATAATTTTTTATTATATAAAAAATACATTTACATAAAATAATCTTCTTAAGGTGATATTTATCTGGGCTATCAGGAGACCGACCACCAGTTTGATGTTGTTTCTGGTCATCACGAGAAGTTCTTCAGACTTCTTAGCTGATATGGTTATGATTCATTTGGATTGTCTTAGGCACGAAGTTCCTCTATCTGAGTTGTTCAGTTTGTTATTGATGTGTCATCTTATGATGCCTCAGTAGAGTTCTGGTCCTAGGTAGGGAATCGTTGCCCCTTTTTTGTCAATGCTGCTTTCTCATTATCCAATTATTAATTTAAAAAATATGTTTTTATCAAAAGAGAAAAGTAGAGAGAACATAAGGATGCAACGGCGAAGGAAGAGGTCAACGATCAACCAAAGTCCAAAGTCAAGTTGAAACATGTTTGGAATATTGAACAATTAACTGATTATTGAAATTCACTAACCTTTCCAGATGTAAAATTACATGTTTCAAGTTGACTTTTGCCCTTGATCCATCATTGGCACTAACCTTCCCAGACATAAAATACATGTTTCAACTTGACTTTTGACCTTGATCCATCATTGACACTACCCTTTCCAGACATAAAATTACATGTTTCAACTTGACTTTTGATCTTGATCGTCACCGGTTGTTGCATCCTTATATCCTTTCTTCTTAGTCAAGGCTCTTTTGAGACCAGTTGTTAGAAGAAGAAAGAAACCTCTTTGATTGTTTCAGACCTGAGGTCTTATTCCATGTTTCTGATTTCTTCTCGTTTTTACACTTCTCTAGAACCATGACTTGCTGGCTTTTTGGGAAATATATGAAATATTGTAGTCCTGTGAAAGTAATTGGCTTGTTGGTTACTGTATAATCCGGTGTGGCCAGGTTTGCTCCTTTTGAGTTAAAAGATTCCATTCTGTTCATATTAGCTTTGACTAGTGCTTGTAAGGTTACTGCACTATCTGATATATAGTATCAATATCTTGCATATGTAAGGATAGCGTATGTTTCCACCTGGAAAATGGAAGAATCTGAGCCTATTGGGATAGTGAGCTTGGTTCCTGGATTATATATTTTTGCCCCAACTTGTCCATTTTAGAGCCATTTGTCTTTTGCTGTCGACTTGTTCTATAAATTTATAGTTTTTAGTAAAGCTACTTTGTGATCATATCTATGGACACCTTCCTATCCGTTAGAATGCTGGGATGCACAATCGTGTCACCGGGCTTCATGTTCTGTTCCTTGTATGTCTTTATTGCTCCACTTTCTATAAATGTCTTCAAAGGAGGCAAGTCTAAAATGACATGACATCCTTTGCAACTTGTATGGAATTGAATTGCTTCCTCAATTTTGGTTTTTGTTCTTGGCTACTGTATGCAATTGTGCCTTATGGCTTATTGCTTGAAGATGTCTTTATGTGAGTCTCTATATTATTTACCATAGTTTTTTCATTTATGAATAACTTCGTGAGTTTTGACAATTACTAGAAGACACAATACTTATTTTAAAGTAGTCAAACTCTAGATGTAGTGTAGCTACAGATTTGAATAGTGTTCATTTTAATACAAATTTTGGTAAAAAGTGAAATACCGTAAGTAAAATCATAAATATATGATTAATATCAAGAAATATTAACAAAAAATTAAAACTTATATATTATGCACATGCTAATTTAATATCATGTTAATTGGATAAAATTTCAAATCCTCATAGTTTTTTTGCATTCCCCACTAATTAATTGTACACTATCATTATCGAATAATGTCTAGTGACATCAAAAAAACAACAAATTTTTACAAATATATTTATTTTTGTCACTTTTCTACAAACTTGCAAAGATAATTTACAATTAACCTAATCCGATTCTATCCCAAATGAAGGCACGTTTCTCCGATAACGAAAAAATAACAAAATTCCTCAGTGAAAATCAAACAACATTAAAACTCTGATAGGATCATCCATTTTGATTGCAGGGATATACAACAGAATGTTTTCATAACATTAGTTTCCATATGCCCCCACAGATTGTTTATTTATTACTTACTTAATATTATCAACTGTTACAGATGCTTCTTTTGGACCATCTAATTTGGCAGCCAATTTTTCACGTACTTTTTGCACATGAGTGTCTTCAAATTTTGGTTTCTTCGCCAAACTTTCTGGACCGTCATAATCAGCTGATCGTTTTACCTAAAATATATTATTATTTATACATATTGTCCTATATCAACGTCACCTTAAAATCCTACTTCTACTTCCTTTAAAGAAGTTTGTAAAGATGTCTGTTTTAAATTAACTAAATACAATAGAAATTAGCAAATTGGTAATTTAAGCCATTTTATAACATCAAAATCAAATAATTTTTATCTGACTCAGCACAATCCAATAGGTGACACATTCATATTTGAATCAAAGGACTGTAATGTATCTTCGAGCTAACCAATGATGGTTGATCATATTCTTCGTATAAAAACTATTTTGTTACTCAATAACCAAAATTTTAATTCTTAATCTATAACCAACAACCGTCTCATCGTGAAAAATTAAATAACTCAATTCATTACTTTGGAAGAAACTCTTTATTACACAAAAAAATAATTAATTAAACTTGGTTTCAATAATGCTGTCTTAAATACTAATCTTATTGCATTCAAAAGCTATAATTAGTTATAGAAATGGATATTTATGGTCATTAGAGTCACATCAATATAAAATAAAAGTAATTTGATATATTAATGCTCTAAAAGACACTTGGAATCACTTAACTATGACGTCGGTTCCCATTAGGAGCGCTCAGTATACAACTTGGCTCAAGTAATAAATCTTAACGAATACAATAATATCTAGAAATTGGGCAGGTAAATTTATGGTCCTTCTGAGTCACATTTATATATTAAAAAAATTAGGTAATCCGAGACGATACATTAATGGAGGATAAAGTAAGGGACACTTTGTTCACTTAACTATATGATTAACAGATCCTAATGGTTCGTATCAGGGAGTGATGAAATAATTCGCACAATAGGTTGTATCTTTGTCTGGGTTACATTCGAGCAATGTTGCCTAATTCTTAATGTTACATTATTATGTAAGAACAAGGACCTGTGTATTGTGAATGGTTGGTGTTGTTATAACTCAAAGGTCTTCCCGACAATTGATAATATATTCAAATTTAGATGACTGGATTCAAAATATTGGAGCTTCTTTTTTGGACAAATACATAACAACTCAATATTATTAATAATTCAAAATTAGTAAAATCACATATATTGAGTGTTTAACTATTTGCTTCCAGGCCATATAACATTAACGAGATACCATTTGCTGTTTTTAATTTGGCAACTCTTGGAACAATGTCTTATCAAAAAATAACTTCTATTCTCGCTAGTGGCCAATTGAACATTGTTATCAATAATCAGAATAATATCTTCTATTTTAATTCTGGCAAACATTTTTAACTTTCCTAAATATCCATTCCTGAATCTTCTTCTAACATCCTCTTGGTTTATTGTCTAGATTAGTGCCTTCAATATGATCTAAATATGGTATTCTGTCTTGGTCTATATTTTTTAAAAATATTGATGATGTTAATGCAACTACTACATCTTCAACATCTTCTGATAACTTGTTAACGGTCTTGGGTTTGTAATAGCTTCGCGGTTACAAAGTACTGTTACGAAATTTAAGGAATTTCTTAAAACGGTCTGTAGCAAATCAACTTTGACTATTTTGAATTTTCTCTAAAATACCAAATTCTTCTAAACTAAAAAATGCAATAATTCTTCATAATGATTGAGTGAATGCTTCTATTGACAATGAACTAGATGAATTAGTCTATGAATTGCACAAATGAATAACACAATCCAGGCTTTTTAGATTCTCTTCAAGAAAAGGACTGGCATCACCTACTCCTACCACTCCCAAAGCCTTTAGCTTCTTGTACTTGATGTTTTGATAACAGAACAGAATCAGCTTTTATATCAGTGATTCCCAAAGTAGTCCAGTAGTAGTAATGAGTGTTTTGAAAGTGGTTTACCAGGAAAAAACTTTTGGCAACTTCTGTATCTAAATTTTTTACAGTAAAGTGCTGACGCATGTTACATTTTTTTATTACAAATTTAAATTTTCTACATTGTGAAATCCAAAACGGTTCATTGTTATCTTGCATGTACATGGTTTGGGGAGTCGTTTTAGCTTTACAGCCACTTTACCTCTATACCTAAAAGATATTTTGTACTAGACTCTACACCTCATTGTTTCGCTCCCAAATTACGTAGACTCTTCCAAAGCAGGTTATTTTTTGGGGTTTTTGGTTCCTACTTCCCAAGGTGTTAGTGCTATTCCTTTTAGTGAAATGGGCAGGAAATTCGTAGAGTAGATGCTCTGCTGTTTCCATGGTTTGTTCATAGAATCTGCAGTTCTCGTTCTCTGTTATGTCTATTGTCTTAAAGTGATATTTGACTGACCACCAGTTTGATGTCGTTTCTGGTCATCAAAAGAAGTTCTTCAGACTTCTTAGCTCTATGGTTATGAATCTTTTTGATTGTCTTAGGCTTAGAGAGTTTCTTCCATGAGACTCCATGATTTTTTAGTCATCCGTTCAGTTTGTTATTGATGTGGTATATGACTTCGGCCTTAGGTATGAAGTCTTTAGCCTTTTTTGGCAAGGATGTCTACTTCATCATTTCCTAATACCCCCTGGTTGCCTGGAAGCCACAATAGGGTTACAAGGTTTTTATTAACTAGTGTTTTTTTAAAGTATGCTAATACTCCCACACTAGTTTGGACGTGTACTCAATAGCTTTTAGAACTTTCAATGCTATCTGAGAGAATGTGAATGTGCTTCTTAGAGAGGTTTCTATCAAGACAATTCTGAACACATTCGTTTATTGCTAGAAACTCTACTTTAAAATGGTGAGGAATGATCCTAGTGATATGGGGAGGCATTTTGACCCAAAAATTCCCAGTCTAGCACTTGTGCCAGCTTCTAAGCATCAGAAAGATACATTTCAACAAGCTGAGAAAGATTTTTATTGACCCATAATTACCACTTACCACAATTACCAATGGGATATCTTTGTCCAGGGCACACCTGCATGATTTTTCTTTCAGTGAGTTTAATAAATAAAGCTTTTTACTACTTTGTATTTACATAAGGATATAAAAACTCAATTGCATCATCTCTCTCCGATACCTTAGTCTCTTCTCCAATTGAACCATATTAATCTATTATTGTATACAACTGTATTTTTCTAAAGTAAAGGTTTCTTTCAGATTTAATTTAATGACTGTCTTTTCTGGTACTCAGTATTCGTTAAATGTCAAGTTTTTAGTTTTTCTTTGAATACCTTTATCTTTGTTTTTACAGTTTTCAATAGTACAGTTTTCATTAAACAATTTTATGATGACTTTTGAATGTAGCTTAAACCAGTTGCTATTCTCAACTACAGAAAACATACAGTTTTTACAAATTTTCTGATTTCTAAGTTAACAGCATATGCATCAAGAGGAATATTTTCTATTATTTTAATAGACCAATTTGATTGTGGTTTCTTAAACTACAAAGGTCCCTCCCCCTCTCTCGATTTAATAATTTTTTTGGAACAACAATCACAAGATTCTTCTTAATACATATTATTAATAATTTAGTTACAGGGTCTTTCGCATGTATAGTGGTATGATTTAATCAATCAAGTATTTTCATTTTATTTGTTTTTTTAAATATTATGAAAGAACAAATACATTTTTTCCATAACATAAAAGAGTTCCACGAAAAACATCTAATTTATTTACCTGTGTGGGTATCTCCAATGGGGCGCTTTTATCAATAGCCGGACAACTAGCAGTTTCTCCATTTAAGTAAGCCAATAATTCTTTACGATCAGGTCTTCTTACCACAGGTATATTTTCGGCAGCAGCTTGTCTTACATAAACTGGATGAGTTAATGAAATGTTCTTCAATATGAATAACAAACATTCTAATGTATAATACTTCTTTGGGGTGCCATCTTTGCCAGAACTGAAATAACAAATTTAAATATCACATTGGATTTTGTCTAATATAGAGTGAGTTTTATGTATGGAATACATCAATTATCTCGGAATACGACCTATATTATGGTGGTATTTACATTGTTGTCAAATCTTTCCTTTTTTCGGAAAAAATGAACTTTGTTATTCAAAATGGATCACCCTGTATATTTCTCGCTTTTCAAAATCCTTAAGAAATACTCATTATATACACTTTTGTGCGGTGATCAAGTGTGGTAGTAGATCTGAAAGGGATGTCAGCTTTTTTCGAATTCCGGGTGTTATGTCGTTCAAACAAACAGCATCTTAACCAGCTGTTCAAGGAACGTAGAAAACGACAGCTAGATGCTACAGAGTGTTTCTATATTCAACCGACAACGCTCTACCACAGAGAGATCTCAATTAATGATTAATTTTGATATAGGGATATGAACCCTTACAGGGCCTAGTTGCTGAGGTATAGTGTGTTAAAATTTCAAATCAAAATAAAAAATTTGCCATAAATCAAAAACACCATTTTATTTTTTTTTTCGAATTTGGTGACTAATATGCCTCTTAATAAAGTAATAGGTTGACGTAAACAAACTTTGGAAACATTTAACTAACGGTGCGCTGTCAGGGTTAGTTATAACTTTTATCCCACCATTTTTACGTCAGTGGAGCCAAATTCTTTTTTTAATTTTGTTGTAAATTGCCTGATTGTTTTTGTTAAAAAACTAATAACCTTTTATGGAGCTAAAATGAATGGTTTTGTAGAAATTTTCCAATAAATAAAAGTTTGCAAGCACATAAGTAATTTACAAATCAATTAATTATTCATTTAATTTCGAATAGTGATTAAACGTAAATAAAAATTATTCATAATCTCAATTTCAAACAAAAATGTATTACAATAAAAACAAAATTGGAATAAAAATAATAATAGCCCAAATTAAATTCAAACAACACTAGTTATTCAAACTGTTGGCCTCTTACACCTTATTACACCGTTTTGTCATTGAAAACCATATCTTTGAGAATAAATTTGGATAGGATTGAATGATTTCTGCCGCAGCTTGAATTCTAGCTATTAGATCTTGCTCAGATTCGATGATTGTTTTGTACACTAAGAACTTAAAAAAATCGATAGGATTTAAGTCAGGTGATCTTGGAAGCCAATAACTGGTTCCACCCCGATCAATCCATTTTTCTCTAAAGCGCCTGTTTAAGTAATTTCTTGCCGCTGCAGCAACAAATTTTGTGCTAAATGTGGTGAATCTGTGAGGGTGACTTTTGGAAAGTTGATAAACAGAAAGACTTTCAACTTTAAAACGAGACAATAAGGATGATGAGTGAAACAGTTAAATTGAAACAATTTCACCTTACATCAAATTTTCACAAACAACTCGAATATATAAAAGATTTGTGACAAAAACTTCACAAATGAGTAAAAGGATAATTGAGAAATGGGTGTTTATTTTCTTAAGAGGATTGTTGTCACTTTTTACTTTTCTAGAAATTGAAACATGTCTGAAAATGATGTCTTTTAAAGACTTATAGATTGTGACAAGCCAGCTGAAACATTCAGTGCTTCTACTCCTACTTCTACTCCCCTAGTATACAGCTGACCAAGGACATAACTTTGAAGGGAAGATACATTGTTTTTCAAATAAATAAAAGCTGTCGTAAATGAAAAATCAGTCCCATTACTTTTCTCTAATTGTAGACTTGATTTGGCCATGTTGGAATAATGGGAGGAGACAAACCAGATTGAAGGTAGTACAAGGTTATATAAAAAAAGCAACCATGTATAATAAAAATAATTTGAACTGAAGAAATGTAATAAGAGCAACTTCAAGTATTGATATCTCAAAAACAAAGCAAGATATCAAAAAAATTTATTTTTCATTTTTGACTTATTTTTTGATTTACAAAATGACATAGCCAAATCCTGGTGCTACAGAAATCTTACTTGGACCCTGATAAAAAATGCTACAATTTAATTCAAGGGATTCTTTTCACCTAAAATTCATTCGATTGACGACTACCACATGATGTAGTCAGCTTAATTTGTCCGCATGTCTACTATATCTTGATTCATTGCCACAACCCAAACCCATAGTACTAGGTCTATGCACAAACCACAATCTATTACGGCTCTGTTATCTAACTAACAAAAATTGGGAATTACTGTAACAGCATTATCATTAACATTGACGAAAGGAAAAATAAAAAATGTTGGCAAAAAATGGCTAATTGAATGAAGATAATTCAGCTACATGACATTTCTAAATGAATTGGTTGGTGATGATTTTCTCAACTATTTAAGAATGGAATACAATTGTTTTAATGCATCATTAGATTTAGTGAGTCCACTGATCACTTAAGGGCAGACAGACAGTATAATTATTTGTAAATTCAGTACTGCAATCATTTTTCTTTTTTCTTTTAATAATGATTTTTTACATATCTGTTGCTGTATTGCTGACAATTAACTTTTGATGATTTGTACAGTCTAATCTAAAATGAATTCTCACTCTCTTATAACAAAAGCTATTGTAAAATGTAAATGAATCAATCAAAGTAATGAAAGTAGGTACACAAGTGTTATCACGTTAACCCCAAAAAACCAACTGAGATCTGCCCTACAGTTAAACATACTATATAATTTTGTCAGTTAGTCGGACAATCAGATGGAACAATCACCTGACAAGGCCCAACAGGACTAAAGTCAGAGAAAACATCTAGACAAGACCTAATATTTCAGCTAATGTAACCAATTTATCCTGTTGGCCTGACCAAATCATACTTATATTCACTTTTTGGAACTATATCAAATTCGGCTTTTAGATCCAAACAATCACTAGTCACAATATAGTAGCTTAGATATATATATATATATATATATATATATATATATATATATATATATATATATATATATATATATATATATATAACTGTATGAAACTGCTACAGTTCTTTAAAAGCTAAATCATAAAATTGTTTATTCAATCAGATTTGCAAACTAGCCAATAAGAATCCATATTATCGAAGGATAAAATCAATTTGTACACAAAATTTATCACTTCCATGTTTTCTCTTTATTAGTATTCTAGTATTTATATATTAACATTTGTCCCAACAGAAAACCAAATTTGAAAAGTTTCATTTACAATATTGTTGAAGTTATAAAATATACTCCTTATTACTTCGAACTGTTTTACTTACCCATACATGAGATAATTCGTTTTAACATTTTTGGGCCAAGAGAATTCTCCAAAAATAATCTGGTTATCTCTTTCAATAATTTCTTTTTTGTTAACATTGTACTGACGCAACAAACTTAATGGATCCGCCATATTTACTTATTATGCACAACAATAACTAAACACCCCAGGCTGTTTGAGTTGCAGCAATCTTACTTTAAAGCCTTCAAAAGCTTTTATCGTATCGTATAACTTTTTACATTTATTTCACAAACACGACTGTACTTTCAAAACACGCCATTTTTGAAAACTTTCAATGACAACTGACGTAAGCGGAAGTTTATGTTCAACACTAACACAGGGTTCATTCTCAAGGACTTTTGGAAACTAAGATAGAGTACATACAATTATGATTCGAATGCTCGATCGAGAACTGAGAGAATTGTTGTTCAGAAACTGATAGAGAAAATCGGGTCGTCGCCTTTTATGATATACTATCCCACAGAAAATACACTTTGTGTACGATCCTTTTTATCCTGATAGTGGGTAAATTCGATCAACCCAATCGTTCGTTTGTTTACGTTTTATTTAAATTTTAAAAATTATTTATTTCTACCATTAGTTTTCATGAGCAAGGTAAATGAGGTTTTTCCACTTTTTGTCATTTCAATATAAAAATAGCTTATCGGTCTTAACCTTTAGTAAAAAATTCGTAACTACTCAGTCACAATTATTAAACATACGTGAAACAAATTTGCAAAAACTGAGTCAGGTCTTCCACTTCACGAGCTACTCAGTACTTTGCAACAGATCAAGAATTCATGTAATCTTCCTTTTGAATTTTTGCTAGCTAATTCTCTAGTAGCAATACTCCCTCTTGTTTTTATGAACTATACGAACAAATCTTTATCCTGATATCTTTTTTCAAGATGCATCATTGGTATGGATCTACTTGTACTATTTTGTTAAATAATTCAGGAGGAATCGACGCATTGGTGTATGCAAAGATGCATTGGTTAGATCTTTTCCTGGTTTTGGGGTAAGTATTATTTCAGATTTTTTAAGTATTTTTGGCCAGTACTGCAGTCTTGAGATAGCATTAAATATACAAGTTAACATCTTGTTGTTCCGTTACTTTCATTTCCTTTGGTGTTGTTAACCTTATGTTTGTCGTGTATGTATCTTAATTCAGTTCATTTTGCATAGTCTGGTCTTGAGTATCATTAAGAGGGGCGAAAATTTCTGCTAGGTGTCTACTTTTTCTTCGTCGCCTCTAGTTCAAGTTGCGCGCGAAATTAACAAAACACGTATTACCAATGTAATTTTCTTATATCTCTATTAAGAATATTATAATTTTTTTAAAATATTTTTCATTGGTCAAAAGTACCCAAATTTCGTATCTCTAAAAATATTAACCATACCCCGAAGCCATAGGACCTTTTTTATTTGTTTTCTAAACGACGCCATACGAAAGTTCTTCGTTCTGTATTCATTTGCATATTAAAAATTGGGCTTTGAGTGTTTCATGTAGTGAAAGTGACAGTCTCGACTTTCGGGACGTTCTGGAGTATAAACAACTTTAACTTAAATGTGACTCTGGCTACTTCAATGTTGACAGTTTCACTTCGATGATTTTGCATAACCTTAAATTTTTAATTATCTGAAATTGTTCATTTTATCCAAAGTTTTGTCTAAATTAATGAATATCAATGAATGATGATGAAAAAGAAAACATTGCAAATATCATTAAGTAAATTATATTGTTCAATAAATAAAATGTTTATAATTCTCCATATTATTTATTTTCTTTCCTCAGTGTAATTGAAAAAGTTTTGGATCTTATCGTCGTGTAAAAAATGTTGTGTACGCCGCGGCTGAAATACTACTTTGTTGGACTCGACTGTTGCTCAATTTTCAGACTCGTCCAACAAAGTTGCACTTTTAGTCCTTGGCATACAAATAACTATTTCAATGAAGAATATAAAAAAATTGTCTGGTTGAAAAATAACAATTCCTTGCAATTGTTTAAACAGTTTCGGTTTATCATCAGAAGGGCAAATTGAAGAGGATCGCATAAAAAATTGAGGTGGAATAATTTTCAGATTCCTCCTGGACTAACATATCCTTGTTGTCAGATTTGGACTAATTCTGGCCCTATATTTTTCACTGCAATCCGTTTAATATTTTTACAGAAGCTACCTATAGCTTCTGTAAGTCCCAGGAGATAGAAAGGTCTAATATATAATAATAAAATGCGAAAAGAGATGATTACTCGCATATGGATTCGATGACTCCACCTATAGTGCGGCTATCGCGAGATTCGGATGCGGCAAATGGACGCTATGTATTGGCAAGGCTGAGGGATTCCACAATACTTAAAGCAGACTATACCTCGCCTATCTCCTCGACCAATTATCCAGCGTGTGCTTCGAAGGGCACACGAATACCAGCGTGAAACTAAGGCTAGTATCAGAGGGACTCCCTAACGACGTGGATTCCTTGCGCGAGTTTTATTCTTCCACAACGCGTATAGTATTGATTCAGCCGAAGTTGAAGCAGATCTATCCGCCTTCAGGTCTTTCTTTTTAACGGAGAAACGTCCACAGCTTCAAAAAATGAGGAAAAACTATAGCAAATATTATTTCAGGTAAAACTAAAAATTTTTAGTTAAAATGACGCGATCAGAGAAGCAAGCAACTTCTGAAAGACTGAACGATAGCATGCTCGGCCCGTTTCTTATTAATATTCGATTCCTAAGGCACAAAACAGATGAACTGAATCTTTTTCTAGAGGAGATTAATTTTCTAGAGATTGTTGCCATTAGCTTAATAAAAATGAGCCTGTTCTTGTCAAAAACTATACCAGATTCAATAGAACTAATTTATCTCATGGAGGTACTATGATCATATCTACAAATAACGACTTTTCTGAAATAACACAGTTCAATGATATAATAGGACGTTAAGGCGGACCTGATCCTGCTAGTGGTTCGATGTTGGAAGCACCATGCTAAGGACAGGAAGAATTGGCAGTCGATTGTAGAGAAAGCCCTGGTTATCAAAGTTAAAGAAGAAGAACCTAGATATCAAGTGAATTATTGATGATTAAGCTCAAAGAAAGCCATAAAAGACAGTATGTACAAATTGAGATTGAATGAAGCAGTATTCAAAGTATAAGATGTCATCATGTTAAATTATTTGTACAGTATTACTACTTTAGATCAATTTAGTGGTGAATTGGCGTTTGGGGTTCCTATAAGGTATGTTGAAAATGGAAGCTACACATCAATGGCAACGAGATTTCCAGAAGGGGTTGTGATAATGTTTCTTTAAAAGGCAAAGGGTGCATAAATTCCGTGAGGATGTAGCTGGAAATGTTCTCAGGGCACATACCTTGAAAGGTTCATCTTAGTTAATGAGATGATGCATCTGGAAAGGTTCTTCTTCAGTTATCAGCTTCTCAAAGGACCGTAGCGCCGGTTAAAAAAAAGATCAAGTGAATTAACAATTTACAAGATAATAATCCGTCCCGTAGCCACATACGGATGCGAGACATGGACTTTGACGACGATGTTTGGCCCTGTTTTCGAAAACCGTAAGCGGAGGATCCGGAGGAATGCTGAGCTGAGACAGATGTATGACGAGCTAGATTTGGTGGCGTTCATGCGAAGGGCGCGTCTGGGACACGTGGTTCTGATTGATATCCGCACAGATTCATGTATAGAGTTCCTGGAGGTCGGCGATTAAGAGGATGACCGCGCCTTCGCTGGTTGGAGGACTTTGAGGCAAATCTGATCCAGCTAGGGGTTCGAGGTTGCCCAGGATAGAAAGAATTCGCAGTTGATTGTTGAGAGCGCCCTGGTACTCAAAGGACTGTAGCGCCGGCTAAAGAAAAAGAAGAAGTATAAAACATCGACTATTAGTAAATCATAGGTATTGTTGACACAGTTTCATAGTGGTACAATAAATTATAAATTTATTAAAAATGTTAAATAATTTGGAATGGAATAAAATCTTGAATGTTTTTTTGATACAAAAATTGAATTTAGCAGCATATTTTTTGTTTGTCAACAATAGCGCTCTCTGAAACACCAGCTAGTGATAAGCAACATTACATATTTGATATCAGACTATCAGCTTCGGATATCAGACCTTGAATTGGAGCATCGGCGGAGGTAAGTTTATCTATCAGTATACAGAAAACATAATCTCTATCTCATTCTGATGTACAGTTCTACATAAATCAGATTAAGCTCACCTCCTTCTAGGAATTTATATTTAGAGGCTACGAATGGTCTATAAAAAAATGTAGACTGATTACTAATAATTATATTCCATAAAAAGTTGCTAAAATAAAGATATTACCATGAGTTTTTTTCCTTAAATATACTATTTTACCTTCAGTTCCCTTATATATTATTGAATAAATTCATTTAAAAGTTAAATTTTCAGTAATAAAATGATCGAAAGGATATTCGGACCTAGTTAAAGAGGGGTGTACGAGATTGTTGTGTTTTCTTAAAGTAATTTTCGCGGCATACCCGGTATTACACAATTCGCACTTGTATCTCTTTTCTTTAGTGTGTGTTCGGTTGTGTGAAGTCAAACTTCCGCGTCGTGTGAAATCTTTAAAGCAAATTTCGCATTTGAACGGCTTCGCAGTCTCGTGATGCGATTTTATATGTTGATTTAAGGTCGGTTTAACTTTGAAACATTTAGAACAAAATTTGCATTCGAACGGTCTTTCCCCGGTGTGGACTCTAATGTGAATTTTCAAGTTATGTTTCGCTTTGAATTCTTTGTGACAAGTTTCGCATTTGAAAGGTTTTTCTCCTGTATGATTGAGCATGTGTAATTTCAGATTATCTCGTTTTTTGAAAGCCCTGAGACAAATGTCGCATTTGTAAGGTTGTATGCCTGTATGGACGAGACTGTGTCGTCGTAGTTCGTGTTTTCGGGAAAAAGCTTTCGAACAAACGTCGCAAAGGTACGGTTTTTCGCCAGTATGGATTCTTCGGTGGTCTATCAAACTTGCTTTTTGCGAAAATCGTTTCAAACAAAATTCGCATTCGAATTTTTTCTCTTTCGCATGGGTCTTCAAATGATATTTTAAATATTGATTCTTAGCAAAAGATCTTGAACAAAGATAACAATGGTATGGTTTTTCACCGGTATGCATAATGACGTGGCCCTTCAAATAAGACCTATGTCCAAAACGTTTCGGGCAGAACGCACATTTGTAAGGTTTAATACCAAGATGTTTGAACAGTATGTGATATTTCAAACTGTATTTTCCTTTAAACGTACTGGGGCACAAGGCACATTTGAACAAATTTCCTTTTGGTTCTTTTAGACCATTCACATGTTCTTCAGTTGATTTTCTGTGGTGGATTTTCTTAAAATTTATTATATGTACAAAATAATGTTGTAGGAATTCGATTTTGCTCATAAAGTATTTTCCGCAGAACGAGCAGGATACAAGTCCTATCTTAAAGTGAAGGGTGAGGTGACGATTTGTAGTTTTAGATGAACCAAAATCTACAAAAAAAAAGAAACTTTCATAATTGAAATTACTCATATATATATATATATATATATATATATATATATATATATATATATATATATATATATATATATATATAACGATATTGAAAGCTTCATTGAAGAATGTGAAAAAAAGGCTTTAAGATATTTATTTTCATGGTTAAATGATGAAATTTATTGGCATTACCCCTATCCCAAGCCATCTAAATGACATTCAAGCCCGCTATATCATTGGTACCATCGCATCAAACAACTCAGCTGCCAAAGAAACTCTTCTAACGTCAATAGACAGCTTACAGCCTCAAAGCCCAAGAGGAAACTCCCTTATCCGCCCCTTCAGCTGCTAGCAACAGCATATGAAGACCTCCCATAGTCATTAAATGAAATCTGGTGAACCAGTTCACTAGCTAAATGACCGACGATTGATAATAATGCAGACCACCTGCATCCCCGATTACCAGCTTTCTTATTAAATAATAAACAAAAAAATTGAAAAAAAACCTACAAAAAAAACAGCATCCCTAGACCTATAAAGAACCGTTTTTTAGGCTGTAACTTTCCTCATTTTTCTTCAAATCCAGCTTGGTCGTCCTTTTTCTCCCTGATGAAGTGCAATCACAAACCAATCCTCACAACCCCAGCCCTGCAAAGGAGCAGCTCCTATATCAGTACCAATTCGAATTAATCCTCATCCCACTCAAAATATTTCCAACGAATCTGTCTATTTTTCTCTCAGAGTGTTCAAACGACCATTCTAAGTCAGTAGTTAAAAGACTAGACCTATCCGAAGGGTCTATACTCTCCCAGAGGCGATAGAAGGTCAAATGCACTGATAGAGCATTGCATGTAAATGCATTTAAGATAGTATGTCTGGCAGGCACTTTCTATAATAATAATGAAAAGAAAATATCTTTACTTATCCATTCAAATAAGCTGCAAAACAGACTTTAAGGTCTCTATAAATAAAAATCTTTAAATGCTAAACATTTTACTATGTATTGTGTGAGTAGACCATACAATTACATGAATTGCTACTTCTATTCTCCCTGGCAAATATAAAGAAGCATTAATTAGGGCTATCATATAAAATTTTTGAAAAATCTATTAATATCTCTGAATCTGATCAAATTTTAAACAAAGTGGTTTTTTCATAGGAGAATATCAGTCTTTTGAAAAAAATCTTGGATAGAACTACAATACTTTACAACCAATTACTGTGTACTGAAGAAAACTTTAATGTGTCTGCACTGGATGTTAGACTGGTCTGTTACAGCCTGGACCACGCAATCTCACTTTTTAGTGTACTTATTGCCATGAGCGAGAATGATGTTCCAGTGTCTATTGCATAACGCATCATTATTTGTTTTTTGGATGGAAATGTAGAACAAATTGGGTTGGTAAACACTGGAACAGATCCAATTTGTCGCCATGCTATTATTATTTATTAGGTTCATTGACACTTGAAGGATTGCAATCCGAAACCAATGTAAATGGTTACATGACAAGCAAAGAGATTTCCACAAAGAAGCTTCTGGAGAGATTAGGTTAGAAAGAGTAGGAATAGTGTGTAGAGTATGTCTGAGACAATCTAGCAAAACTGTAACAAACTTCAGCTCTGTAACTTGATAATAAAATTTTTTAAAGAAAAATTCCTGTTTAATTTGAACCACCCTCATAATTCCTATTATTTTTGCATTATAATTATCAAAAAAGAATAGAATTAATAATTAATCTCGATTCTTTGGAAAGAATAAAAATCATTTTTGATTATACTAAACCGATTAAAATTGTTTTCAACTCTTGTAAATGAATTGATGAATATTTGCTATTGAATCATTAAAAACAGCCAAGAGAATATAGAATTGTACACATTTATGCAAGATGGTTTAGATATCAATCCTTTCAAATTTTGCGCCACTTTCTCAGCCAAAGTAGAAGTCCATGTACCCATATGGTCTAAAATTGAGTGTGACCAATTTTCAAATGATAGAAATGACAGGAATAATAAATATTATAGTGAGTTAAAAAAACAATATTTCAACTAGGAAGTAAAAATTGCATTTGGGACTTTTTTGAATCCAAGAAAACAAATTCAAAATTTAGAATTAAAAATTATTGGGAATCTTATTGAGAAATGCATGTTATTAATTCAGTTTTCAAATAATTATAAATATGAACTCACATTTTCTGCATACCAAACAAGGATATTTCTTCTTTATTTTAGAAACTTTTTTGTTCGTTTTTTTGTATTCTTTAAAACGTTTTATTCGTGTTTTTTTACTGCTGCATGGTTGATCCAAGTAATTCAAAATATTTTCTTCATATTTAAGATGTGATACATCAAATTCTTGGGTTAAAAGTTCTACTTTTGGTTTAATATCAATTTCTTCTTTGATCTGTGTAAGATCCTTAGGATGTACATACATATCTTCAGCTCTAGCTACATTGGTATAATTTCTTTGATCAAGGTATACATCGATGCCTTCAACTTCTGATTTAATGTTTGTTATTTTTAAAAGTAAAGGCTGAACTTCGGATTGGCAGTTCGTTTGGCCTTCCGAAAATTCATCAACTACTTCTTGTTTAATTAAAACGTTGTCTAAATTGGCGGGATACATTTTTTCTTCGTCTGTTTCCATTAAAAATAGTAAATATTAAAGTATAATATAATTCAATTAAAATGTTAAAAAATATGAATAAAAACAGGTTTACTATATGTCAAAACAAATATACAATAGTTATGACAGTTAACCATAGAGATGTAATCTAATTTTATATTCTGTGTTTGGACACTGTGAAGAATATGTCACTGCAGTTTCAAAAAAAATTAGCTGAAAATAAGCATAATATATTTTTTTTTCGAAAACTGTTGCTTCAAAAACAGTACAGTATTTTCACGTAACTTAAATAATTTGTGACTAACAATGATAATTTTTGGGTTTATTATTAGGGTTAATCGCATGCGCAGCTCTTCTAGATCAAAGAGCAAAAGAATGAACGTGACAACGCCAGTCATTTTTTGTAATATCTCATTTTATATTGTTGATGTTTATATTTATTTATTATGTTTATTATTGAATTAGATGCTTGAAGTATGGAAGCGAAAACAGAAAATACAGAGAATTCTTGTTCAGGGACGATTGAAATAATAGAAAATAAATTTCCCATTTCATTAGAAGAATGTATTAATCGGGAATCTAAAAAGTGGACACCGGTCGAAATAATAAATAAAACAAAATATGAAGAATCTAATCCAATTTTCGGAACATCTCCTGTTAATGGCATTGAGAATAATTTTTTTCATATACAATCTACCAATTATCCGAAAAAAGATGTAGACCCAAAAGTATGTGAAAATTCGCTTTTAACAGAAGCTGACAATTCGATTTCTCCTTGTAGTAACAACTTAGCACAAATTGTGGAAATGGAAACTACGAAAAATGGAATTAAAAACAAAAAACATTATCCTTGTCCCATATGTGGAAAAAGTAAGTGTGATTTTACTTTATATTTCCTCACATTATTCATTTTTAAAAATCGAAAATCATAAATATAAAAGTGTTCTTACTCAGTCTCTAAAACTAAATACCCAAATTGGAAATATAAACTTTTCCTTTTAACTAGAGTTCTTATTTTTTATTTTATACATTATTTTGCAGTTTTATTAAGTGTGAGGTATAGTGTAAACAGATGATTTTTGAATTAAAACAATGTGACACTATAAAAAATGTGCAAAATTGGATTTTTTCTAATTTCATATTATGTAAATTAAATAAAAAATTTATTTATTTGAAGCCCATTTGATTTTCCTTTAAAGGAAAAATGAGAGAAGTGATGAGAGAAAGTACTTAATATTATGTTTTGTCATATTTTAAATAATAAAAGTTTTTATTGATATTTTGCCTCACAGTTCCGCAATTTCACTTTGTTTATATATATATATATATATATATATATATATATATATATATATATATATATATATATATATATATATATATAATGCGAAATTCCTTAAATTTTCTACACAGCATTAACAGATAGGGAGCAGTACATACACCCACCTCAAGATAGATTTAATCAAAATATTCTGTATCATAGCATATTTGAAAGTAAATTTTAGTCAACAACAAGAACGACTGCCCACACTAAAAAATATTTTTCGAAAATTAATTCCATCACTAAGGGGGGTGTGTATGAAAATATGAAATTAAAAAAACAATGTTTTTTAAAATTTACCAAATTAAGTGGCACTTTACATACAATAATGGAATTCTTCAACAAATCTGCGCATTTTTCTTTTTATATTTTGTACTTTAATTCTTCAGATAAGAGGTAGGGTAGAGTGGGACCTTGTTATGAAAAAATGCCTGTAAGTCCGGTTCTGCTTAGCCGATTTTTATAAACTTGATGTTGTTTCAAAGAGCTTTTGTCCAGCAATTACATAAATATATAAATTCTAAGCAATTTAATTAGCAACATGAATGCTAGGGGGCAGTGTTTACTATATTTTAGATATTGTGTAGGTGTCTTAAAAGTAAATTCAATTAACATTAAATAGTGGAAACTGCATGCCCTCAGATATCTTAAGACGTGTAAATGGTGAGAAATTTTCTTTAAACGTCTATTAGAATGGTTCGCTCAAATAGAAATTGAAAATTTATTTTGGATGGGAAGTTCTCACATTGGTCTACCTATCAAGTCCGTGCTGGGTACGTCCAAAGGGCGTTGGACAGGATTGACTGGGGCGCTAGCCATACAGTCAAGCACCGTGTGTTGTTTGCTCATAAAGAAATAGAAAGTAGGCTTATTGGTTGTTCTTCATTTCCAGTTTTGAGTCCCTTATATCCACGCATAAACGTTAATGAAAATTAAAAAATGAGAACTTGAAAAACCTCGCATTTGCAGATTACTACTAGTTTTTGGCTAATACTAACATAAAAAGTTTTAGAACAAAAATTTTAGAACTCAAAACCCAAAGTCCGTTTTTTAAAGCTTTTGGTGTATGGTAAACATCGTGTCTGGTTTTTTTTACCATAGGAAGAGTGTGGGATGTGAAATAACTATAGACAATGATATTTTACTATTTATTCATATTTAACACTTACAAAGACCTCCAAAAAAAGCCAAAATATGCCGGGAAGTAAGTGTGTAAAATGTAATTCTAAACCTGACTCTACACTTTTTCAAGAATTTAAACGCTAAATAATATATTTCCGACAAATTATTCTAAACATTTTACCAGTAAAACAACATTTTTAACTAATTTATAACTCAACTTAATGAACATAAAAGGAAAACTATTAATACTGTTTAAATAAATATAAAAAACTACTAAATTGTTAAATTTATAAAAAATCTTAAATAAGACAATTATAAAAGCAGGCCACAATCGTAAAACCTCAATTTAACTAAATAATCTTGTCATTTAGACGAGTCTTCTCATTCCAAAACTTGATTCAGACAGTTTCGAATAACCAAACTTGAGTCAATGTTAATTAATATGTCTCTCTCCGTGTTTCGTAAGGACGAATGCTTCTAAATTATCATCAGTCATTGCTGCTCTCAATCTGGTCCATATTAACTTTTAACTTTGAAAAAACACGTTCTCAAGTAGCCTGTTTCAGTGGAATCATTAGTTAATATTTGTACACTTTGTATATTAAAGATAGTATTATAATCCACTATCGCTTCAAATGAACATTTCATACAGGAGAAGTCTTCAACATCCTTACTTACGGTTTTTTTATCTTCATCTTCAATTAGCTATAAAACGTTATCCATAATCACATTTTTCTTGCCTATTCGGACTTACTACTTGTATTGGGCCAAACATTCATAAACAATATGATTTCTTCTTTGAGCTTGTCTTTGTCAACAGATGCAATCAACGCACTAATTAGTCCAAGGCATTTTCTGGCAATTTTGCCTTCATTTTATCAAATATTCTAGGGTCGAAGACAGCCAAGTCCCAATACAGCAATTTATGCTTGGTAAAACAGGCAAAAACCAATTAAAAACATTTATACTAAAAGCATCATCAGGTGATGATGAAACTCTTTCATAGTAACATTTTTCTCCGGCCATTTTCTTTTCTTTGATTGTTTTTTTGATTTTGAAATTAGGTTCAATCAACTAATCTTTTAGATCCTCGAATTTTGAGGACGCTTCAACCTTTTCATAAAATTTATTAACGAACGTCTTTGCTGCTCCTAGTGTTTCATTAAACCTATCATGAAGATATTTCATTCTTACTATTGCTAACTCTATTAGTCTCCAGTAGGGGTGGGCAAAATAATCGATTAATCGAAAAATAATCGGCTGATCGATTAATCGAAAATAATCAAATAATCGAAAAATATCGATTAATGGATGTGGACAACATGCTGTGAAAATTTGGTTTTATAAAATACAATGTTTCTTGCCTATTTTCATTCTCAAAAATGCATAATGGTTTTGGTACAGTTTAATTGAATTTAGAATAGTTTCTTTTTAAGACACCGAAAGTACAGTTATCAAGGTATCAAGATAATCTTGATGTCGTTAAAAAGTTCTTTTAAAGCTTTATTTCCGATTAATCGACTATTTCCGATTTAACGATTATTTTTGATTGATCGTTTATTTTCGATTGATCGATTATTTTATATAATCGATAATCGATTATATTTTTTGATAATTGCCCAGCCCTAGTCTCCAGGTTTAAGTAAAGTTAAGGTTTTTCGTCTGGAGATAGTCTAATAACGGTGTATTTACTTTGAATATCTGCAGAAAATACATTTCAATAACTATTATCTCAATGTCTAGGAATTTAGTAAGCAGTCCTGTAGCGTTGCTCCTAACTGTAAGTTTGAGCTCATCTGATGAGGGAATTTTTTGTAAGGATGCAATTAGTTCACATAATACATGTTTGAGAATGGTCAAGAGTGCTTGAAGTCCAATTGTCAATTTTGCCAAATATTTTTACGGTGGAATCATTTATACTTCATCTACGAACTGCGCCAATCGCACCCAGGTGGAACGTCTTGCAGCAGATATAAATTTAATTCATGAAGAACGGCAACAAAGTTTTCTTGTATCGAATTATTTCGTTAAACGAAATTTATTTTAAGAGTAAAAAATAATGCATTAGATAGCATGAGTGCATACGAGGGCCGTTTTTTTTCAACATCCGATAGGCTACAAATAAAAAACAAGTCCATATAAAACAATAATTTCATTACCAAAAGATTGGTACACTTACAGTTACTTTTCGACATAATCGCCGAGGAGATTGAGACATTTGTCATATCTGTGGACAAGCTTTTCAATGCCCTCTTCAAAGAAAGTTGCCGCCAATGAACAGACCTTGAAACTTCTGGAAATACTGTAGACAAAGCAGTAACGGTGAATCTGCGGTTTTCTTTAACCATTCTGTCAACTCGTTGAACCAGGTCACCTGAAACGACAGATTTGCGTCCTTGGCCCCCTTCATCAAGCACATCATTACGGCAATCTTTAAACATTCGACACCATTCACGCACAACACCATCACTTATGAAGTTTTTCCCATATACACGACTCATTATCCGATGGATATTGTCTTCAGCCTGTAGAAAACGAATCACACATTCGCAATTTACACTTGGCGGGAGCACATCGCCGACTGACGCCTGAATGTCAACCACGGCGGAGGGTATAGCGCGAGAGTTTCGAGGGCGTCTACAGCGCATACCATTTTACCTTTAAGCCGATGGTGCACAGTGATTTGTCTTCCTGTCACCCGAGCTAGCATGAGCTTGCTACCTGCAGTAATTTAAACTGTTCTCATAATAATCTTATTATTGCTGCTAGATGGCGTTACCTAAACGTAAAGCTAATATTACTAACAATGAGAACAAATTATTAAATAAACCATGTAACAAATCTAATAATTAACAACTCAGATAACTAATTACGTAATTAGTTTCATCTAATTCCGCTATCAAATGTGACACTTTTAAGTTACCCTCGACATTAGGAAACGTCACATTTTTCATAACCTTCATATATCACATTTTACTAATCAGTAAAGATATCTTCAAACTGTACGTGCACCGAATTTGGTACGCCCAAGTAACGAATTAATTGATCCAGAAAACATTTCATTTACAATCTTTTTGTTTTGGGTTTCCTATAAAATTGGCATTTAAGAGCTTATAGTCCACTCATTTTCCCCACAGCAACGAGATCAGTCAATTCCCTATTTTGCGAGAAAACTATGCGTCCCAGCGAAAAACTTAACCCAGACGAGTTGTAGATAATTAAATTTATTCCAACTTTGACATTGAACATTTTGCGTTACGTTGCGTAGTTGAGTCGCTAGAGGGCGTGCAAAAGATTTCAAAACTTATTTGTTGCATTTTCTGGAAAACTATGCTTTTCAGGGGGAAATAGAACATGACAAAGTTGTAGTACACAAAATTCCCCACAACTTTTGTCGGAAACTTTTTTCTTAATAACGCATATTTCCACCGCTAGGGGCGTGGAAATTTTATAAAAATCAGTTTTTCCGATTTTCCGGGAAAATTATGCGAGCTAGGGAAAAAAGTTAAATGACAGTCTTATATAGTATAAGATTTCGCAAAACTTTTGTCTGAAACATTTTTTCCAGTTCCGACCCGAAATGTAATGATTGTATTATGAGGTGGGCAAAAATTTTAGAGTGTACATTTAGTCGACATTATAACTGCCGCATCTGCAACTTTTACTTTATTTTTAGATTTCGCAAGGTCGAATTCAAGAAAAAAACACCTCGGTCTACATTTCCTCAATAGATCAATAGTATGTTCGTTTTGTGGTCGAATATTTATCCAACAAAAACATTATTTGATACACAATTTTATCCACGCCGTGAAAAAGAAGAGAACAAAATGGCCGACGGTCGAATACGTGAACAAATCGATGCCAGACGATAGTATATCGATTAAAACCGAGACAATAAAACCAACGTTCGAATTCGATTGTGATATATGCGGGGAACGTTTCGATACCGAAGATCGTCTTCAAAACCATTTAAAAACCCATCCGATCTTATTTAACTGTGATATATGCTCTAAATCTTTCAGCAGAAAATCCTCCCTCACTCAACACAAACTTATCCACTTCGGCCCACAGTTTTACTGCGAAATTTGTTCCAAACCTTTCAAAAGTAAATCGAATCGTAACCGACATCTATTGACACACTCGCAAACTCGTAATTTATTTTTCAAATGTACCGCGTGCGTACAAAAATTCAATAAATCCACAAGTTTCGTAAACCATTGGATAACGCACCAAGAAAAAGCGAAGCTGCAATGTAAATTGTGTAACAAGACGTTCAACAAAACCAGAGACATTTTCGAACATTGCAAAAATCATTTTTATATTAAAAATCGATTGCAATGCGAAATTTGCCCTACGTGGTTTATACAGAAGAAACAACATCAGAATCATTTGAAAATGCACGCGCAAGGCATACCGCCCGGTATATGCTGCACTTACTGTTTGGAAAATTATACAAATGACGACGAGCTCTCCAAACATACCGAAATACACGAAAAACCGTTCCAGTGCGGTATTTGTTTACTATTATTCAAAGAATACAGTCAACTATGTCAACATATCGAAAAACACACCGACAAACACACAAATATAAATTGCCCTTTTTGTACTGCCACTTTCCATACCGATTACCTCGCCGATCACATAGAAAACAAACATTCGGATATGAAGGAAGGCGGTACGAAAAAATCCTTCACCTGCAACTATTGTTCGATGTTTTTTACCACGGAATCCGATCTGAAGAACCATCTGGCGGAGGGTAGTCGAAAGGCGTGTTGTAAAATTTGTTCGATCGACATTTGCAGTTTGGAAAATTTGATAAAACATATACGGGAGACGCACATCGGCGCGAAAAATCCGTTCGCTTGCGTGATATGTACTAGAGAATACGCCGATAAAGACGGTTTAGTTAATCACCTTCTTTCCGAACAAGGTAACGATCTATTGGATTATTTCAAACAATGCGAAATATGTCATTGGAATTTTTTCGATGAAGGCGATTTTACGACGCATTGGAAACAATATCATCAATCGGTTATTTCAGATTTCAACGATTATAAAGATATTTCAGATTCGAATATAATTGTCAAAGAAGAAGATTTCAAAGACGAGTTCGATATTATTTACCAAGCGTTAGAAATTAAAGAAGATAAAGTAGAATATAGTGGATACTTCGATCTCTGTTGATTTTCTTATCAAATACTGAATTTCTAAAAAAAAAATATAAACTCGTGGACATAAATAACCCACCACCCTTTATTTCAATATCAAAACCTAAAAGAGAAAAAAAATAATTTTCTATCACAAAAAGTTAAAGTATCTTAACACGTCGACTGCCACGGCAAGGTTCAGAATTATATTTAAAATGACAATTTGATTTAATTATATTATATTATTAAAAACTCAAATTCTAGTGCATAGTTATTATAAAAAGCATAAAAATAGTTAAACAATCAAAATTAACAGTTAAGTGAACGCGAAGCTGAGTTAGTTGGACAGGAACAAAGTTATCGTGAAGTGGCAAATCTGTTGGCGTACACCACACAACCATTGGCAGATGGATGCAAAGATTTCGAGAGACCGGTTCACATTCTAGGAGGTCCTTCAGTTTTAACTACTCGGGATGACCGTTTTTTGCAGTTAAATTCTTTAAGAAATCGATCAATGACAAGTGTAGAGCTCAACAGCCTTTTAGGAGAAGTCCGAAATGTAAATATTACTAATAGATCAATAAGACGACATCTTCAGAATGCTGGTCTACACAACAGAAGAGCTCTCCAGACACCTTTGCTAACCAGACGGTAGACTAAGATTTGCAAGGCAACATTTAGATTGGAATTTATAAAATTGATGCCAAATTTTATTTACTGATGAGACAAGAATCAGTCTAAGAGGTCCAGATAGACTTAATCAAATTCGAAGACGACGAGGAGAAAGATTTGTGAAGTCTTGTATCATTCCCAGGGAGCCGTTCCAAGGAGGATATATCAAGTTTTGGGGAGGAATTTGTTTTGATGCCCGCACAGAATTAGTGTCTTTTCCTAGATAACTGACATTCTTGAAACTCACGTCGTTCCGTATTGGCCATTTATTGGTGATAATTTTCGCTTAATGCATCATAATGCTAGACCACACGTTGCGGCAGATGTTCTGAATTACCTAAACGAAGTAGGAATTCATACCCTGGACTGGCCACCAAGAAGTCCAGATATGAATCCTATCAAGCATGTCTGGGACATTTTAAAACCGCCGCATTCGTCGTCGAAATCCATTTCTTCAAAATTTAAATGAGCTTGAGCATTAGGAGAATGTGAGAACATACCACAAGAAGTATTGGTTTTATTGCAATGTTTTTATTTTTATTTTTTTACTCATAAAAAATCGGGGTGCCGCGTAATTTTTGACCACGAGTATATATAGAGCGTTTTAATGAAAGGTGACTATTACACTCCAGTATTTTTGGTGATATTCATACTGAACACACTGTTTACATTAACACTACACGGACGCGCGTTTCGATAACCAAGTTATCGTCTTCAGAGACTAAAGGTAAACAGTTTATCGAAACGAACGTCAGACAGTGAAATTGTGAATTGTGAAAAATATATTTATTTTTCAACGTAATCTCTTTTTAGCTCCACACATTTTCCCCAGCAATGTTCAATAAGTTCTATACCCAAAATAGCCATTAACTGCCGACATCAACTCTTCATTGTTGGAAAATATTTGACCACCGAGCCATTTTTTTCAAGTCTAGGAACAGAAAATAAAGCGAAGGGGCTAAATCTGGCGAATAGGGTGGATGAGGTAGCAATCCAAACTTTAATTCGTTCATTTTGGCCATTGCAATAACTGGTGTATTGTCTTGATAAAATGAGACTTTCTTCTTAGCCAAATGCGTCGGTTATTGCTTGATTTCCTCGCTCAAACGTTGCAATAAGTTCGCATAATATTCGCCGTTGATAATTTTTCCTTTTTCAAGATAGTAAATGAAAATTATTCAACGCGCATCCCGAAAAACCGAGCAATTCTCCCTTTTCAGTTCATTGTTTTGATTGTTCTTTTGTTTCGGGTGTGAAGTAATGGATCCATGGTTATGAAACGGCTCAAGAATTTGGCTTTATTTCTATGAAACATTACCAAACACTCGATGGAAACATCTTCAGGGCGCTGTTTTTGTTTCATTGCGATCAAACGCGGCACCCATCTTGCGCACAGCTTTCTCATGTCAAATTTTCAGTTAATATGCGGTGTACTATGTCTGCTATCTCGCGCACTTTCAGTCGACGATCATCCAGTACCGCTTTGAGGATTTTATTCAACATTTCTGGGTCGTTACCTCATTTGGTCCACCACTGCGATGCTGGTCTTCGCAGGTCGTACGGCCCCCTTTAAACTCTGCTACTCAATATTTTACTGTTGATAAAGAAGGAAACGTCTCGCCTAGAGTAGAATCTAGTCCAGGCTTCATATTTGTTATACTAAGACCTTTCAAATAAAAGTATTGTATCACATAACGATGACCAATTTTTACCATGTTTACAAATTCACTGAAAACGTTCACAATTGATGGTTGCCAAACAAATATGGCATCTTCACTTGAAATATATACTGTATATATTGTGTACTTTCTACTACAGTGGTATTTTTCAAGCAACTACCGCCATCTCTAGGTCAGGCCAGGTACTTCTGGGACCATTCTCGTATTTAAATTGAGGTGTCTTCACAGCCTAACGTAATGAGTCATTCACGATGTAGTCAAGGATATAAAAAAAATTAACAATCTTCCAATACAATAAGTAGAAAACAAATTAGATGAGTAAGGTAAAATGAATAAATTATAACTACAGCTACGCTTTGAAAAATCAAATAGCGATATGGAAATGAGATATAACACTGACAAAAAGTACTCTAGAGGGGTCTAAAATGCATAATTTTAGTTAATACCTAAATTTTCCGGGTGAGTGCCCCTCGTAATAGAACCACCGCGCTAGCTAGCGCCGCCACTACTCTTATTTATAATTCCCGATATGTTTTATCTAGACGTTTGCATAAATAAAATTTTATTCACTCTACTTGCATTCTAATTCTCTGCTGAGTTAGAACCAGTGCGGATTTTAAGAGAAGTCTTTCGGATGGAACAAAGTTAGGTTAGATTAAAATGTATAACTTTGGAAAATAAAATAAGTGTATTTCAAAGAATTTTTGACGTCTCGCAAGGAAATGGGATGAAAACAATTTTTTTTCTTCTGAAATTCGTTAACTATTTAGGTAAATATGGGTGGGGAATTCAAGCACGAGAAGGTTGCAGTAGAAGTATAAGTATTTAACGATTTCCAAATAAATAATTTTTTTCACCCTCTTCCTGCGAGCCGAAAAAAATATTTTTAGGTTCCATCATCTGTGATATAGGAAATATTTGAAGCCAATCGGTGGATTCCCCTTTTTGGAACTCTAGACGTACTTTGTAATCTTGGGTTTTCGTTAAATCTATTCACTGCTTTCAAATAAAGCGGTAACTCATCTCAACCTAACCAATTCTTCTGGACTAATTTATGATGATTACACCATAGATTATAATCTGATAACTGAATTGTCAGAGCTAGGCCAGCAGATCTTCAAAATGAAGGTTTTTGAATCTTGCAATGTCTTATGATGTTCGATAGCACCCATCTCGGTAAGAGTGCATTTATGAACCTTTCTAGTTAAAGTATTTTCAATAATTAGCTCTTTCATTAATGATATCATGCATTGCATCAATTGAATGACCTTGCTCCTAGAGTAAAACTTATCTCCAAATATTTTCTTTGTCGCTGCTTCCAGTGGGCGCATTATGTTAAGAAGTGATGTTAATACTGTCAGCTCCATACCAGTTAACATTGATGGTGCTGTTTATCAAAATGACGTTAACAGTATCAAGAGTTATAAGAGGTAAATTATTAGCTACTTTATATGATTTTTACACATTTTTACTTGGGATTTGTGTGAGGTTGAAAACCACATTGGAATGCTCTGTATAAAGGTCATATATTAAAAAAATATATGCACGTTAATAATGACGTATTTGCTTTCTAATTGTATAATTAAACCGCTTCAACACTACGTTCGTTTTGTGTAATCTCGAACAGATTGGATCAGTTTCATTGTGTGTTCATTATTTTTTTTTGTGCAATATAAAAAATAACAGATATTATAAATAAATATTTCTTTAAATATTATACGTAGTTTTAGTTTTTTATCCCTCAGTTGATCCGATTGAAAATTTATGAGTGTTGGAAGTTGAGAATATTATATACAGTAGGTTCGTAAGACGTTGCGCTGCTGAAAAAAATCGAAATGTGGTTGTTGATATTCACAAAATAACTAAACTTTCTGTTTAGGTAAATTTATCATTTATTTTCTTTAAATTTTCTCTTTTTATACCTTTTTATATGTTTTTCTTTATGATTTATCTTGACTTTAGGTCTCTTTCGATAGAAAATCAATTCAACCTGGGTCTTTGCTGCATTAAACCCAATTTCTTCTACCCCCAATTCAGAATGTTTTCAAGATCGGTATTGATGGTGTCTACGGATTTGGGTGTTAACCGAGTTTATTGGGGTGGCTCATTTGAATGACGACATCAGTGTGATACGACTCGAGTAGTCGGAGCGTTCATTTTCTACCTCTAGTGATTCTTTGTTTAATTAATGACTATCTGGTCTTTTGAATGATTTGTTTTTGCAATCATCTCCACAAGATAAATCTTTTGATTTTCCTTCTGTTCAGTTGTAACGTTTTTCAGATCCATTTTGGGATACCATCTTTTACATGTCCATATCTTCTATAAATTTGATGTACAGTGAAAGTATTTAAATTTATGTACACTCATCATTCTTTTTGTTAAAGATGGTCTTATCTGACAAAATCCCTAATTCGTCAAAACTCTTACTTTTCCTTAAAAAGTAATTTATCTCCTTCGAAGTGGTTTCCTTGGACAACTATACACTGGGGGAATAGATGTTCTTTGTCTTGGTACCAATATTTGAAGTTTTCAACTACTTGTATAGCTTTTAACTGGTAGGTTAATCTCTTGGATGTTTTCTAGGGTTCCAAAATAACGTCCATTTAAGACATGTTTCAGTTTCTAAAAAAGTCACAAGGATCCTTGGATATTTCTAATCTTTAGTCGTTTTGTTCAATTGTGACGTTTTTCAGAACAATTTTAAGACGCATATTTTGCTCATCCATGTCTTTTATAAATTTGATGTGCAGTGAAAATATTGAAATATCTGTACACTAATCATCCCTTTTGTTGAAAATGATCTTATCAGACAAGACCTTTCATTCGCAACGTGACTGGAAGTATATGAGAAATATTTCATGCACCAAAACTCTTACTTTCCCTTTAACAGCAATATTATCCCCTTCAAAATGGTTTCCTTGGACAGCTATGCACCGGGGGAGTAGGTGTTTTTTCTCTTAGTACCAATACTAAAAGTTTTCAACTTGTATAGCTTGCAACTGGTAGGTCAATCTTTTGGGCGTTCTCTAGAGTTTAAAAATAAAGTCCCATTAAGACATGTTTCAATTTTATGAAAAGAAAAGTCATAAGGATCCTTGGATATTTCTAATCCTCCATACAAGATCGAACCACATGTTCTGTTTAGTTGTGACGTTTTTCGGAAACATTTTGAACACAAATTTTGCTCGTCCATGTCTTCTACAAATTTGATGTACAGTGAAAGTATTTAAATTATTGTACATTCATCATACTTTTTGTTAAAGATATTCTTCTCTGACGAGACCTCTCATTTGTCAACATGGCAGGAAGTGTGTGAAGAATATAATATTTCATGCACTAAAATTGTTACTTTTCCTTAAACAGCAATATTATCCCCTTCAAAATGGTTTCCTTGGACAGCTATGCGCCGGGGAAATAGGTGTTTTTTCTCTTGGTACCAATACTGGAAGTTTTCAACTGGTAGGTCGAATCTTTTGGATGTTCTCTAGGGTTCCAAAATAAAATCCTTTTACTATATGATTTAATTTCATGGAAAGCAATTTTCTTGGATAGCTATACACTGGCAGAGTAGTAGCACTATTTGCAACTGGTTGGTGAATATTTTGAATATTCCTCAGGGTTTCAAAATAACAATTTCTTAAGACATGTTCCTATTTTGTGGAAAAGAAAGTCATAGATTCTTCTCCTTAAGATCTTAGATTCTTCTTCTGTTTAGATGTGACGTTTTTTGGCACAAATCAAATCGAACGATTTGTTTGTTATACAGTAATGTTCAAATTTCTGTTCACTCATCACATTTTTTGTTAAAACATTCTTATATTACAAGAGCCCTAGTTCAACGTTTTCTTCAGTCTTTGAAGTTGAGGGTCTTCTCGAGCAATTTCTCGATCTTCTAAAAACGGATCCACCAAGTTTAACAGAAAAATTGGTCACGTAAAATTTTTGTAACACTGATGACACTGTCAAAAATAATGTGTTAGAATACCCAGTTCAAACTTATACTGAAAAAAGTGGAAGAGGTACAAAAACTGCTCTAGCATATGCTGTTGGACACAATTTCGCCCGAATTGTTGCCAGTATCATAATTTTTCTGTTTCTCCAACTCTTCTTCTCCACTCATTTCTATTCTAAGTCTTCAAAAACTCTGGTTTTCTGTTTGTATATCATTTTCTGTATTCAAGAAGTTTTAGAATGTGAGGTTGATGATAATACTAAAACAATCCACCTGAAAGGTAAGTCGAGACTAATTAAAAAATTATATTGTGGGTTGAAAAAAACTACCAACTATATAACCAATAAATATATTTAAAAATGTACTAGAATGATTACAACAATCGATATAAAATATTTTATAAATTGGCAGTAGAGAGACAATCATGACATATTTACAACTTTAACAGTACATAAACAAATTTTCAAAGAGAATATATATATAAATTATGCTAACAATGATTAATTCAGAACGTTTCAAAGATTAATGTATATATATATATATATATATATATATATATATATATATATATATATATATATATATATATATATATATATATTTATATTGTGATGTAAATCATTCAAAGACTAAACAAAAATATAATAATTTGTAAAATCGCTACACCACCACTTATGGGCAGTAACTACCTTTCAAAGTAATCACTTTAATATCCTGATTAGGTTATAATATTGCAAAAAAAGTACCGAAAGGCCTCATAAATCATTATTTGATACAAGCCACTTTGAAATGTATTCATAGTAGAAATATTTTTTATTACTTGAAAGTTATTCCTGATTGGTTTGTATTAGGCTACCAAGCACAATAACTTATTTTTTATAGACGGTTCACGCAGATGACACTCTCCTTTTCTTTAGCTCACTTAAATTTCACAAGTATGTTGTAGAACTACATTTATGTTTTTCAAGTAATATTAAAGGTTCCCTTTGAAGAGGTCTGCATTCCGAGGTTATTCTATTAGAAATCACACATTACTTATTTTATAGACGGTTCATGCAGATGAATTTTTCATTCAGTCTAACAAGCACAAACCATTTATTTTTTATACATTTCGCGCAGATGACAATTTCATTTTACTTACCTCCACAACATTTTGAATAAAAAATTTGGTTGTAGAATTACATGAGTGTTTTTCAAATATATTCTAGAGGTACTCTGATAAAAGATCTCCAAGGTTATCTCATTAGAAACCACAAACCACTTTAGTTTAAAGATGGTTCACGCAGATGACCATCTCCTGTTCTTTAGCTCACTCACATTACACAAATGTTTTGGTGGTAAAAATACATGAGTGTTTTTCAAATTTATTAAAAGGTCTGTGTTCCAAAGGTTGTCCTATTGGAAACCACAATCCATCTATTTTATAGAGGGTTCACGCAGATGACAATCTAATTTTCTTTACTTTAACATTTTGATTAAGTAATTTGGTTATAGTGAATGTTTTTATACATATCCTAGAGGTTCCCTGTTAAGAATTCAGGATGTTTCAAATAGAAACCATACTGTTTTATAGACGGTTCATTTAGATGATTTTTTATTTTCGGTTTAGAATTAAGTTGTCAATAATGAGGCAAAAGGAAATAATGTCATATTTGTAGTACTACTTTTGGATGGTAATTCATAGTGATGTGCCTGTGTTAGTTGTGCATTTTCTTTAATGTTAGATGGCGCTAACTTCACCAGAATAAATAATATTGTCATGAACCATATAAATATAAAGGATGAATGCTAAAGCATATCAATTAAAAGTGGAAGTTGAAATCATTCCAATAAAGAAGGAGAAAACATCGAAAAAGTTTGTTGTTTATCAGCAATTTTTTCAACAAATCTCAATGTGCGAGAGAATGATAAAAAGAAATGAATTTTAGATGTAAATTTTACTTATTTAAATAATTTTTTGTATTAATGAGAATTGAATAAACAAACAGGAGTGTCAAATCTAAACAAAATAAAAATCAAAACCAAGCAGGTTAAAGAAGGTTAATGAAATGGAATACCTTGAAATAATTGAACAATAAGTTGATACAAGTTGGAAGGAAACTCCTCACCATCTCCGGAGTAGGTAAGGAAAACAAAACTAACAAATTAGTACGAAAAAAGCTTAAGAAAATCTTTGAAGAAGAAGCAGAAAGCAGAGAATATGAGCAGATATAGAATTGAGGAAATTATACGGGAAATCAGAAATTGGTTAGTTGGTGAAGACAATCTGGTGCTTAGGACATGTTAGATGAAAATAAAATATGCTAGAGCCAGGAAGAAGCTATAGGACGAAAAGTAGAAATAGCAGGCAGAGGATACTTTGTATCGAGAAGGTGAACTTATAAAAAACGTGGAGAATTGATTGAAGATATGGTTCTTTGAGATTCAAAGTGCTTGTGAATAATAAAAATCAATATAATCAATGTGTTCATTGAAACAGTACATTTGAACTACTTTAAGGAGATATCATGTCATAAGGGGAATGAAAGGAAACTTAAGATCTCTTAGAGCTTGACGATGGTAATTATTTGTATGTATAAAATCAACAAATTGGCAAAAAGAATGCTTAATATAATCCTTGAAGAATTAGATGTAGAAAACAGATATAGAATTGAGGAACTTCGGAAATCAGAAATTGATCAGTTGATTGAAACAGTTAAACTACTGTGGTTAGGACAGGTTGTAAAATGAATAAAGGATATGCTTAAATCAGGAAAAGGCTATAGGAGGCAATGTAGACCTAGCAGGATGTGTATACTATGAATTGAGAAGGCAAACTTGACTTGAAACCATGGTAATATAAGAATCAAAGTACTGGTTAATAATACAAATAGATATATTCGAATGTATTCTTTGAAACAGTACATTTGAACTACTTTAAGGAGATATCATGTCATAACAGAAAAATGAAAGGAAACGTAAGAACTCTCAGATCTAGACAATGGTAATTACTAGTAGGTATCAAACACATAAAATTAACAAATTGGTAAATAAATGCTTAAAATAATCCTTGAAGGATTAGAAGTAAAAAGCAGAGAATATGAGCAGATATAGAATTGAGGAAATTATAAGGGAAATCAGAAATTTGTTAGTTGACAAAGACAATATGGTACTTAGGACATGTTCTTAGATGAAAATAAAATATACTAGAGCCAGGGAGAAGCTATAGGACGAAAAGTAGAAATAGCAGGAAGTGCATACTTTGTATGGAGAAGGCGAACTAATAGAAAAAACTGTAAAATTGATTGAAGATATCGTTCTTTACGACTCAATGTGCTAGTGAATGATACAATTCAATATAATCCAATGTGATCATGGAAATAGTACATTCGAACTAATTTAAGGAAATACCATGTTATAACAGGGAAGTGAAAGGAAACTCAAGATCTTTCAGATCTAGACGATGGTAATTACTTGAAGGTTAGGTTATGATAGGTTATAAAATAGTACATTTAAACTACTTTGTCTCAGATCTATTTGGTAATATAGAATAGGTAAGGAAAACACAAAATCAACAAACTGAGAGAAGAATGCATAGGGAATAGGGTTCTGATTTAAAGAGATAGAAAGTAATAATAGGGAAATTTGGCGTCTAAACATATACCAACAAAATTCGATTACTTTGTCTATTATTTGTTCCAATTCGTATCTTATTGCTTTTGGATCTTTCGATCATTTTACCATACTCCTAGTGATTTATTTTTGGACTCCGATTTTTGTTAAAATTCATTATTCCATATACTTTAAATTTTTCTGTAAATTTTTTGTAGGTATTTCAATTTCTATTTCACATAATAGATAATTTGATAGACATTTTAGGATAGTAAAATATTAATTAAATGGCCATAGAGAACCTAATAAAAAATGAAAGAAAGGAACGTTCAAATGTTAATTTGAAACTTAATAGAGCAATAGTTAGCATATACAAAGTATTATAGAAATATAACAATTGAAGTAGACTGAGTTCGACATACGGTTTGATTAAATGTTAAAGATGGTTACTTCATTTTATCTACTGTATCACTACATACAATACCTTATCAAAACACAAATTAAACGGATATATACAATGAGAAAAACAAAACTTATGCACCCAAACATTTCTCCATTCTGTTTTGATTGAAACCCACAGAATGTTTCAAGTTACTAGATTCTATTAATAAAGAAGCATCGCACATCATTCTTGCATTCGATCTAACCAAAAATAACAAATGACATTCTTCGTAAACCGTCAGTTGTACTCTAGTACACACTAATCCGTGCAGAACAGTTGCTCGTTGCAAATCCAACCATCTCTGTAGCGCCAGTTCTCTCTCTTTAATTGTACTCCCCAACGAAACGTCCGATGGCCCCCATAATGAAAATTCGAGAACGCTTTTTACTTGTGTCAATGAAACAGCGCGTTCGTTGCTAAGCAGCGATTGTAGTAGCGGCGTTATTTTGGGAGACGGCTGCAGAAGGTTCAGAGCTTTCAAAGCACACGTACACAGCGTGCCGTGTTTTTCTTGATTGGTTTTTGTAGCCACATCCATCGGTATGCTGAAAATATAAAGAAGTTTAAATTTCTACGGAATTTTTTACTAAAGCATATAATCAATTAAATAATTTCCTTTAACATATAAAGAGGTGTGACTTGTCCCCGCTTCGTACGGGTAGTAGAGCAAACTATGTCTACAGGTTTTGTATGTGGTTGGGATGTATCAGCATGATGCAACAAATATGTCGATTAGTCTTTTAATTTGATACAATAATACACTTGTTAATATATTTTCATGTATTTTATTATGCAATTAATATTAAAAGAACAAACTATAAAATTTCTCTATAAAGTGTATCTAGATACTCTTCTAACAAACGTAAACTACAGATATTAAATATGATTTTAGATCTAATCTAATTCAACTTCATCCAAATGTCTCCCTGAGAGAACTAGCGTCCTTTGAAGATGGTACTATCAAGCACTTTCAATGAAAGCTCCTTGCTCTCTACACTGTTTCTGACACTTCCAACAACTATTGTCATATTTGGACTATTTTATGCCTTTTGATGTCACCAGGCAAGTTTTGAGGTTTGCTCAAATGTTTAAACTGCGCCTGAGTGTGTGCTGGGCACTAACAGATGACGTGGTCTGTAGTTTCTTCTTCATCCATGCACCAGCGGCACTCCAAGTCGTCCGTGATGCCGATAGTATCGAGATGGCTTCTTGGATTACCGTGTTTGGTTAAAAGTCCAGTCACCAATCGAATTTCGTTTATTTAATTGTCTATTCACCTCCATAGAGTCTGCTTTGCAAACAGACTGCTGAGAAACGCAATGGCCACACTTTAAGCTACACCAAGAATAAGTTCTGGGCTCAATGGTGCATTTGCCAATCCCAACCTTGCAAGCGAATCCTCTTTATCCATTGCTTTCGGCCGAGTGATCGGGCACCCAAATGTGCTGCATCCTGCGTTCATCCCTCACAAGTTCTTGTCGGATTTTCTATCTAAGCATATCGAGATTACTGTGTTTGTATGGTATCGATTGAGTATCGCGTGTCCACATTCCAATACAGCGAATACCTCGGCTTGGAAGACGGTAGCATTTTCCCCAAGTCATTTTATATAAAACTTTGACAAGTTATATACCTAAAGCTCCTAGATTCTTCATACGAAAGAAGATAATTACAAAAAGTTCCTTCGAAATTTTGATCATGTGAGATTTAAGAAATATCTGGATTCTATTATACAAAATACGTAGACTGCTCCAGAGGAAGATATTTTTTTGGGGTCTTTTGACCCACTTCCCACGGTTTTAGCACTACTCCTTCAAGGTAACTGAGCCTTTCGTTGAAATGAGCTCTATGAGTCATTCTCTGCCATACCTAACATATTAAGGTGGTATTTGACGGAGTAGTGACCTGCCAAAAAACCGACTACTAGTTTAATGTCGTTTTTGGGCACCTCAAGAAGTTCCTCAGACGTCTTACCTGGAATGGTTATGAATATTTTGGATTGTCTTAGGCCTGGAGTGTTTCTTCAGTGAAACTCCATCTGATCCTTTAGACAATCGTTAAGATATTTATTAATGAGACATCACAGTAAGATGCTGGTCCAAAACATTGAGTCATTCCGCATTTTACGACAAAGCTGTTTGCTTCCTCGTTGCTCGATATACTCTGGTGATTTGTTTAAACTACCACGTTGTTTGGATGAGCACTCAATAGTTTTCAGTGCCTTCAAAGCCGCTTGGCTGTCCAAAAGAATGTGATTTTCAGAGAGGTTTCTATAAAAATACTCCTGGGCACATATGTTTATTACTAACAATTACTAAGTGATTTCTCTAGGGTTTTGGTATTGCCGTTTCAGGAAGCATCTGATTAAACCGAGTCCAGTAGACATTGTCAAATGCAGACTCTATGAGGAAGATTACCTGCCTTGTCGTTACAAACCAATGTAGAAAATGCTTTCAACGGGAAATTTGTAAGAGTGAGTGAAGAAGTGACCTTGAAACCAGTCCAGATACTAGAGTCCATAAGTATTTTAGAACTGGATGGCAAGCTCTAAATGATCTTCAATGAAAGTAACTCTGATGAAGGCAGCAATAGACCTTGACCTACATCCCATAAACCACTTTATTTATTGGTGAAAGCCCCATGTGAAAATTTTGGCAGTATTTTTCGCAAACATAGATATTTTACTAGTTTCATTATGTGTGGCTTTACTATTCCTAAGGAGAATAATTTCTATGTTTTATTTTATATTTTGAATCGTTAAATATGATGTGACCTTTTCTCATCTCTTCTTAAACCCAGGCTTTCATCTATGGGAAAATAAAGTTCTTTTTGTGATGCATTGAAATATATATTGAGTAATTACCTACCTACCTACCATATCTTTTTAGTTTCTTAAAAAGCTTGCTTTCCATTACTTTTATTTTAAACAATATCTTCTTCTTTACTTTAATTACGCTTTTAATATGTATTTGGTTGATGAATATTTTTGGAACATAACCTAAAAGTTCTCTATTAACAGCTCTATTTTTGCCATTGTTGTCATTCTTTTTATAACCATGGATATATGATGAAAAAGGTTATTGAACTGTGTAACTCAGTATAAATAACACTGTTATTTTAGTAGGAACCACATACCACCCTTTTTATAGACAGTTTATGCAGATGAATTTTTTATATAGTCTACAAAGCACAAATAAATATTTTTTATAGACGGTTCACGCAGATGTGTTTAACACAGTAACATAGACAGTTCACGCAAATTATTCAAGGTTAAGTGAATTTTAAGTTTGAAGCCTTATATGGGTTTAAATAGAAAACTAGGCGGAATAACATTGCCGTAAATATTTGATAAAATAATAATTTTCAAAAATTATGGATGGGAGTTTTTAATTTGATATGAAAAAAAACTTACCCTTGTAGAACACAAAGTCTATGGTGACCTTCTTTATCCATATCTTTGCATAGCACGAATGTATGTAAAGATAAGGGTACTTCTTCGATTCCTTGTGCTTGTATCGTTTTCAGTGCATTAACTAATTGCAGCATTACAAAGTTTGAGTCTCTCCAACTTTCTTCTTGTGATTTAGTCCTCAAGATTTCACCGTAAGTTTGTATAGTATTGATTTGAAGATATGGTAACACTTGAGCAGTTGCTAATAAAATAAAAATATGAGAAAAATTACTAGAATGAACTTAGAAAAACGCATAACATCAACAAAATCTCAGCAATCTCAGAACATAATCAATCTAATGAGGTAATGCTAGAATTTTCTCAGAAAACCTAGAATATCATCAAGTTTCAAGAGATAATTAGTCTAATTATCTCATCGAAGAATTTAAATAAATTATACAACTCATCAAATACATAGATAGTTATTGGATAGATTAAGTTTTGATGTGCAAAATGAGCTACGTCTACTACATCAATTTTGCAATAATTTCGCATTATATTGACGATAACTTTTTAAGTATTGATTTTTTGCAAAAAACGTAGAGACCTTTTTTGTAGATCTTTTTAAAACAAATCTTTTGTATTCGAAAATTTTTTTCATATCTCTTTTTCTTTGAGATTTATAGCTTTATAAAAAATTAAATTGTTCCTTCTAAATTACTCGACCGGATTTAGGCTCAGCACCCACGAAAAATCGATTCTATGCATCAGAAAACGCTCTAAAACTGAGGGGAGTATGAAACGGCTATGGGGCCCCCCTAGTTGCCGTACAGATAATTCTTTTTAAATAATTATGTTCCTTATCCAGAATTTTCACATCATAAAATTAAAGTTGTGACCATCGGTGAAATGATGTTGGGCCAAAGCTGTTTTATCTTTTTTGTTCTTATTACGTTCTCGACAATCATATTCATGCTGGTATATTCTGGATTTCAAGTACTGTGTCGTCTTACCAATGTAACTCTTATTGCAGTCCGAATAATTTATTCTATAACTCACATAGAGATGCTGAAGTTTAGGTGTTTTGTCTTTGATATGAGTGAATAAGTTGCCAATTTTATTTATTGGGTAGAATGCCAGCTCGCAATTAATTATAATCTCACAAAGGCCATCCAAAACAGAAGTAAAAATCCATAGCAGTCGACAAAGGCATGAGACAAGGATGGATACATCTCCCCAACACTTTTCAAAATATAAGTTTCAGAAGCTCTAATAACTTGGAAGAAGAAATGCAAAGGAATGGGATTCAAATCGATAATGTGTACTGTGGAGATTGTTGGTCATTGTTCCATTGATGAAGAAGACTCTTATGGTATAAGAATATGCAATAATTTTAAAGACAATTTTAATGCAATCCAATTTAAATTACCTTGTATTTGTTTATTATCGTCCTCTTTACTAGTATCCGTTTGAGTTAAATAAATACTAGGAATAAGATCACTAAATTCAATAATTGGTGTTAAATTGAAAGTACCCAATGGCATGGTGCTAGATGTAGTAGTACCTGAAAAAGATATATCAAATAATTAATAAACATAATAGCAATATCAGGAACATCAGGAGACATTGCTAGATCTAACCAGATCAATAGTGTCGATGGAATGTTCTTGAATAGATCAAGAACATCAATAAAATTTTGGAATAGTTACAATTTTTACAAAAAAACCCATTAACGAAATTGTTAAATGTCTGAGAAATGTGCAGAACACATAAAGAATAAAGACTCAAAACATCAAGGACCCTCGTTACATTTTTTATAAGGGTCCAGACTATAAAATTATCAATAAATTTTGTGAAAACTGTCCAATTTTCTCAAGAAGGAGTGAAGAATTAAGAACTTCGGTAAATAGTGAGGAAGGCACTGACCCTGATATAAATTTCAGAGAAATTTCTCATAGTAGTATCCAGAATATCATAAAATTTTGAGAAACCCATAAATTTTATCTGGAAAATCTAAAAAATTACCACAAATTTTTCTGATATATCCAGATCAATAAAATTTCGCGTTACTCACTAAATTTCCTGAAATATATTCAGAACATCAGTGAAATTTTAAGAAACTGCTCTATTTTTTTAGAAAGGTCTAGAATATCAACAAGAAATTGCTCTAATTCTTACAGAAACACTCAAAACATCAAGGATCATTGTAACATTTTCTGATAAGGGTCCAGTATTTAGAAAAAAATTACCGATTAATTTTCTCAAAAAGGACTAAAGAATTAAGAAATCACTAAAATTTTCTCAAAAAGATCCGGAATTATACAGAATTTGATAAATAGTAAGGGAGGCACTGAACCTGATAAAAATTTCAGAGAAATTCTTTCAGGAAGAGCCAGAACATCAATAAGCTTTGAAGTTATTATTCTAATTCTCGTAAAAATATCAGAGCCTCAATAATTTTTAAAAAAATTCGTATAATTTTTTTAATAATGTTTAGAATATCGGCAAACTTTGAGGAAAGTGTTGAATTTTTTTTAGAAAGGCCCAAAACATCAATAAATCTTCGAGATTTAGAATTGTCTATCGCAGGAAAATCCAGAACTTCAATAAACTTCCGAGAAATGCTAGAATTTTTTCTTGAAATACTGAGAATATTAAAAAACTTTTCAGAAATTGTTAAAATTTTCTTAGAAAGATCAGAACAACGGCAAATTTTCGAGATATGGTTAGGATCCAGAGCTTTAGCAGGCTTTGAAAAATCAAATTTTCTTGGAAAAGCCAAAAATCATCAAATTTTTGAAGCAATGCTCTCATTGTCTCGGAAAACTCGAGAACATCGACAAATGTTCGACAGCTTGCTCTAATTATGTCAGAAAACTCCTGATAGTAATTTATGAGAAAACTGAATTTCTCAGGAATTGCTATAATTTTCTCTAAAAGGCTCAAAACATCAATTAATTATCGAAAAAATGTTTCAATTATCTCGGAAAACTCCAGAAAATGTTCGAATTTTCTCGGAAAGATACTAACATCGAATAAATTATAGAAATTTCTCTAAATTATTTCGATACTTGCAGAACATCATTAAACATCGAGAAATTATAATTTTCTAAGAAAACTTCAAAATATGGACAATTTTCTCTGAAGTACCTAGAGTTTTCTTGAAAAGATTCATAACAGTAATAATTTTCTCAAAAATAACTAGAAAATTAGCAAAGAAAATAATAAAGTTAGAGAAGTCCAGAACATCAATTAACTTTCGAGAAATTCTAAAAAAATCTAGAACATCAGCAAAGAAATTGATAAAATTTCTTAAAAATTCAGAGAACATAAAAACTTTTTTGAGAAAGTTTTAGAATTTTCACAGAAATATCCAGAACATCAATAAACTTTCGAGAAATTCTAAAAAAGTCTAGAACATCAGCAAAGAAATTGATAAAATTTCTTAAAAATTCAGAGAACATAAAAACTTTTTTGAGAAAGTTTTAGAATTTTCACAGAAATATCCAGAACATCAATAAACTTTCGAGAAATTCTAAAAAAATCTAGAACATCAGCAAAGAAATTGATAAAATTTTTTAAAAAGTCAGAGAACATAAATACTTTTTTGAGAAAGTTTTAGAATTTCCTCAGAAATATCCAGAACATCGGCAAAATTTAAAAAAAATCTTAAAATTTCTTTAGAATTATCCTTTTTTCAGAAAGATACAGAACATCAGCAATCTTTAGAGATTAAGAGATTGTTAATTTTGAGTTGTTAATGTTAATATTTTGAGAAATTATTAGGACGAGGAAGAGATTTCATTTTCACAGAAAGAACTAAAACATCTATAAACTTTTGAAAAATTCCTCTTCCTCTCTAGAAAAAAAAACTGAGAACCTCAACAAACTTTCAACAAATTGTTACAATATTCCCAGAAAGATCCAGACAGATAAGTATCTAAGAAAAAAACCCAGAACATCTTTAAACTTTCCAGAAATCACTTAATACAGAACAATCAAATAAAAACAGGTAAATAATTTTTTTTTTTAAATTTTACTTACCTGCCGTTATCGATAGAGTCACATGGTGTGTACCCCATAATGCTTGATGGAATACTCTTGTACCGACGAGGACTGGTTGCGTGGTGGATTTAATAGAAAAATCAGTCCATCTCAAATTCGATACTGTTTTCAATCCTCTGAGTGCTGGTTGAATGTGATTTATTTGTTGAATCTGTCAAAAAATATGATAATATATAGGTTCAATAATCAGCATGTGTTATCCACTTACATTTTCCAGTACTTGTGCCAAAGCTTCGTGATTAGCAACCACAACAGCCCCATAATTGTCTTCGAGATTCTTATGAACTATACTTCTACCCTTTCTCGATCTTAATTTATGCGTACGACCGTTCTGGATCCAATCATGGTCATCTTCAGTCACCTTAATAGAATTAAGAAAAATAAATATTGTCGTTTTTGGCGTCTATCGATTAAAAATAATAATTGCCTCAACAATGTTTGCTTTTACGACAGACAGACAGAGTATACGAGGGTTGTTTTTTTTTTCAACCTCCGCTGGACTGTTAAAAAAAGATGGATGATTATACAAAAAACATTTTATTAACTAAAGTAAGGTACAACATAGCTTATTTCACCTTGATGATTAAGGCATTTGTCATATTTGTGAACAAGCTTTGCAATACCCTCTTCATAAAATGTGACGGAATTCTTTGAGCTCTACGTCAGTTTGGAAGCGCAGCCATGCAAAAGCAACTGCTTCAGTTCAGGAAAAAGATGAAAATCACTCGGTACTAGTTCTGGGAATATATGGTGGGTGTTCAAAACGTCCCATTGACATTACTGAAGGAGTCTCAACTCTTAATGATAAGTGCTGACATCTTCAGGTTGAGGTTAATGTTGCCTACAAGACGCAATGTCTTGTCTTACAAAAAAGTGGTGAGTCTCGTCTCGTCTCATGTCTCTCGCAAGAGTCTCGCAACTTTTTTATGTTTTCTTTTTAAATAAAACACACAAATATTGAGGGTGTACCGTAAATAATATCGGTTATCAAATATTAAATATTCGAAAATAAAGTTAATCGTATTCTTTGGTTTTAATACAACGTTCAGCAAGCTCGTTGAAACCTTGATAAAACCATTCTTTGGGGTAATTAACATAACTAACCACGTAATTAGTACCACTTCGTATTTTCTATCCTATTCTTTAAATAATAACTCTTGTTGTGGATCCATTGGTATAAACGAGATTTTTTATTCGGCACCACAAATAAAAATCTGGAGATTTGGGTGGCCAAATAAACTTCCAAGTCCTATCTACCTATCAGGGAATGTCTGATCTATAAAATCCCAAACATATATGGAATACTGTGGCAGGCAACCATCATGCTGTAAGAAAATGTCACGATGAATGGCTGAGGGTATGTCTTCTAAAACAAGTGGCGATTCGTTTTTTAAAAAATCTAAATATCTTCCTCCATTAACTGTTAAACGAAGAAAAATTTCGTTTTCTCATTTCTTAATATTAGTTAGCATTCACGTTGCTAATTAAATTGGTTAGAATTCATATATTTTGTAGTGCTGGACACAAGTTCTTTCAAACAGCATTAAGTTTATAACAATCGGCTAAGCAGAACCGGACTTAAAGGTATTTTTTTCATGACAAGGTTCCCACTCTCCCCTACTACCTACCTGAGGGCCAATTTTACAACGTAAAGTAAAACTGGATATAACTTAAGGTTAAAGTATGATTTTCACTCACACTTCACTCACATATAACCAAAATATTTTCGAAATTTGTTCCTAAGTTGAATTGTTTAAGAAAGTATAAACAAAAATGAACAAAGAACAGAAAAATAATGCTATAAGAGAATTTAATGATGAAAATAACAAAGCGGTCATGTTTTTGATAGAATTACAACAAAGTTAAAAAATACGGGACAGATTTGCTCTAGAACGAATAACTTTTAGTTTTCTCGTCGCGTCGAACATTGTCGATAATTTTTTCATCATCATTATTGTTAACTTCATCGAATTTAAAATGCAAAATCTTTAATTATTTTATCAAAATACTTTATAATATTGTGAAAATGTAAACAATTTGAAAAAGTTAGGTTCGGATTTTCCGTTTTATATTAAACTGAAGTTTAAACTATCAACAGACCGCCGGTAACGTTTAAACCAAAGTTTAGCAGTAAACGCCATCTATAAAACGATATCTATAGTTTAAACCGACGTTCGAGGTCTAAACTTGTAAAATTGGGCCTTACTTAGGTAAATTTTAGAAAATTTTATTTTTTCAATTTCATACCGTCAAATAAGCACTCTTGTTGTGAACCTAATGTTCTGAAAGTAAATTCCACACGTTTCTCGGGGCCACTTTTGTTATAATTTTTCCCCTGAAACTGCAATATAATCCGTTCCAGATATATAACCGACGGCAGTTTTTAGTTGTCCACCCTGTACGAAAAATTTCGACTTCGACTATAAAGTTTCAATTCTACGGGAGTTTATCATAAAATCAGTACTGATTATTCAGAACAGAACTGAAACTTTTAAACTAAACAATTATAAACACACAAATTCTGACTGGTGGTGTATATCCTGGGGGTTTTTGAGGTAACTCACCGTGGAAATCATGACAGAAAGAGTATACGTAGTTCTCATTATTAAGGAGTGCAGCTATAACTTTTTCGTCTGCAGTTGTTTTGGCAGAATAATTTTTTAATTTCTGCAAGCGATACTACACAATCGATTTTGCATCCGCAAAATATTCATGGTGCTCGGAGGGCCAAGCAATTCTATCATTTTGATGCGGACTAAATGCTGTTCTTTTAGTTCCTATCCCCAATCAGTGGGATTCATGCTGCATTGATCCCCGTAAATTCATATCTATTCAAGCTTATTAAAACGATATTGGTATCTCGCAGTGTTCAGTTCCCTCGAAAGACCTCAGGAAATGACTATATTTGGCTGGGGTTTCAGGAGACGACTTATGCATGTCATCACTTCTCCCGAATCGAATGCACTTCAATCAATATTTGCCATTTTGTCTGGGTTACTATTGCGAGACTTTCTAGCTAGATTAGAGACGAGACTGTCAAAAAGTCTCGTTTCGTCTCGCAAAAAGGAAAATTTTAACGTATAGCCTCGTTATAATTATGCCAATTTATGTATCCATTAATACAAAAAGTGGCCTCATCGCAAAACATTACTTAAAACATTTGGATCGTTTTGATTGTAACATTTTTCCATCATTAGGTCTGCAAACTCTTCACGTCATCCGACAACACTTAAACGAACGTTACTTTGCATGGATAGAATTTATTATCACGTAAAATTTTCACTACGGATGTTAGCGAAATATCAAATTTCCTGGATATTTGTCTAGTACTCAAGTTTGTATCGTCTTCTAACAAAACACAAACATTTAAAGATTTGTTTTCAGTTGACACAGTTTTTCTGCGTTCGGATTTGGATAAATCTTTTACTGAACTTCTTCTTTTTCATTTTTAAGATCTCATGATCTGTTAGTTTCGCAGGTTCCTCTGAATCAGTTCCTGGGAGGTAGACTGCCAGCTGTCCATCCATCTCTTAGGTGGTCGTCCGGGTTTTCTTTTCCCTATTGGTTTTCCTTCAAGTACGATGCGTGGCAGTCTACTATCTTCCATTCTTCTCACGTGGGCGTACCAGTATCTTCCCATCTTACGATGTCTTGCATTCCACATTGTTCCCTGTGTTCCTGATTCGATCTACTCTTGTTTTTCCTAAGCGTTTTCATTTCGGCTATCCGAAGCATGCTTTTCGTTTTGTTGGTTTCCTCTCTGGTTTCTATTCCGTATGTCATGATTGGCCTGATACAAGTCTTATAGATCCTAAGCTTGGTATCCTTTCGGATGTATTAGTTCGCCTACTGAACTAATTTCATTAAATTTTTTTACTAATTCAATGACATTAGATCTAGTTATGGGATTTCGGTTAGGATATAAATTATTAAAAATACTACACGTTTCTTGTTGACTTCTACGCCTATCACCATATTCTAATATCATTAAAATCGTTTCTTTTTCAAATAAACGATCCATTGTGACTTTCAATAAACACCAACAATAATAATTTATTGAAACTTCAACTTTTTTATTGTAGTAGTCAATAGCCACCTAAATGTATTATGGCATTTAGGTATAGAGAACATAAGATTAATGGAAAGATCTGACAACAATGTAGATACCACCATAATATGTATCACAAGACCCTTGTACCCTTCTTCTTCTTAGGGGGGCTGTTTTGTGCCTTTATGTATTTACAATGAAGATAATAAAAGTCAGTTTATATTTAGAAACCGAAACGTGCGTTTTACTGTTACAATAGGTTTATCATAAGATCAGTACTGAAAATCTAAAACTTACCTCAGATTCGCTTCCGTAGAAACTATATGGGGAATAAATCTCCGATTCTGTTTCGCTACCACAATACGTTAAAGACATACTCCTAGGTATGTTACCATACTTGTAGTACTCGGAAGAAACGTCTATGCTGCTCTCGGATCGTTTACCCAATCTAATAGTTTTACTTTTCGGACTACCCTTTTCGGATTCTGGCGAACTAGATCTCGTTGAATTGATGTAATCGTAAACGTTTTCCGTCTCTTTTCTTATATCGATCGGTTCGTAATTATGAGCTAATTTTCTCTCTATCTGTTTTTGTTGTAAAGCGGCTTCTCTTTCTCGCATACTAGCCGTTCTGACGGGTTTATTAGGTACTATGGAAGATCTGACTTCTCCTATATTAGCATAAACAGTTTCTTGTTTTTTACTATTTGAATTGTTTCGAATCAATTGTCTTTGTTTGTTTAAAATTTCCACGGATTTCGGTGGTGTAGGTAAATTCGGTTTGTTGTTAGTATTGTTCTCGGTGAAATTTCTTGGAGGTGGTGGCGGTTTAGACGCCTTGGAGAAAGATGAGTTGTACGTTTCGTAATCACCTGTTGGGGTGCTATATTCGTGACATAGCGTTTGGTCTAAAATCGGTTTAGATACAACTTCAATTTTAGTTCCGTTCAGTTCGCTGGGATGTACTATTACCAATCGTGGTTTCGATTGGAGTTTGTAATCTTCTTGCTTTATAGAAAGTTCGGGGTTTAATTTCGATATATCTTTATTCGAACCCATTCGGAGGAATTTCTTCAACGAGAATCTAGCTTTATTTTTCTCTTTTCTTTTATCTTCTACCGCTAAACAATCCGTGGAAAGCGACTTTCTCGATAGTACCTCGGCTGATACGTAAATAGGATCGTCATCTTTAGTCGAGTCTCCGCTGGATGTTCTCGAATAAGTCTCTTCTGGAGGTAACGGCGCTTTTCTCTTGTTAGATTTTAATTCTGAATCATTGGAATCTTGTTTTACCAATGATGGTTTTTCATTTGGTTTTGTATATACAGTTAGGACCGGGGAGTTGTTAATGGATTTTCTTAATATCACTCCGGTTGGTTTGGAAGGTATTTTAGGTTTTTCGTATATAGGAGGTGATATACCGTGTAAAAAGGAAGTTTGTGATTCTAATATTGGAGGCGGTGGTGTTCTAGGTAGAGGAGGTAGTTCCGTGGAAACGGGATCCTCGCTACCGTCGGGTTTACCAGCTTGTTCACGTGTTTGCGAGAAAGGTATATATTTAACTGGAAGAGGTGGTGGGTGTGTATTACTATCATTAGTTTTTTCTATGGAATTTGCCACGTTGGTGTTAATTTCGTCTTTAATGATTTTAGTAGCAGGATTATTTGCTTTGGAATGCAAAATTTCTGCTTTAATAAAATTAGTAGTGGTTATTATATCTTTCTTTGGATCTGTTGTTGTTGTTGTTATTTTTTCACTGCTTTTAACTTTAGCGTTATTAATATTTTCTTTATTAATTTTAAGATTCTTCGCGTTTATCAATTCGATTTTAGCTGTTGAAGTTTGATAAATTACTGGTTTTTCGACGTCTTTCTTTAACGCTGGAGTTCGACATAAATTTATCTTTTTCTCTGATACTAAAATTTTATTTGTCATATTCTCTTCTTCATTTTCTACTTCATTATCAATCGTTTCTATATTTTCTTTATTTGAATCCATGATGTTAATGTGTACTTGTTTTTGAGCTCTTTTATTTCCCATAATTTGTATGGGGTTTTTACTATTTTCCAAAGTTTCAGATATTTCATCCAGCAACGATTTCTCTTCATTCGTTGTCTTTTCTTCCTCGTTCTTAGTATATGAAGTAAGAACAACATTAGTTTTGTTTTCGGCAATTATTTCTTTGTTATTTTTAGCTATGGGTATATGAGACAAATTCTTGGTATTCAATTTTTTGACTGCGGTTGATGAATCTTCACCGAATGGAGTTACGGATACAAGTAATGTTTGTTTCTTACCGGAAGCATCTATCAATGGTTTGCCTAGGAGTAATTGAGTATAAGATTTCTTAACTTCGGTATCTTTTAAAGATACCGTATTGAAATCGGTATTTTCTTTAGTAATTCTTTGTAATTCTTTATAAGAATCGTCATCATCTGAATCTAAGATAATGTCGTCTTCGCTACTTTCATTATCGACATTATCTTCAGTATCGGAGCACCAATCTTCGCCTCCGTATCCTATAATTTTAGTTAATTCCTTATGGAAGCAAACAGACTGTTTTGATTTAGATGTTTTGCCGTTTTTAATAATTCCTTCAACTTTATCGCTCGGTATCAGTTGAACTGGTTTGGGTTTAGGTTTTTCTTGGTGTTCATCTTTGGATTTGAAACAATTGGAGCATAATTCTTTCTTCCAAGCGTTTTGTACAAAGTTTTGACATATGGCTGAGGACATTATATAGTGATGGGTCCAATTGAGTTCATTGGGTTCTGAAACAAAAAAAATATTGTTATAATCTTTTTTTATGTATGAAATAGTAATACAACCTTCTAATCCAAAACTTAGTATAGTCTTTATATATATTTTTACAGAATAATTTGAATATTTCCTAAAATTTTCATAAATATATCTGGGGTAATACAAGTTTCCGTCTTTTATTGGTCTTTTATATTCCAAAGCTGTACAGAATAATGGAAAAAAGATTGGACTGGTCAAAGGCCTTATATTAAATTGGAATTTTTGAAACTATCGGTGATATTCATACTGAACACACTATTTACACTACAACTTCACCAACACAAAAGGTAAACTTGAATTTACTTTCAGTCTCTGAAGACGAGACTGAAGGTGGCTGAAGACGATAACTTGGTTATCGAAACGTACAGGCTAATTGTGAGTGTTGATGTAGTGGTAGTGTAAAGTTCATTTTACGATAAAAGTCGAAATTTTGTCTCATTTTATGTCCAAGAATTTCTTCAGGAAAAATTCAACCGAAAATACAATTTTAGGTTTTTCCATTAGGTGAGGAAGTCCAAGTTGTGTATTCTTAAAAGTTTAGTTTAGATTCAACTTGCAAGTTGCAGTGTGCAATATATTGAGAATTTTAATGTGATTATGGAAAATTTGAAGGGCCCGAAAAGAGAAATTAAAGAAAAAAAGTGGTTAGATCTCCAACAAATAATTGGGAACAAAACCCGATTGGGCACAGATAGAGGGAAAAGTTCAAGAAAAAATAATAGTTTTGAAATGAGTGATGTTGAATAGTTATTTTTGAAGGCCTTTAAATGTGAAGCTTGAAAACTGGGAAAAGGGCAATTAATCACACGATGATCGAGCCACTCATTGTGATATTAGTTGCATCAGTTCATCTTCGAATTCCAATTTAAATTTAGATTTATAAGAAGCAGCTCTACTTAAACAGGTGAATTATGAAAATAATAAAGGAAAGATCAGTCGTCAATCTTTGATAAATATACAAAGTTTAAAATAAATCTAATCGCTCAAATTAAAGCTAAAAAGTCAGATAGAAACATACAAACTTTCGGGTGAAACTAATAAAAGCGTATTAAAAAATGCATTTAATATTAAAGAATATAATAATTTACATTTGCGGTTACATTAATTGTTAACAAATTTTTGTATGGAAGCCTACAGCTTTGACATAAGATATATTTGTTTAATAATAGGTGGGTTATTTTTTTTAATTGTGCCTAAACGGAAAAAGACCCACATTCCCTACAAACTAAACGTCTTTCGAATTTAAGAAATAAAAACGTTTTGATTAGATTTTTGGCTACACCTTCTCTTAAAATGACTAGACGAGATCAACGTTTCTATCCCAATAAAAGTGGATAAAGCTTTAAAAACCAGTAGTGAAAAAAACAATTCTGTAAATTAGATCTAAAATCATGAGAATTTGATAACCCTTTTCAAGTCTACATTGTAGACACTACACAAAGTTGTTGAAAGATTATTTACGTTTCAGACAGTGTATTTAAGGCACGTTCTGGTTCTATTCAAGGAACTAAAAACCATTTAAATGATTGTTATGTGGCTAATGTTGAAAACAAACAGGGACGGATCCACGAAAGCATTCAACAAAGAAGAATTATATTTAATCGAATTTACTTATTTCTAGGAAATATTTTATGGATTTGGTATATATTTATTGTACGAGAGCCGCTTTTTTTTCAACCTCCGATAGGCTATAAATAAAAGACAAGTTCATATAAAACAATAATTTTATTTCCAAAAGATTGGTACACTTACGGTTACTTTTCGACATAATCGACACCAATCACGCACAACACCATCACTCATGAAGTTTTCCCCATACAAACGACTCATTCTCCGATGGATTTCTGCAGCACTATGGCATTCAGCCTGTAGAAAACGAATCACAGATCAATAATGGCGGACATGTTCACGTGGCTGTAGCACAACGCCGACTGACGCATGAATGTCAACAATGGCGGGGTGTATATTGTGAGAGCTTCGCAGTCACCTACAGTGCATGCCCGCTTTCTTTTCTTTCTTTCGTTTATCAGGAGCCTTCCGGACGGTAATTACGCGGTTGAGGGGTCTAACCATGATTCTCAGTATGTATTTATCTTTATCGTTAACATACAAACGACTAAACTTTTATCACTCGTTCTATATCTCGGTAACGTTTAAATGTGTAAAAAATATTTATTATCTTGTATTTATTTTCAGTTTCCTGTTCAATAATAAGTAAATACGGTTTTGGAAGTCAGCAACCAAAAGCCGCCCGTTGTTTAAAATTGGTTCCACTTCTTTATATGTTAGACGATTTCATTATTTTCACAATGAACAGTTATTTTATGAATTCTCAACACAAATAACAACTATAGTGTTACAATTGGTTCTCCCCGTTTTACGAAGTTAACTAAAATGTACTATACAAGACAACCAGTGAGCCGTCGAAAAAATTCATCAACTGATTAGAGAGATAGAAGAGGCTATCGAAATATCAAAAGAATGCACTTGGAATATAGTGACTGAAGAATTATACATAGGTAAACTATCTACGTGTTGAGTGCCGCGTTTGCTCAATTTGGACCAAAAGCTTATTCGAATGAAAATTTCTGGGCCGTCTAAATGCATTTTAAGTACCATGGATCGAACTTTTGCTTCGATTGGGTAGATGAAACCTGAAATCGCCAAATAAAAAAAAACGGTCAAGACATTCGATTGCAAAGGACGAACCTGCTCAAAAAATGTAAAGATGATTTCATCGACCGGAATTATCATTGGAACTATTTTGGAACAGTCATTGGGATTATGTTCAAAAAGGTAAAGCAATAGCAGGAGAATATCACGCATAATTTCTTATTAAGGTACTTTTCCACCAGGACATCGCAACTTTTTACACTCCGAATTGTTTGACCAACCATCGTAACCCAACCACTAGCAGGAGAAAGATTATGTTGAGGAGAAAGACGGTGGAGTTAAAAGGAGACTTATTTCAGACAAACTTTTTTAATTTTTTCAAATTCGACAAGATTTGATTGCCTGCTGCAGTATATGGGTACATTTCCTCGTCACTTCAGTCGCTTATTTATCATCACTATTATTATATTATTTTTATGATAAATTGTTGATAGTTGGAAGACTTTATTAAGATACTACTCACAAGCTATTTCCTCCAATTTTGTGCTTCATTGTATTTAGCAACAATTCACGAGATTTATGAGTGAAGTTCGATAAATAAGTTACGAATAAAAGAAAATAGAGGGAAATACTGAGAAGCAACGGATAGAAAATTAGGTAAACTAGAACATGAAGTAACCAAGGAAGTTATTCTAAGAAATAAACTATAGAGAAGCGTTGGAAATTTGCGAGGGAAGGATGATAAAAAGAATGGAATACAAAATCGGAGAGTGGACAGAAAAAATAAGGCAAATGGTTAAGACGTAAAAGACGAAAGAGCTATATTAAAAATAAAAGAAAAGACAATAAAGAGGTATTCGAAACAATGAGAAATAAAGTCAAACGAAGAATTAAAAAGCAAAGAAGAAAACATAAATAATCGGAGAAGAAGTAGCAAATAACTATACAGACATTTAAAGAGGCTTTTGGAACAAAATCAGAGCGATTGGAAGAAGAAAAAGAAAGGAAATAACAAGAATAAGAGGTAAGAAAAACAATATAAAAATAAGCACGGAAGACATATTGAAGGAAGAGACTGAAACATGAGAAGAGAAGAATTGAAAAATGAAGGAGAATCATACGACGATAAAAGGACAGAAGGAAAACAAAAATAGGAAAGGTGAGGTGACAATATAGAAGCGGAAATGATAGAATTTTAAGGGCAAACGGGAAATGGATGGCTATTAGATATATTCTATTTAATATGGAATACAAGACTTACTATTTGTCAGTTTTGGCGAGAACGGGTTCGTAAAAAACGGCCCGAATTGTGGAAGAGCAACTCGTGGATTTTGCACCAGGACAACTCACCTGCCCATAACGCTATCTGTGGAGCAGTATATGGCCAGTAAATGCACTCCAGTGCTGGAACACCGAAAACTTTTCCGAAGATAAAATCTGCTTTGAAAGGGACCCGATTTGAGTCGATGGAAGCGGTAAAGCAAAAAACGGCAGAGCTCCTAAAGGTCTTCACCAAAAAAGACTTCCAGCACTGCTTCGATCAATGGAAAAAACGTATGGAAAGGTATGTGGTGATAGGAGGGGAGTATATTGAAGGGGAGCATTCGAATGTAGAATAATTTTTATAATAAAACCCTTTTTCGTAACCAGTCACGTTATTTAATAGCCGGACCTCATATATACTAAGGAGCTTAATGGAAAGCAAAAAATGACATTAATTCTATGGATTTGAAAGCTGCCTTCGACTTAATAGATAGAAAAAATGGTATAGGATGGTATGAGGAAAATATAAAAAATATAAAAATAACAAAGGAATATATTAAAACATAGAGACAATGCAAATAGACCGAAGAAGATCGACGGAATTTAGGGTACAGATGGGGGTGAACGAAGATAGTCTTAGTCCTCTTCTATTTATACTCGTCATGAAAAGGATGATAAAGAAAATAAAAGAAAAAAACTATAAACTGGAAAGACCTAAAACTGGTAATAGGACGGATTAATATATATGCAGACGATAAAGAAATAGTAGCAGATACATTTAAGAAAATGGAAGAAAAAGTAGACATATGAATAAAAACAATAGAAGACCTGAGAATGGAAGTATATATCAAGAACTGCAGAAGGATAGTGGTAAATCAAAAAAGAGAAGATGGGAAAGATTTGATAAAAGAATCGATAGAGTGACCACTTCTGAATATCTGGGCGTCATAATTACAGAAGATGGAAAAATAGATATAGAGATAGGGAACAAAATAAAAAGAACAAATTAAATATACTATGCTCGAAATTAGACAATTTTCGGGAAATAAAGAAATAGGTGTAGACTTAAAAATAAAAGTATACATCTCAATAACCGTTACCACGTTAATAAACGGAACTGAAACAATTAACAAAAAGCACCGAGTAGAAAAGTAGTATCAGATATGAAACAACTGAGGAAAATAGCATGGAAAACGACGTGGATAGGATGAGAAATGACGTATTTATAGAAAAGCTCAAATAATTGAAACACTGGTCCGGAGAAGAACCCCACGATCTGTTGACAGATCGATCGCATATATTTAAAAAAAGAGTTTCATTGTCACGACAATGCGTATGTCCTTTCGTCCGCTATTGTGACAGAAAAATCAGTCGAACTACGTTACTAAACGAGAAAAATTTCGTTGCCTGACGGAACATAAAACGTTTTTAGTGATGATTGGAGAAAAATAGTTGTTTTGAATGAGTGACATGTCTCAAACTTTGTTAAGGAAACAGACCAATAAGTATCTAGAATAATCAGTCCAGAAAAGAAAACTGTATTTACCATTCATTTGAGTGCAAATTGCACATCTAAGCTACAAAAGAATACCAGTGGCAGCAAAGTATTTAATTTAGTCAGTCAATTTACATTATCGATTATCCAGCAGCTAATGATCAGCACATGCTGCGTTTCAATGTCAAGGAATGAACAAAAATGATTTTGTTTTGTGCTGTTAATTAGGTGGAAGCATGTAATAACATATAGGCAACTGAAAGTACCATTGTATTTTGGCGCTGCTTACTTCTGTGCAAGTGAAAATTCTTTAAGAAACAGATATTGGAGCGATGAGACATCCGACAAGAACCAATTCAATGGAATAATGTATTAGTTTTGTGGGCGATGTAGGGCGCTACTTTTTCCGTAACAAAGTTTTTAAAAATCTGGTGATATCTCAATCGTACAGTCGCTTGTGATTTTTACTTGTGGGGTTATCTAAAGTGCTAGTTTTTAAATAACAACTTCATAATCTTCAAGAACCTGAAGGCGAGAATTCATAGGGAGATACACCATGATGTAAAAAGAATTTTAGAAATCGTCTGCATGGAAATGAACATCTCAATGATGTTATTATTCAATACAATGGTATCAATGGAATTATAAAAAAATAATCTTGAAGTTTTTACACTTTTTCTAGTTTTGGCAGTATAAATACGGTACTGTAATTCTGTTTATTATTAGCTTCTTGACCTAAGTCTGTGACTCTCGGAGTAAGCCAAGAATAAGAAAGAAAAAAATGCGCATTTCAACCGGTCGCTGACACGCATCTTTTTCTTCCTTTTTCAATCTTCTCTTTTCTTTTTACGGTATACGTTCATTCATTTCTCACACGGTTATTTTTTCACGTATCGATTTCTAAATGAAATAAGATCAACTCGTGATTGATTTCACTCTTGTGGTTTCCGAGTCCCAGACGTTTTAATCAAAACAGCATGATTTTAAACCAAATATTCATGTATTGAGTACTGAGTATCTGAAACAATATTTTGTTTTAGTGATTTCAATTTGAAAGACGACTTAAAGACTTTCCTAATAAATAATTTTTTATGGAATCTAAGAACCCAGCCGCACTTATTTTTGTTTTTCGAGCTTTGAAGGTTCAGAGCTGTGCGTCTATGTGGCTTCAGTACTTCATTAATTTTTTTACACCTACTATTCCTATATAGATTTTTGTAGGTTTTTGGCAATTTTTCTACATTTAAAGATCTATATCTCAGGTTCTAATATAGCTATAGAGTTCGTTCTTTTCTATTATAATGATTTCTGATACTTATTTAATGGATTCGATGCGAGCGAAGCCGCGGGTAAAAGCTAGTACACTATTTTAATCTAGATAAAATATGGTGTGATACCCGAGCACAAAAGTATCATTTGACGCACTTGTATCATAAATAACACGCTTCCACGTAAACAATTACATCCTTCTAACACTGTTGGTTGTCGTTGAAATTGGCAATTTTAATAGCAGTTGTACACAAAAAATTTTAGGTTAGATTCTTCATTCTTTATGCGACAAATTTTTTTTTAAAATTTTTATTAATTTGCAAAAATTATTTAAACTATGATGTTCAATAGCATTTGTATGTACTTTTAAAAAAAAATTGGTGACCCAAAATATACGAGTGGATAAATGTCAAACAGATCCGTTCCTCCTTGTTAGCTTTGCGCATGCGCTGCCTCTCGGCGGGTACTTTTGAAATAGTATTTCTTCATTGGTAGAATATTATTATTATTGATGGATTAATTTAATGTCAATAAAATGTTCATTCAAACTGTAAAACATTTTTATGAAATTGAAATTTACTCAAAAAAAGTTGAGCTTTGTTCCAATCTATTTTTTGCATATTATTTAGTTTGAACTTGATATTAATTAACAATAACATCCTTCGATTACAAGAAACTTCAGGAAATTGGATTTGAATTAGTTGGTGATTAGTTTTGTTTCATTAAAATGTTGATACCAAAAATTGTTCAGAAAAATTTTCAATAAATTTGGATGGAGTTTTGTTCTATTCACTATTTTTTTTTCTAATTAATTCAAATTGTTCTCTTTTGATATTACTAACACATTCCCTTACAATAAATTGGATTTATATTCATTTGTTAGTTTTGGGATTATAATGTAAATTATTAAATAGAGATTTGAGTATAATACTATTTTTTTATTTCAGATTGTATAAATTGTTACAAATAGTTACGTTAGAAAAAATTCAGACTATCATTAAAGTAGTAGAGCCATTGAATGAAAATTAGCATACAAAAATATTCGAATACTGAATATTTTCACATAACTCAACATTAACCAAGAAAATAGATTTGGAAAATGTGTATTTATTAATTAGATATTGAATTTGTAATTGTATGTACATAGAATTCTGTAATACATAAAAAAGTACGTATAACATTTAACTCAGGACAATTAAATAATCCAGTCTTCAATTCCTCTTCATTCTTACTTTCCATAATGAATAATTCAGATTTCAGTTCTACTTTGAGGTTATAAAAAATGATATTTTAGTTAAGTAATATAATACGAATATGTGAATATTACTTACTTCGATGATTTACCTATCAACACAAAATATATTTACACGTAAATATTAATGCAAATTGTTTGATGGTTGAGAAAGAAATCAAGTTTCTACTAGGGGCGTTTGACGACATTTTGACGAGCGCTGACCGCGCAGACGACGTTATGTTCCAGAGCATGCGCAAAGCTAACAAGGAGGAACGGACCCGTTTGACATTTATCCACTCGTCACTTCTAAACATTTACCAAATGTTCGAACATTCAAAGTTTCTTCAGTTTCTACACGTATACTAGTTCCGCATTCTACTAAAATTTATTTATAATTTTGTATTTCAATTTTTAAAACAAGAAGTAAATGGGTCAGTTGTCTTCAATCAAAACACGCATTTTATAAAAAAACAAATCCACATATATATCTACCACTCAATCAGTTAACGCATCTCGTATTTCTTTTGGAACGGATGTTGTGTCGTCGAAGAATGTCCCCAGATGTGCTTTCTTTTGCCGAAGGGGAATTTTTTTTCAGCTCGGAAGATTGATGATGATACTCGTAAACTACGATGATACCGGACGGGTTTTTATATAAATCCAAATTCAGTTAATGCTTAACTAGGAAATAAAGAGAAATTAAAATTAACTTGAGTGGTTTGCGATTATTCACGATTGACGAAAACGCGGCTTGTGAAAATTATTGGATAAATACTATTTACTTGTAAATAATATTCTATTACCATTAGGTATTCTGCTACTTTTATTATTTTCTGCCGAGAGACAACATTGACATAGCTACCAAGTGCACCCAACCACCAAGGGTAGCATGCAGAAGAAGCTCACAGAATGTGCAAATATATGGAAAGATAAGGAGAAAGATGTACTGAGTGATTTTAAAGAATTTGCACATTGATTTCTAGGAAATTATGAACGATGTTGAGTTATGATGAAGAAATGCAGGATTCTTGGTGGTAACATGAATGGAAACTTTCCTTTTTATATTCCCATTTAGACTATTTTCGGAAACATCTTGGTGTTGGTGAGGGGGCTCACAGAATGTGCAAATGTATTAAAAGATAAGGAGAAAGATGTTCTGAGTGATTTTGAAGAATTTACACATGGATTTCTAGAAAATTATGAACGATGTTGAGACATGCTGAATAAATGCAGGATTCTTGGTGGTAATATGAATAAAAAATTCCCATTCTATATTTCCATTTAGACTATTATCCGGAACATCTTGGTGGTGGTGATGGAAAAAGATACCGAGGGAGCGGGGATTAAAAAATGATGGCTATTGGACATTAACGTGTGGCGACGACGCCATGTGTCTAAGGTAATACAGGTACACATTTCTCCGAACAACTTCCTCAATAAAACAATAATCTCTCGACTCTGGGAATAACAAGCTACTTTCTTTTAGGAATTCCAACTATTTGGGAAAAACCAATACACTTACAAGAGCCCAGGCGAGACATTTTGAATCGAAGAGAAGCTTATTATGTTTCGAAACAGCAAAGTGAGCAGCTTACGAATGCCTACATCCCAGCAGAGCTATGCTACTCCTACAGATTCGACACGCGCGACTTAGTTTAGTTTTTTGACTTGCATATAATTTTGTGTATATTGTAAAACAACCTGACCTATTCTGTGCTCATAACCTCACAAAATTAAGTAATTAAACTAAGAACTTAACAGTTGGCGACATCTTGGTTTAATTTGATTTACTGCTACTGCCAGTACCATTTCAGTGTCTTTAAACTAGTAATTTAATTTGTTAGTTAATGATAATTTTTAATTTTGGCCGCATAAACCAAGCTTCAATTAATCCAAAAAAATCGTCTACTGCAACGCGTAATTTTCAACAATTTCAACTACGTCCGATTTTGATTTCGACGAATTTTTTTACAGTAAAACTAAAAAATATAAAAAATAATGACGATCATTAATCGAATTACGCCACTGGGTACATCTTTCAAAAATATCGATCGGTAAATCAAGAATGAAACTCATACCGTAACATGCAATTTTAAGCCGTAACCATATACCGTAACCGACTCTTTATAATGCAAGAGCAAATGCACATCCATCGATGGGTTCTATTCGACTGACCGATCACGTTCTTCGCTGTTTTTTTTTATTTTTGTCGGCGAAACATAAATTATTAGTATTATGTACGTACATTAAAAAATAGTTGCAATATTTCTAGTAGTACATTAGTGATAGATATAAGCATCATGAGAGTAAAATCAGTCAAATTGTTTAAAATACAATTGAAAATAGAATTTGAATGTTCCTAATCATTTCCGTATATGGAAAAAATTTTATTCAAGATCAAAGGTCAAAAAAATGAGTTTTTCGAAATTTTCAGCAAAACGGTAAGTGTTATCATAAAAATACTTTAAACAAAAATTGTAGATCATAAAATTATCTACAAAAAATATATGAATACTCTTTTTCCTACGAGCCACCGTTTCTGAGATATAACGATTCAAAAAATTGTAAAAGTTTGTTTAGATTCACTGCCTTATTTAATGGCTATAATGATTGCACGAGAAATACCAACGCTGCAGAACAACATCATCGAATATCTTCGTTAATTAATAATTTATTTGATGAATTTCTTACAAATACAACAAGTCTCGGTTCATTTCAATGTTCTAAGAAAAGTTTACTGCTGAAAATATATTGGTGAAACCATTAAATACGACAATTTTCACAACTTTTTGAATTATTATATCTCAGAAACAGTGGCCAGCAGGAAAAAAAGTATCGATACGTTTTTTGTAGATAATTTCATGATCTACAATTTTCGTCTAAGGTATTTTTATGATAAAACTCACCGTTTTGCTGAAAATTGCGAAACTCATTTTTTCCACCTTTGACCTTAAAAAATTTTTTTTCCATACACGGAAATAATGGGGAACATTCAAATTCTATGTTCAATAGAATTCAAATATCTAAAATTGACCGGATTATTCATATCTATAGTGAGACGAAATCAGAGTAGCACAGGATAGGGCAGTGCACCCCGCACATGGATTGCTCCGTTCTTGTGACCGAGGCACAGAACTGTGTTACCTGGTAGAGTTTTACAATGGATCAACATGAAAAGTTGATTAAATTGATGCGTGTTTATTCAGTTTTGTGTGATAGCAAATATATGAAAAGTTTTATTAGAAAAAATCCATGAGAACTACTTTTTTCATTTAGTCACTGTTTCTTTCTTGTTCTCTGATGAAGTAGTAATAATAAATCTAAGTCGACATGCGAATCTGACTCAGAACTCAAATATTTTGACAACATGCCTGTTACACACACGATACACTGCTTTCCAAAGTGCGAGGTAAACTGTGTAACTCACATTTTTTGACGATATTGCTCTGTGCAGCTGGCAGCACCGTGCCGCACAGCTCAATATGCGCTAATAGTTTCGAATATTTCGTGCAAAAGTTAACACATCCCTCCATATATGTCTTCTTGAAAAGTTGGAAGAATGTCAAAGTTTTGATGTTAGTACCAATAACATAACCTAACTGTGGGAATATTGAATGCAAAAATCCTTCTCTATAACATTGATTTTGATATAATTTTGATAAAATTTCCTATTTTCAAATATCTGTTAAACACATTTTACCTTGACAAAGAATATATTTTGGTATTTCCTGAAATGAAAAAAAAAAAGGTTTACGAGCTACAGCTCATAAAACCAGGTATAGGTTTATGTATAGGATTGATAATAAATTCCAAAATGTTTAGTTCTCTCCGAGAATTAACGTTGTAAGGACATACCTCCTAAACTCTAAGTGAAATAAAATAATTTCCCAATTGATAACGAATTTAGTTTTTTTTTTTTATAAATACACCGTTACATAATCCATAATCCCAACACTAATTATAAAGGTTATAAATGTAGCTTTTGAATAAACTAGTCAATGTAAAGAGCATCATCTGTTTTTTTTGGTTCTGTTAAATTCCGGACACCACTGTATATTATGGATTAGTGAAGCGGTTAATCTTGGCGACGACGAGGACGTTAATCTTGCTAATTCGAGGATAGAATGGAATGAAAAATAATTCTGAAGGTGAGAGGAGAAATCCATGGATATCGATTTTCTCAAAATTCTTATGTAAGTAGTATTAAAATATATTTTACAAAACAAGGAATGTACGGCAGATGACCCATCACTTCGATGTTTAGACTGTTCGTAAACATTTTGGTTTGAACTGATGTGTGGTGGAGAATGATTAATCTTCTGCGATTGGTTTACCTCATTTTTCGAAAGCTTCTGGTAAACAAATGCTGGTGTACCATTCAGAGTTGACAGTTGTACGTTGCTCTAATGGAACGGTGGCGTTATCCAGTTATTCTGAAACAACAGGCGATCATTCGCTTCGAGGTGCATCGCGCGCGAACAACTTTCATTGGATTTGGCTAGTGCCGATTCTTGTTTACTTTGGGGTTCATATGATTTCTTCGCTTGCCACGACATTATAGACCAATCGACACGAGCATTTTTTTGAGCGATTATCAAATTATTCGGTATCCAATGCGAATAAGCCAAATAATAAAATATTGAATGTATGCAAGTGGAACTAATGCCCTTTAAATCACGGTATGTTACATGACGATCTAGCAATATCGGTTTCTGAAACTAATCGTTTAAAGAAGTGTGACCAAGATTGAATACGCAAACCAGCGAAACTCGGTGGCTCGAGATGTTGCTGTTTTTTGACCAAGATGAAAGCTTCAACTATCTATGAAAAAATGCACTCGAATGACAACACTTTCTATGTACGTTCACCATTAAAAATGGCAATGTCAGATTTGACATATTCACATAGTTGCCATATTTCAAAATTTAAATAGCAACCCTCGTATATTCTGTAGAGCACTACATACTTCTATTTTATTAAAAAGTGTGACTCGCTCAAAATTTGCCCCCTTTTTTTGATAAGTATTTGTAGGAAAATATTGTTTGCCGGAAAATCGGTAACGAAAATCAAAAAAATTTGAGTTCAACATGAGAAAATGCATTTTTCGGATGTATTTAATGAAACAGTCTGCCTTTTTTGGAATGCAGGTTCGCCCTTCGCAATCCACTGTCTTTATTGTTTTCTCATTTTATAAGTGTAATTGTGCATCAGGTTTTATCTCTACAGTTATGATTCGATTTAAAAATCTGGGCTGCTCTCGATTCAGGAGTGCCTGCGGCGAGACAGTTGCCACTAGGTCAATAATATTTTATGTTTTTTATTAATAAATATTCGTTTTTCCTGACCATTTCAAAAGTCCAAAAGTTTATTGACCACCCAATAATTACATAGATCGAAAATTTTTTTGTAGTAACACAAGAATGAATAGCTTATTGTGATAAAATGGAAAATATGAAAAAACAAATAATTGTAGTACGTTATGTTGAATTTATATAACCATATTCATTGGTAAAATATTTAATATTTATTAAAAAAATAATTTCACGTTTTTTAAATCGTATATATTGACAATATTTATAGCTTACATCCAATAAACATGCCTCACATCTATTAAAAACAGAAAACTTAAAAAACATCAGTTCAAATATCAATTAGCACAACTTTTTCCTTTTATGAGGGGTTGCACTTTCTCTTTCTAAAAACCAACAGTAATCACCCATCATGACCGAATCCCATCGTCCTTGATACCAAATTTCCATTGTGCCATTGTTCTAATACTGTTGGTAGTTTGAATCCAAATTGTTGCCCAAAAATCCCCTCACTACCTCACTACACTAACAAATACCTTCCATGCTCTAAATTCCTGCCTGGTAAGTTTTTTTGCAAAATTGTCATGGGAATTGTGATCTACAAGGGGTATAAACTTAGTGTTGATCTATTGCCCGAATGTCCCATAGACGAAGAAAACAGCAAACTCTCCCTGAAGTCCAATTAAAATTCCAATCACCTTCAGGTCTCCGCATATCTGCCATTTATATTTGTTGTAGTTAAGTTTCTTTAAAAGCCAGCGAATATTTCCATAAGTTTCTTTCATCTTCACAAAATAGGCAACTGGTATAGATGGTTTTAAATTTCCTTTGTGTAATAACAATGTTTTTAAATAGTATTTAGACGAGCCAATAAATAGGCAGCACACACTAGGATTATGCTCAATATCAAGTTCCTTAATTAAACTATTAATATCCGTACATGCCCACAACGAATTTCCCATACTGTGGAATGCAGAAAATGTAGAAAATCGTTTACTAAAGGTCGTAATTTTTGTCTCTTTGGCTAACAAGTTCCATTCCTTAAGGTGGGAAGCAAGAAGTTCAGACTGTTGCCTTGATAATTCCAACTCACTTTGAACAATCAAATGTTGCTCGGAATTTGCACATGAAGTAAAAATATGGTTGGTGCTTTGTTCTTCGGAGCTTCCTGATGATACGTTGTCTCCAGTATATTCTAAAACAATATTTTGCGGATCTAAAGCCGCAATCGGTACTGGTAAATCTTCGTTATGGGGTCGTATAGCAGACGGCTAATGTAGATACTCGATCTTGTGCTTTCCTTTCTTAGAATAACCTTCAGTCTATGTTAGACAAAAATAGCAGTCGTCAAAATGGCTAGTAGGTTCCCGCCATACCATTGGAATTGCAAAATGCATCTTCCCATTCATCCACTGCACACGCTACAACTAACACAGCACGCGTGGAGAGCCCACTGCTTGTTTTGGTCTCCAATTAAAGTACCAAAATATTTGCAATAAGCTTTTTTTACATTTTCGGAAAATGGCCTGGCTTGCGATTTCATCATAAATTCTCCGCAAATATAACAAAATTTGTTAGGAGAAGTTTTGCAACTGCAGCACGTTTGACTCGACATTTTCGTCTTTATAATCACTTTTTGCACTATGAACAAAGAACCACTTTCTATGAAACTCAACAGAATACTAATTTTTGATATTATTTTTATGTTTATTATTCTGAATAATACAGTTCAGATTTGTTCGGCCATAAAATTTACCGATATTAACCGCCCCTTTATAAAATTACCTACCTGCTAATATAAACAGGGATAATTAAGCTATTGAAAAGTGGTACGTGTTAGGGATTAATAAATATTTTTTCTATTATTAGACGGGTATTCCCATTTTAAATATAAAGGTCTCATCTGAGTTACGAAAATCTTGTCGGCCAGTGTTATCTAAGTAATTTAAGGCGTCCTAAATATTTGGATTTTCTTTGAATACAGACAAAACATCTTAGAGAAGAGACTATATTTATATTAGTTACAAAATAACATATTGCATCTCTAGAATACCATACTAATAGTATGAATTGTGGGTTTATGTTAATCCCACGTCTTTGTGGGTCAAAAATCGATTCTTATTGACTGGTAAATATTACTTAGAAATAATAATATGTGTTTTAGATTATTATTCTTTCGATAATAGTAGATTATTATTAAGATTTCTTTAAGGCAGTATTGGAAATTATACATTTCCTGTACAACATAGAGAAAAAAAACTATTGGACGGTAGAGCTGATTACGTTTTTATATTTTTTATATATATTTATAAAAATTTAATCAATATAACCACAATTTAAATAAAAAAAGTAGGTGGATCCAAGAACGAGCAAAAACAATATAGTGTGGAACTTTACTTTATCATAACTGTGTATACGCTATGGAACGGTCAAATGGAATAAATTCGTTGATAAAAAAATAAGAACGTGTTGGGAAACCGCTTGGACGTGTCGATAACAAGCAGAAACCATTCCAGCGATTCTTTTGACTAATATAAATTTAAACAAATACAAAAAAAATTGTTTATTTTTGCTTAAATTTAAATAACAACGTTACAATTTCATATATTTTTGTATTTACTCTTTAAGCATATGTATTATTTTTCCGTGACCTATTCTGGTGTAAGTTTCATATAGCATACTGAACAATACCTCTTTGGGAAAATAAAACTATATATTTGTTTCTCCTGGTTTTAATGGTTCAAATTTTCGAAACGTCAAAACGTTTTAATCCTATTTTGCATTTAGCTTTAGCAGAAACCACTTAAGAAACAATTTGAAGCACTTTTGAATTGAGAACCACCGTCTTCTCGATTACAATCAATTAATGCATTTAACTTTCCAAGAAAAAAAGACACAATTCACTGCAGTATCCATTCTTCTGTATAAATTACGCTATTGGAATAATCGTTACTTGCCAAGTCGTTTGAATACGAGTGGATAAATGTCAAACGGGTCCGTTCGTCCTTGTTAGCTTTGCGCATACTCTGGAACGTAATGTCGTCTGCGCGGTCAACGCTCGTCAAATGTCAAACGCACCAGGTAGAAACTTTGTACTTGATTTCTTTCTCAACCATCAAACCAGTTGCGTTAATATTTACGTATAAATATATTTTGTGTTGATAGATAAATCATTGAAGTAAGTAAAATGTGTAATATTTACATATACGTATCATTATTACTTAACTAGAATATCATTTTTTATAACCTCAAAATAGATTATGGAGAGTAATAATAAAGAAGTACTGAAATCTGAATTATTTATTAAGGAAAGTAAGAATGAAGAGGAATTGAAGACTGGATTATTTAATTGTCTTGAGTGTCATCGGACGTTCGTCAGCAAGACAACTAGGCATTGCAATGAAGTGCATTCTGAAAAGAACATTGATTCACTTACAAATGTATGGCCACTTTGTCAGGAATGTTTTACTAGGCATTTTAAAACTAAGCATAAAGGAAAATCTGAGACATGTTTAGAGTAAGTTTAATCGTGCAAATATTTATTTTTATCACAAATGGGCAACAAGTTCTGCATATATCCAATAATTCGATTATTTTAATTCATGCAAATGTTTGTATCTAATTTATTTTGGCTTGTAACTAATTTACTTCAATTTTGTAACTAATTCTTTCTAGTTTATAACTACCACAAAAGTGTAGAGATGCAGCGGTTTAAATCAACGAAAAAGAAACAATTAACAACAAAAACCAGATTTTCAAACGAACGGATATGGAAAAAAACTCATCGAAAGAAACAATAGATGATCAGAAAAGATCTAGTGAAGTTGTGCATACAAAATTCGATCACAGTTATGATTCTAGTTTACCTGAATCTACAAAACCAAAAAAAGTCATAAGTTTTGTAAAATAATAAACAATGTATCACTATATCCGTACAATTTATTAATATGTTAACATTAACTACATATTACAGGGGCATTTAGCACAAAGGATTAAAAGAGCGACCACTACCCTTGCGGCAGGAAAGTTTTTATTGACCGCGCGAAATTTCACCCTTTCATTTTAAATATTAGATAAACCGCCGCTACTACTATGACCGAAAAACCCAAGAGTTTTAAATCGTGAGAACACCTGCTTTTAAGCATAGCAACCATTCATCCCCCAAATAAAATATAGACGGAGATACCTCAGTGGTAAGAAATTTGCCAGCGCGAAATTTTAAAAATTTCGTACCCTTGCTATGAACCCTCTCCATTACTCGTTAATTTTGGGAATAAGTGACTAGTTAAGTGCACCGTTCAATTGTGCAGACGAGCATTTGAAATACTATTTCAAAAGTACCCGCCGAGACGCAGCGCATGCGCAAAGCGAACAAGGAGGAACGGACCCGTTTGACATTTATCCACTCGTGTTTAAATGGGTTACTTATACAAATATTTGTGAGTCGTTGGTTTTTTTTTTGGTCGGTCAAATGTAGTCTAGGTGAAAGGGATCACTTTCCAAGTACATATTTGTTTATACTTGTAAAGGAGCTCTGACAAAATTCACAAATAATTGGATTTTCTCTTGACTATTCTTTATTTTTATAAAAATGAGTCGGACATTTGGATGGCTAAACCATATATGTAATACTTCTACATGGACAGCTTTTATAAATGGAAGCTATTCCGACTAAGGAAGACAGAATGACAACGATTTCTATACTTCGAGGTTTCAGCTCGGTTCTGCGCATTCTCAAGCATGCGCAGTATAGATAAAGTGTCTCGAACGAGAGAGAAAATGAATATTGTGGACACCGTAGCGTAGGGACGTTTTTTCCCATACCAACTGTCCATATAGGAGTTAAACGAAGTGTCCTTTTTTTAATTTAATTAAAGAAGCGGTGGGGTGCGAGCAGCGCACGTGCATCGAGCGCACACTATCTGTGTCGAATCCGAAAGATCTTTATTTTATTGCCGAAGTGAGTTCTAGACATGGGCAAACATATGATTTTTATTATCATTAAGACGAAACGGAAAACCATCAGCAACATCTAAGATTTTCCAAAACGAGCAAATGTTCAATATTATATAAAATATTGAACAAAAATTGATAGAAAACATTATTTTTTCCACAAAAAAGCCTTTTAATTTGAGGAAGTATTAACTCTTTGTTATTCTGTTGTTAACTCTTTTATAATTTCTCTTCTTTTATTTACGGTAATAAACATTTGAAGCTAAATACAGGGATTGAAGATACAGTCTTTATACCTGGAAATCTGCAGTCGACGCATCCTAACCTAACCCTATATAATCTGTGCGCTCGATTCACGTGGGCTCGATGCCCGCTTTCAAATAAGCAGACAAAAGTCGATCAAAAACAACAACGTGTTGATTCGGAGCAGTGTTTGGCCATGTTTACAAAATCAGATTTTTATCATCAGCTGGGAAGATTATGGCTTCAGTATATTGGGATGCGTATGGAATATTGTTCATGAACTATCTCCAAAAGGGAGAGACAATCAATGGCGATTATAACATACGAGTTGTTGGATCGTTTGAATGCATAAATCAAGGAAAGACGACCTCATATGACGAAGAAAAAACCGCTCTTTCATCAAAACAATGCACCGATTTACAAATCGATGGCAACGATGATTAAATTGGACGAATTACACTTCGAATTGCTTTTTCTTCCAGTGACTATTCGCTGATCTCAAAAAAATGTTCACCGGTAAGAAACTCAGTTCAAATCAAGAAAGAATTGTTGTACAAGCACGGCATCGAAAAGTTAGAGAAATGTTGGTATGATTGTATTGCTCTTAAAGAAGAATAAAATCGATTTTTGGCAAAAAATGTGTTTTTCTTTGTTAGTCACACGATTTATTGAGTAATGTGTTACATATTACTCTGAAAAAGTTAATGTTTTGCCAGGAATTGTTGAAAACCATATCGAAAGTCCCTTTTTCATTGATAGCATCTTGAATGGACATAAATATTTAAAACTGCTCTAAAATAATGCGTGCCAACTTTGACAGACTTATCCTGATCCAGAAAACCCACAAGTTTCTGCGAGTATAAAATAGTTTCAGCTTTGGAGTATCGACCCATTACGAAATCAATTTCCGGCAGTACCCGGATCAAATTTTTTCAAATCTGTGAATAGAGGGGTTAAGATCGATAGAATCGACAGCACGATTTCCTGATATGACGCCATTAGACTTCTTTTTGTGACATGTCAAAAGTATTATTTATAGAACAGAATCCATCAACCTAGATGATCTAAAAGGATACATGCGATGAAATCAGTCACGTCTGAGATGTTGAATAAAATTAGAAGACATGTTTATAGTAGATTAATATGTTGCCAAGATGTTCGCGGCAAGCTTTTTGAACATCTAGAACATTGACATTACTGTGTTTTTGTTTTCTTTTACATTGTTGAAAAGTAATCAGTATTACTTATTAGGTTTTTAATTTAATACAGCTGATTTCTGAAATGAAATAATTTTCTTTTTTTAAGTTTTTGTAATAAATACATTTTTATAATAAAATAATTAAACAATATACTGGGGATTGCATTCATAATAAGAAAGTTGGTATTTGCTGTTGTCACATAACACACCAGGTGCAATTTTTTTTTCAAATAAAAATACAAATGACGTTTTTCCTCTTCTATTTATTTATTAACGAATTTATTCCATTTGGATGTTCCACATCGTATATCGATGTATGAATGGTTAAAAAATGTACATTTAGCGCCTTAACATACTAGCGGATTGCGAACGACTGCAAAGAGGAAATCGTGGCAAGCGCGTAACGAGATTGCTACGAATAGCAGTGTGGACGCCATTTTGTACTGTCGCGTACAAACGCCAGCCCGTACGCTGTATCCGTTTCCGGCGTCTTCGAAGTAGTGTTTCCTCCTCGGAATCCATTTTGTTAATGTGTTCGCGACGCATTCGTTGCGCGCTCGCTCCGCCTCGTGTAGCCGTTTGCGAACCGTTAGTATGATAAGACTGTTAGATAAGACGAAGTGTTATGGGACAATATGATATTGAAAACAAAATGGAGAAGTAGCAAAATATTTGACTTAATCCTATTTGAAATACTTTTATTTTGTCGTTGTCTTCTCAATATCATGATTAGCGGTAAAATATTTCGGTTTTAATATATTTTTCAATTTCGAAAAACAATCAGATATCGCATTGTACTAAATCTGGTTAGAAAGATGGATTAAAAATGAAAGCTGTTAGGTGATTTTTCAAGTATATTTCTTTGGTACATTTTCATCTGTTTTTGAGGTCGAACGACGTCCGATTAAACCGCTCATGCCACTTGTAAATAGTCTCTAGAAATGGATTTAGCTACCAAATATCTTTATCGCTACGCTCTTGGCACAAAAATCATCCTCATGATTAATAACCACCATTACAATTTCATTCAATTATATACTAATTACATTTTGAATATTTATATTTTGTTAAGTGATTGCAAATGTCAAAATTACGAAATTAAAGCCTTTTAGATATTTACTAAAAATGTATGAATAAACTCGTCATTATTAGTTAAGTTCTATGACACCAGTTGGAGTTAATGAAACTATTACCCGTATAATTACTAATAAAAACGACTTAAATGAGTTGCACTTGAACTGAATTAAACTATTCAGTAAGACGTAGTGAATGTATGCTGAAAGGGATATGGAATATTCAATTTTACTTTTACAAAACAAATGTGGATAGAGAACTGGGTAGTACTCGAGTACTTATAGTACTCGTTATAGTACTTAGGAGCACTCAGTATTCGTAAAGATGGGGTTTGTTAGAAAAGTGCTCAGGGCACGACGCATGCGGACTGCAAAATCAGTCGTGGCCAACTCACGACAGTTTTCAGTGAAGTGGTTTGTTAGAAAAGAAATTAAGAGTCTGTTTATCGCTGCGTGCTTACGTTCATATCAATTCAATAGAGAATTTTTTGTTACATTTCGCTCAGCTGAACATACCATTGACAGACAGTCTGCGTCAATAAATTATTGAGTTTAATTTGGACGTAGTCCTTCAGATGAACGCACAGTGCGTTACGATAGTGATTGTGTATATTCGTGCTAAATATAAATGTTAAAATTTTCTTTTGAATGAGAATAGCCATCTGAAACATATCACTCAATAACAAAGATCCAAAGATGGTCGAAGTATGGAACAAGAGGAATTATAATAATTTTCTTGATACTCGATTTCTGATCCAGGATATTTATCAGCGTCCAGGAGTTACAAGTTAAACTTCACTTTAGAGGCTCATCTAGGTAATTTGATTGCAGAAAAATACCCTCGGAAGTTCCTGGAATATGTGATATGTCGATTTCGTGTATACCGCCCTAGTTCTAACCAAAAACGATGCCAGATAGCGATACGCAGACGTTCCTCCGATAACTCGGCGGGCAGCTTCCGAGAAACCAAAGATTTTGGGTTCCTGAGGAAGAAAGACACCACCAGGAGTGGAGCCTGCGGCTTAATTTGACTCAACATGGGAAACCTCACCAGGCTCGGACACCGGAAGGATTGACAGATTGAGAGCTCTTTCTTGATTCAGTAGGTGGTGGTGCATGGCCGTTCTTAGTTGGTGGAGCTATTTGTCTGGTTAATTCCGATAACGAACGAGAGTTTGCTCACTAGGCGTATTTCGATATCTCAAAGGCCCGTCATGTTTCATGACAATATCCAACCATATAGGTACGCCAAATCAGTTTGAGCGAGTTGGGAATTAGTTATGAAGAAGCCAGCAAGGAGTTCGGATCTTATTCTGAGTTTTATATGGGATTCGCTTAAGAGAATGGCCCGAAAGTTAGTTCTCAGGAGCAGACCTAACCTAACCCAACCAAAACGCATACGAGGCGGTCGGTTTCACTGCGGTGAATAAATTCGGGTTTAATCTGCTTTTTTCATAAATTAAATAAAGACTTAGTAACCTACGATATAGCATTTTAGATATTTTGAAAAACGTCCCAGTAAAATCCGTCGCGCACTCCTATGGCTATCTTCTTGTTGACATCTTGTTCACCTACATCTTTACCAATTTGTACATGATTAGATAAATGGGCGGCGGCGGCACATACCTACCTACAATGGGGGCGGATGGAATTTAAACATCTATTTTTTATAGACATTAAATCAATTATAACTAGATTGCTTTTTTGTTCAAATGTAACATTTAGAACATTGAGAAATGATGTTTAATTGATTGAGCTGTTACGAACGATTAAAAAATAATTTATTTAATTCCAAAGAGAAACTACAAACAGATATTTATCTGAGAACAATTATGAAGTTAAATATAGATAAATGGACATGTGTTCATCGATAATTGATATAAACTATTTCTAAACAGTGTTGCCATGGACTAATTGATCGAAAAATTATGTCTCGGTACGATCAAGAACGTTATATGGTGTAGTAAGTCTCCTGTCTCTTGTTCATCAAGAAGGTTCCGGTTTATACCCCGTATTTGTTTGTTCTTTCATCTATGAAATAGGTTCCCGTTTTTAGCCGAAGTTCATGCTTTATGACATGACATGACAGGTTTTTACCAGAAAGATATGCCTATCACATATAAGAGCTGGAAGTTTCACCCTCTAGAAGTTCTTAGAACAATTCATAACAGATAATTGTGGTTTTGGTGATATAAGTGCAGAAGTTTCATTCTACAACAATCTAGAACATTCAAGAGTATTTGAGAGACTACGACATTTTAGAACCTTCTGGAAGGTTGTTTTATCTCTAATCTAACCTAACCAACCCTTGGGAGTAGTTTTAGATGCTTCTAACATAGCTGGAAACGAGGATGAGAACAAAGCCGAAAATCTTCTGCTGAAAGTGTTCCTAAAGCCTTCCAAAAGACGAGACAAGATATTATGGTGCCAGTTGCTAGCTCAAGTCCTGATCGCTAAATTTTGATGTTACTCCTGAGGATTTATCATCTTTCCCAATGGCAGGATTAAGGAAAGGAACAAGAAAACGTAGAAAGAAATTGAAGAGTGGTATTTTTATTTTTTTGAACTAAATTCTGAAAAAAGAACTTTGGCTAAGTTAAAAAGAAAGGAAAAGTAAATTTGGAGAAGTAACGAAAAAAGTATATACTTGCTTTGTGCTGACTGAGGTGAATCATGAGATTTATAAGCAGAAGTTGAGCGGCTTCAACCAGCTAATGTTGAAAACTTATGAAAGGACACATTTGCTGTTGTGGAATTCACAGGTGTTTGAAGTGATGTGTGAGAGCTAGCATTGGTGTTGTTTCATTTACAGTGGGTTTTGGGTTTGTAGTTGCAAATAAATTGAGTCCAATCTTGATCAATGTTCGATTTATTGAACAGGATTTCAAAGTGCGTTCAAATAAATAATAATAACGGAATAACAATTTCGGAGCACGTTTTTCTTTCGCCTTTCTTTTCGCTCGTGTCACTATTACATGAAACTGTCAAAAGGTGCTTATCGCCTACTAATTTAATAAAATCAGAATACATAATTACCAACTTTGACTCTATATAAAACAAAAGTATAGTGTGAAGTTGGATAGGGTCAAGGTTGGGTTGGGTTCGGGTCAGCTGTCAATTGATCAATTCTCAACACTCCTCCTTGATCAATTTACAGCGAAGTGTCTCAAAAACTTTTCTGTTGAGTGCTTTTGTGAAAATGTCTGCAATCTGTTTGCTGCTCTCGACGTGTTGCAGTGTCACAGTGTTGCCGACGTGTTGCTGAATGTGTTTTCGTGGTATCTCAATGTGTCTCTTGCCTCTGGTTGTCTTTCCTTCGTGTGCATTCTGTAACATGTGAATCGCTGACATGCTGTCGATTTTCAGAGTGATCGGCTGATCACTTTCCAGGATACCAAGTTCCAGTGCGAGTCTCTTAATCCAGCACACATCTCCAATCACAGACACTGCGGCTCGGTACTCGGCTTCTGCGGTTGAAGTCGCTACCAAACGCTGCTTCTGTGAGTACCAGACTACTGGTCCTCCTCTCATCACCAATACTCCACTTGTCGACTTTCCTGTCTCAGGGTCTCCTCCGAAGTCTGAATCGGTGTATGCTACGAGTTCTTTGCCTTCTCCGAAGTAGATTCCTGCTGTCACTGTCCCTCTCAAGTACTGGAATACATGTTTCACCATCGCCTGATGGCTTTTCATGGGATTGTTGCAGAATCGACTGAGGTAGTTCACGGCGAAACTGATGTCTGGTCGAGATATTGTAGCGAGGTACAACAAACTCCCTATCGCCTCGCGATAGTTGTTCTTCGCCGGTAGTGCCTCGTCGTTCTTGAAATCTGTTTTCTTGGTGATCATTCCTTGCTCAATTGGTGTGGATGCTGGGTTGCACTGTTCGAGTTTCATCCTCCTCAAGATCTTCTCCGTGTACCGAGGCTGATTCACGAAGATTCCATCTTTGTCGACCTTGATTTCCATGCCCAAGTACGTCAACTTGTCCTGAACTTTCTCACTGTAAGTGATCTGAAACTCCTTGCTTATTTCCTTCAAAAGTCTGTATATTCTCTTTTCATCTTTCCCAATTATCAGTCCATCATCCACGAAGAGTGAGAGCATAATGCTCTTGTCCTTGGTGTAGTAAATACACGGGTCGTCATCTGCGTTGATCAGGCCAACTTTCTTTACAAAGTGTGTAGTGACTCTCTCGTTCCACATCTTTGGGGCTTGCTTGAGTCCGTAAAGACTCTTATCCAACCTGCAAACTTTACCTGATCCATCGTCGAATCCTTCAGGCTGATTCATGTAGATGACTTGTTCCAGATTTCCATACAAGAATGCCGTTTTCACATCGAACGATACCAACTTCATTTTCTCTGACGCTGCGTGACTTAGTAGTAGTCGAATCGATGCATGGCGGGCTACTGGGCTGAATGTTTCCTTGTAGTCCACTCCTTCCTTCTGTTCAAATCCTCTGGCTACGAGTCTGGCCTTGTATCTTCCATCTGCTTTCTCTCGAAGTACCCACCGACATGTGATAGGTTTCACTCCTTCAGGGCAGTCCACCAGTTCCCAAGTTTTCATTTCCATTAGCGAGTCGTACTCCTCCTGCATTGCTTTTCTCCACTTTTCATCTTTAAGTGCCTGACTCACCGGAATGTCTTCAGCTTCACCAATCATGGCTACTTTTGCGCTCATTCCTCCATGTCTGTTATTAAGTACATAGTCTTTCAGTCTCGGTGGTGGTTGCAAAGTTCGACGATCTCGCAAACTTCTCCTTCCTGGCTCTTCTTCTGGCGGTTGTGTCCCACTTTCGTTCTCACTTTCCTCTTCAGCACTTTCTCCAGTCGTCCAGTTGTCTTCTTCTTCGTCTGACTCACTGCTGCTTTCTTTTTTCTTCTCAAGTGTACCCTCTGTTGCCGATGTCTCAACTTCAGTGCCTTGCCTCTGTCGTATCCTCTCCTCGTCGAAGATTACATTGTCTGAAGTAATGACCTCTCTTTTCTCTTTCATGTAAATCCTGTAACAGGGCGAATCAATGTCATAGCCAACCAGAATTCCCTTTTCTGATTTTCTATTTATTTTGCCTCTCTTTTGTGCTTGGGTCAGCACATAACATTCACAGCCAAAAGGTCGCAGTTTCTTAATCTTCATTTTCCTTCCAAACCACAATTCTGCTGGACTCTTTCCTGGTATGTTGCTGGTTCCTGTCTGGTTGATCGTGAAGATCACGTGGTTCATTGCCTCTGCCCATAGTTTCTCGTTCAATCCATCTTCATGTATCGCTGCCCTGGCTGCTTCGACAATAGTTCTCATTTCTCTTTCAACCCTTCCATTTTGCTCTGGCGTGTGTACATTCGTAAAGGTGTGAAAGATTCCCAACTTGTCCATGAGTTCTTTCGTTTTTGCATTCTTCAGTTCCGTGCCGTTGTCCGATCTCAGGCTCTTCACTCTCTTTCCTAGTTGATTTTCTACAAGTCTCAGGTAGCTTGCAATCTTCTCAGGGGCCTCACTTTTCGTCTTCATGAAATAACAGCTTCGGTAGTGAGTGAAGTCGTCCTTCAACATGAGCCAATACTTTGCTCCTCCCAGGGATGGGATGTTCATCTCTCCAGTGTCGACATGAACAAGATCTAACGGCTGCTGGGCTGTCTTAGGATTGTTCGGATGTGCGGATCGATGTTGCTTGCCATATGCGCACCCTGTGCACACATAATTATTCCAGTCATCAACATACTTGATCCCTTTCCTTTTTAGTATGTCCCTCACATACTTCACGTTTTGATGGGCGAGTCTTTCATGCCATACTTTGATCTGAACCATCAAACTTGCCTCTTCTTCCTGTCCTTCTCTTCTGAGCATCATTTTGTATAAATTTCCTTTGCGCCTTGCTACTGCCACAACCTCGTTGCTTTTCTTACAATGGAATATCGACTCGTTTTCATCTGCCTTCTGTACATGTCCCTTGTCTAACATCTGACTGACTGAGAAAAGATTAAAGTTGAGATTTGGTACATAGATCACATCTTCAAGTACCACTGGATACCACTTTTGACCATCAAAAGCCTCCATCTCAATGTTCCCGACTGCAACGCCATCTAGCCTAGTTGAATCTCCGATCACAATTGGGATTGGCTCGTCCAGCTCGACAAGCTGTACAAACCATTCTCGATGAGACGTCATGTGTTGACTGGCTCCACTGTCTTGATACCATGAAGTTGCCTGTCCTGCGAGATGTCGTTGTCCACTGTCGAGAGAGCTGTGGTCAAAAATGCCTTCTTGGGTTTTCCATTTGCTGACTTATTTCCTTCTTCTCGGGATGGACAATCCTTTGCGAAGTGGCCTTTCTGCTTACAATTGTTACATGAGTATTTCTTCTTGCAATACTCAATGTACTTCTGATATGCCTTTCCTCTGCACTCCTTGATCACGTGACCTGGCTTCCCACATTTGTAACATGTGAACTGTGACTTGTCCTGCTTGCTCGACGACTGCCCTTGTTTTCCACGTTTTGCCATGAGAGCGTTGCTGGTACTGCCCTCAAGTCTCAGACGTTCGATGAGTGTGTCCAAGTTCTTTGCATGTCCCGTCACGTTGTTCCACGCAGTTCTGAAATGTGCCAGTTTTGGCGGTAAGATACTCAAAATCCTTGTCATGACCCAACTTTCTCTCATTGGATCATTTTCAGTTGACAATTCCTCTGCCAAGTCCATGATCTCCATACAGTTCTCTATTGCTGACTTGCTCTCATCATACTCAAAGGTAAAGAATTTGATTCGGGACGTTTCTAAAGTTACATCAGTCTTTGTACCATATAAACTAACTAATTTGTCTATCATGTCTTTGGAAGTTTTACAATTTGCAATTTTGTTAGCTATCTTACTGTTTACATTTAAACCTATCAGTGTTTGAGCTTCGACATCTTTCTTGGTCCAAGCTGAAACAGTTGCATCTGACGCAGCACCTGCTGGTCTGACTTTCGTGCCTGATACAATCTCAAACAGGTCTTTGTTCTTAAGTACTAGGTTTAATTTAAATCGCCAAGAAATAAAATTGACATTCCCCTGACTATCTTCACTTAACATCTCCAACTGAGATTTTACAGTATCCATTTTGCATTTAAATTCTACAATTTGACTGACTTCTGACAATTTTTTTTTAAATAAACAAAATGAATTTACAATCTTTCGTAGCGATTTTCTGACTTAAAACGACTTGCGTGTGCGTTGTTCAACGTTGACTTGCTGTGCGAGCCGGATGTGGTCGTCTGACTGCGTGCCTGACTGACGTTTTGAACTGCTTTCTGGACTTCGCCGTCGCTTTCCTGGCTTTATTTACAACAAAACCCTTTTACAGCTGCCCTGGGCCCATAACCTGTTGTTTCATTTACAGTGGGTTTTGGGTTTGTAGTTGCAAATAAATTGAGTCCAATCTTGATCAATGTTCGATTTATTGAACAGGATTTCAAAGTGCGTTCAAATAAATAATAATAACGGAATAACAATTTCGGAGCACGTTTTTCTTTCGCCTTTCTTTTTGCTCGTGTCACTATTACATGAAACTGTCAAAAGGTGCTTATCGCCTACTAATTTAATAAAATCAGAATACATAATTACCAACTTTGACTCTATATAAAACAAAAGTATAGTGTGAAGTTGGATAGGGTCAAGGTTGGGTTGGGTTCGGGTCAGCTGTCAATTGATCAATTCTCAACAATTGGTTTCCCTGTTGTTTAGTTCGGGTTCATATGCATACTCGTAGATCCATGATTCATCGTCTATCGCAATTTTATAGATAGCATTCCTTTGTTCTAATCGACACGAGTTTTTTTTGAGCGAGTGTCAAATTATGCGATCTTCAACGCGAAAAAATCTTTTTGACAGACAAATGTTCATGCAATATTGAATATTTACGAGTGAAACTTATGCCCACGTATGCCTCAATCTCACGATATGTCACAAGACGATATTGCAATGTCAGTTTACGCACAGCATCAATGTATTCTGGCACATCAGCCGATTTTGGACGACCTTCATGAAATTTATCATGCAGCGAAGTGAATTCGAAAAACCAGCTCGAGAAGGTGCTTCATCACTAGAAGTCGAAGCGAGTTAATCGGCACACAGCTGTTGGTTTAATCCACGTCGAAAGTCATAGAAAATTTTTGTGGCCAAGATGTTTCAAGTAACTCTAAATAACCTTTGTCTGAGTACGTTCACTATTAAAAATGTCAAACTTTATGATGGCAATGTCAAATTTGACAAATTCAAATCAGTGTTGCAACTTAGGTAGCAATGCTTTTCAAAAAATTATCGAAAAAATTATAAACAATTATAAACATAAGTCAATTAATTATTTATATAATTATAATTTATTATTATTTTAATTTAATTTAATTTTTATTATTATTATAATTCACTATGATTGTTTAAAAAACTAATCTTATACGAGGTTAATTATTCTTTTGAAAAGGGTGAAACACCTACGAGCCGTTACTGGCCATTACTGCTCTACTATAAGTAAATCAATCAAAAGAGAAAGTCATCAGATGAAAATTTCTGGAAGTTATCATCACATAACAAGCTTCAAACGCTACTGGACAGTAGCGCCAACTAGTGAACAGTAAAACGTTAACTTTCATTGGGAATCATTGACGGTTATAACGAGAAGTGTCAACTAGACATATCAAATAAACAGAAATAAAAATGGAAGAGGAACTTCCTGGCGAAGGAAGTTTTATTCCGAGAAAATGGGAAGAACCGCTACAGTTTCTGATAGACCAAATAGTAGATTTGAAATTAACATTCGAAGAAGCTTCAAGAAGTTTAAATACGTTAGGTAAAGATGAGAGTGCTGTAAGATATGCTTATTTAATGCTAACAGCAACCGATCGTAAGTTAACCGACATATCCGTAATAGTGAATTTCAGTCATTTGCAATTTGTGGATTTGAGTGGTAATTATCTAACACTGGAAGCTTTGCAAGTTCTAAGTCAACTGCCTTATTTGTTGTATATAAGAGCGGAAAGAAATCGCATAGAATCGGCTGGTTTGAACCCGATGCATTTTTTACAAGTTCTCATTTTCAATAAAAATTCCATAAGGGAAACGGGCGAAATATGTCAACCGATACTTGAAACTTTAGAACTAGCGGATAATTTCATCTACACGGTTCAATTCGATGCCGAACGTTTGGAAAACTTGAAGGAGCTCGTCCTCAGTGGAAACCATTTATTAGATACTTCGGGCACCTATCCCAAAAATTTAGAAAAACTATTTATGGGTAAAAACAAGATCATCAGAATAAACAGCGATTTAGTTCAATTGAAAAAACTCAAATATTTGCATTTAAGAGATAACAACATAAGAAAACTCACCGGGTTCAGCGAAACGTTGGAAAATCTCACGTATCTCAACTTGAGAAGCAATAATATAAATAAAGTAAGACAACTAAGGAAACTTAAATGTCTTCCTAAATTAGAAACGCTAATAGTATTAGATAATCCATTTTATAAAAGGGATATGGAAAGGAAAGAAAAAGAAGAAGAAGCCGGGGAAGATAAGACTACTGATTATACAGGTATACAGAATTAAATAAGAGCAATTGACACATACGATCATGGTCCCAGAAGTAGCTGGCCTAGCAGATAAAATAAAAATGAGTTTGATGCCCTTTTTATAATAAGAATCATCAAGCTCCTCAAAATAAGCAATTAACTGCCGATATCACCTTTTCATTATTGGAAAATCTTTGACCACCGAATCCTTTTCCAAATCTGAGAACAGAAAATATTCCAAGGGGTCTAAATCTTGCGAATTGGGTGTATAAGGTAGCAATTCAAACTATAATTCAGTAATTTTGGTCATTTCAATAACGGATGTGTGAGCTGGTGCATTGTCTTGATGAAACAACATTTTTTTCTTAGCTAAATGCGGCCGTTTTTATTTGATTTCTTCACTTAAACGTTTCAATAAGTTTATATAATACTCGCCGTTGATAGTTTTTCCTTCTTTTAAGATAGTCAATGAAAATTATCTCACATGCATCCCATGAAACCGACGCCATGACCTTGGCTGCAAATGAAAGTGTCTCTGCCTTCTGTGAAGCTGGTTTAGTCCATTTTTTTTATTGTTCTTTTGTTTCGGATGGTGATGGACCCAAGTTTCAAACGGCGCAAAAATTTGGCTATATTTCTGGGAAACATTGCCAAACACTCAATGGAAACTTCTCGACGCAGCACCCATTTTGCGCACAACTTTCTCATGTCCAAATTTTGAGTGAATAGCGCACTTTTTGAAATGCCTACTATGTCTGCAAGCTCGCGCACTTCCAGTCGACGATCATCCAGTGCATCTTTGTGGATGTTCTTCAACATTTCTGGAGTCGTCACCTCATTTGATCGATCACTGCGATGCTGATCTTCTCAAGTCGTACAGCCTCGCTTAAATTCTGCTATCTAATATTTAACGATGACCAATTTTTTCCATGTTTACAAATTAGATGAAAACGTTACTATTGATGGCTTCCAAAAAAATACTAAACAACGTGGTGTTTTCAAACTCGAAACATACGCTGTATAATATCGGTACTTTCTAATACTGTAGTATTTTAAAGCAATTACCGCCATCTCTAGGTCAGGGCAGGTACTTCTGGGACCATGCTCGAACATAAAACGTTAAATACGTCTATGATCCTACGTTCCAAAATACATTATCCTTTTTATCTGCTTAATCAAAATAGTGCCAAAATCATTTTTATGCGAAATTTTGATCAAAGCAACGGGCTTTTTAGATTTGAATACTATAATTTGGGTAAAAGTAGTATACATATTCAGATTATTATGGTGGCTACTGTTTTCAATGTACCAAGGTTTATTGACGGTGTTCTGAAATCTTTGAATGACTTTGTTGATTACTTACCAGCGCAGACCTATAGTTGATTGTCCTACGATGAAATGGGTTTGAGTATTTGTCTATAAAGCATTAACTTGTGTACAGAATAGAATTTAGTTCAACCAGCCAGTACACTTTTTTATTTAATTTGAAGTTGTTCCCTTCTTTTTCAATATCAACTTTGCAGCGAATCTTAGCATCGAAGGTTATCAAAATAAAAGATTTCTACTATTCACCTATGAAATAATTTCCAAATTCAATATTTCGTAAATGTATTCCGCCGTTCATTGAAGGGGAAAACAACTACTTTCCTGGCTAATGCCTCGACGAATATTGAATTATAACTCCTCTCAATAACGTGATGTCAATCGACCTTTTGGTCGATATTAATATCCCCAAATGGCTCGCAATTGCAAGGAGAGGTTGTAACTACTGACTAGTTTCGACGTTGTTACATCTCATCAGAGTGATGTAACAAACTCTCGTTCGGGCTTGAGACCCAAACTGAAGACAAAATAAAGAGCGTCGCTATTTGGTTCATGTAGTTAAGCATTCCCCAGCAAACGCTAGCAGGCGACATGTAGGGTATCACCGATAATATAGATTCTGATGGTAAATGAGGTGTGTAAAATGTATCAAAATAAAGGACTTCTACTATTCACTTTTGAAATAATGTCGAAATTCAATATTTTGAAAATGTATTCTGCTTTTCTTCAATATACGATTTACGGGGTATATAGGTAAACTCCCCCCAATCATCATATTTTGGGCTCTGTATCGGTTCTTATGAGAGACACCCTGTATAGTTGTCAATATTGCTTTCTGGTTTGTACTGTATTTTTGTAGTGAGTGGTAAAATGAGTGTTTTTTCAATAGCATATGAGAGCGCTAATTTTTCGCCTAGACCTCAGTTCGAGACCATAAATTCTCTCAAATTTTATACATGAGATATAAACAGCATTTTTTATACTACTGTGAATGTAAGTTTACATAATTTGGAATATATTCAGAATAATTACTTTCAATACATCGTTACTTGTTTTTTTGTTCTGAAAAGTTATAGTTTTTAAATGACTTTTGTGTTTAAACAAAAAATTAGTCCATAAAACTTATCGGTGGCTGGGAATGTCCGTAGCAAAAGCATATATAGAAATCTCAATTTTGAACAACAAAATTGAGATTTCTATCAAAATATTGAATAGGTACTTGCATTTTTTGAACAGTTTCTATTTACGTTTCAATAGGGATGCAGAAATTAATTTTTTGGCGGTTGCACAAAAATATATTTCCCACACGACCGCAATATATAACCAACTAAAAGTGAATATCGTTTTAGATACCACCACTGAAGTAACGGATAAAACGGAATACTATGGGGAAGGCGGTCCACCTCCTGCTCCTCCTGTTGACGTCCTTAGAGTTAGAATTCTTGCTCTGTTGCCAAATCTCAAAAGGTTGAATAAAGATTTTGTCACTTTAGATGAACAGGAAGTCGTCGAATCGACGAGGCAATCTTTGTTAGATGAAATATTCGATGAAGAGAGTAGCGAAGATGACACCGACGTTGCTACAACTACCAGTTATACTACAGAGTTTACAACAGAAACAGACTTCGGTGAACAGGTATTAGAACAGGAGGAACAGATCGATCTTAAGACTGTTGAATTTGCGGATATGTAGTCAGTAATATAGTTTACCTTAATATAATCTGGTTTTTTTAGTTTAAATTGTGTTACTAATACCAATTTCCAGCGGGGATTCCTCAATAAATACATTTGCACCCGCAAGTTTAACGCCTACACTTAAACAAACTAATTATTTTCTGTCCTGCCATTCTTTCGATTTTTTTTAAGCGATCAATTATTTCGTAAGGAGTTAATTATGCGTAACGTGAGGAAATTTATACTGATCCGTGTGCACATAAAAGTAGTGCACTTGTAGCTCGCTAATGTAATAATCAAAGTCGAATTTTCATGACAAAGTTCCAGTGGCTCCACTATAAAGACTTGATATGGCCCTGTGCGACTTTTTTTCGTTTGCAAAGTGAAGGGTTACAAGATTTAATAGCGACGATGCATCATATTTTTATGGTGGCATACAAGCTTTAGTGAGACAATTTGACAAGTATGGGGAATAGTTTATTTTTATTTATGATATTTTCTTCGATGTTAGACTATGAACTCATGAACCGCACCATGTAAATATCGTAAAAAATTTACTAAGTAATGCCGTTACAGTCGTGGATAAAATGTTGTGGATATATGCAAAGATACTACTGATAAATCTGAAGATGACATAGATGACGATCCTAATAGAGATTTACAAATAAATATATTATACATTCAAAAACATTTAACAAAACTATAAGTAGCTATATCAATTTAATAATGCAAATTATTTTTCTTCAAATCCTGTCCCGACAAAATAATTTAAATAACACACAAATTTGTTTAGTCCTTTGTACTTTTTGGTAACGTAAATAATAACCTTTTTTTTAGTATTAAACTTAGTCGATAATTATTATTGCCACACTTCTTGAGATATTTAAAAAATTTGAGTCTCTCTATACACTTGTCATATTATAGGAGTGATGATGAGTCTGTTAGGTTAGGTTAGGTTATAAGTGTGATGATGAGTCTGTTAGTTTAATTTATAGGAGTGATGATGAGTGTTAGGCGAAAGGATCCGCAACTTTGAACAATCAAATCCAATTACACTTTAACTTATGTTGGTGGATTATTTACTGATTTAACACATCACTACAAAGGAAAACCTTCAACTAACTTCCCGATTAATATATTTATTTAATCAGTTAGACGTTAAATTAATTATTTTAAATATTAATTAAACACCCTATATTCATGCGTTCCAAAAACTTGAAAAGACGTTGTAAACATATTTACTTACTAGAAAAGCCTCGTTTAAATAATATATTGTAAAAAGTAAACTGGTTAGTCATCTCACTAAAACACTTTTCAAATGAATTAACACCGAATCACCATCGTGTCATTATTTGTGCGCATTCCACTTAAGCATCAAATCGTACTGAAAGCTAACTAACTACCTGTTTGCGGTTCAAATCAGTATTACAAATTTTCAGACGAGATAGTTACACAGCACGATGACTAATTTCGAATGTAAATAAATTAGAAAATTAGATAAATATTAATACAAAAAGTATTTCTACAGTCATTGGAATTAACTTGTGTTTATTCTATAAAAATGTTAATGGGTCTATAATATTGTTAATAAGGGCAAGGGACGAATTTACGTTGGAATATTGTTTAAATAAATAAATCATTATTCACTTTGTTTATAATATTATGAAGCAATTTATTATATTGGATTACAACACAATTTATAGTATTATAAAAGTCATGTTATTGATAAAATATGAAAAATTCAAAAATAAAAGTATTGAACACTGGAAATTGGAATACAAGGGTTGTCTGAAAAGTTTCCGACCACACACCAAAGAGATATAGGGAGAGACAGACGGAGGTAGAGAGGTTCGTTGGGTTGAGGGAACCCCTTCTTTTTTTTGGATTTATTGAGTTCATCCCTGATAAATGAAAAAAATGAAAACGACGAGTGAAAAAAAAAGAAAGAAACGTCCAATAGAAAGAACGGTTTTTCGCAGATATATTTTTATGATATTTTTTGTATAGTTTTTTGATTATTCAGCTAAGTGGGTAGTTGGATGACCTCAATATTTGAGCATGCGTTGATAGATCCTCTACAAAATTCCAGCCATTTTGAACAATTAGTTTCTGTTTTCCTTGATACTGAAAAAGAGACATGTAGGGTTTCAAAAATACCCAATAAAAATATAAAGAGATCAGAGTGGTGGATGGATGAGATAAGAAAGTTATCGAAAGAAAAATAGATGACATATTTGGATACGTGAAAGAACGATTCAGGAAAAAATGAAGTAGTAAAAAAAGAAGTATAAATTGCAGACACAAAATGACGGAAAACTATAGAGAAAATCTCAAATTACTTTATGGAATACTAAAGCAATTAAGAAAGAAAAGGGAATATAGTATGATGAGTTTAAAAGACAACGAAAAAAATATAATCACGGAGGAAGATAAACTAATAGAGAGATGGAGGACATTGAGGATGAGAAGATTGAAATAAGCAATAATGAAGTTTTCGCGAAGATAAGGCAAGAACAAGTTGTAGAAGAAATTGAAACATTAAAGCACCAGGAAGAGATAATATAAATGATGAAATATATGGATGAAAAGGGAATAAATGAATTAACAGAATTATAAAACAAGATAATCCAGCAGAAAAGGATACCCTGAGATTGGAATTTCCCGTCAGTATGAGCTCGACAGCTGCATATCTCGGTCCTCGCAGGATGTCTCCCAAATAAGATACTTTTCGTTGTTTAATCGCCACGATCAGTTTTCTTTCCACATCCGCTCCCTTCAGTACTTCTTCATTTGTCATGTGTTCGGTCCATGGGATCTGCAGAAGTCTGTGCAACAGGGACCACGTTTCCACACCATACAAAAGCATTGGCCAAATATAACATTTCATCACCCTCAATCTAAAGCTTAAGGGGACTTCTCGGAGGATTAGGCTTGAAAAAATACTTTAGAGCACTCGCAATGTGGTTTTAGAAGTGGATGAAGAATAAACAATTAAACAATCAAGTGCGAAATTAATAAATTATGGAAATTCGTTTATGATTTATAGATTTGGAGAAAGTCGTTGATCAAATAAGTATATTTAAAATACTTAAGAACAGTGATATAGATTATAAAACAATAACAATGATAAAAATGTATGTATAACAATAATAAAAATGTGGTACAAGCAAACAAAAATGAATCGAAGGAATGTACCACAAAGATAGGTGTCAAATAAGGATGTTTAATAAGTCTAAATACTTTTCACTTTTTTTATACGCCAAAATAAATGTATAAGAGAACTACTACTATAGAGAACCATAGAGAACTATAGAGAACTTACTATAGAACCGAACAAAATTTCAATGTCAAAATCTTTTATTACCCAACATATTCTCCTCTTAATTGGATATATTTATTACAGCGAACCTGCCACGTCTCTAGACCTTTCAAAAAAATGTTTCTTCTTGCTTTGCAAACCAGACCTCCACAGCTTTTATTACTTCCTCGTTGGAAGAAAATTTACGACTTTTTTAACCTTTTTTTTTTCAGTTGAGGAGCCAAATCTGGTAAATAAGGGGGGTGTTCTAGTAAGTCAAACCCTAAATCACGAATTTTTTGCATGACAACATGAGATTTATGTGCAGGGGCGTTGTCCTGCAAAAACAAAACACCTTTGAATAGCTTTCCACGTATTTTCTCTTTAATATTTTCCCGTAGAGTGCTCAGTAATGTCGAATATTAATCTCCAGTTATTGATCTACCCTTATCTGAAGCAATAACTTTTCCAGCAGATTTTTGGACACCAAACTTCTTAGGTCTTGGAGAACCAGAGTGTCGCCATTCCTTCGATTGTTGCTTTGTTTTTGGATCGTAGAAATGTATCCAAGTCTCATCCATAGTAACAATTCGGTTTAAGAAGTCTACATCGTTTTCTAATCGAGCACAGATCGAACACGATGCTTCTACCCTTGCACACTTTTGTTCAACATTCAAACATTTTGGGATTCCTTTTTGCAGCAATTTTTCTCATGTCCAATTTTGACGTGAACTATATGATGAACGCGTTCTTATGAAATATTCAGTGCTCCAGATATCCGTTTTAGCCCCATTCAACGGTCTGATAAAATAATGTCATGAACTGCATCGATATTTACGGGAACTGACACAGAAACTGGCCTTCCCGATCGATCAGATTATATTTGAACCGCATTCGTATACGAAACCAACAACTGATGGACCGCACTACGTATGTTCTAAAATAAATGATTCTGTGTTTCACTATTTTGAAAAGAATTCTACAACGGATTAAAAAAGTTTCTTAATAAATTCGCGAAGATGAGTGGTTCATGCACGATTTATTTAGAAAGGAGCCACGTAAATATAACGGAAGCGTGAACTTGTAAATTTAAGTTTGAGAATTCGGACGTAGTGAGACTATTTCAATAAATATCCCGTTGTATTACCTATTTGTAATAATAAAAAAAACGCGTTTCATTAACAAATAAATCAATCCGAGTAATGTATACGTTACCTTGAAGTGAACGATTACGAATAAGACCTATTAAAATGCCTTTCTATAATTTCGTTGGAAAATATGATTCAATAATGGCCGCCGACGGTTATTATTTTATTGTGGTTTGTTAATTCACTTAATAATTGTTGTATTCAAAATAATTTATTGTTAGTTGAAATAAATATAAAATGAGTGAACTTAATATCAAAAAATATGTGAATTGTTTCTATTATTAACCTGAAGATGTCAGCACTTATCAGTTGTCAAAGCTACTCAAGATTTTATAAGTAGGAAAAAATATAAGAAGAACAAAGTCCAATTTATGATTCGATTGCCTTTTAACGAATACTTTCTCGTATAAGATTTACATAATTTTAAAAGTATTTATAAAAATAATAAATTTATAAAATGAGGTACCGACGCCTAAGGTAGAAAAAAAATTGTCGGCAAGGGTTTCGAACCAGTTTTTATAATCTGCAATTGATATTGGAAGAACGAAAATCTCATAAAAAATAGACCATATAACATGTCAACCACTATCACATGGCCCTGTGTATAAGTTTTTACGTTTAATATTAGATTTGGATCAAAGTATTTAGATAGTCGTTGTCCAGTCTAGTTTAATAATTTACCTGGGTCTAAGACTACACTCCTGAAACGAAAAACCAGTCAAGAAAGTGAATTGTAAAGGACGAACCTGCTCGAAAAAGGCTAAGACTGTTTCATCAGCCGGAAAAGTAATGGCCATCGTTTTTCTGGGTATTACCCTATTAAATCAATGGATTGTGCTTATCGAAAAGGAAACCAAATGTGAACATTTGTTACTAATTTTTAGTACCCCCCTATTCTAACCTAACCTAACCAATAAAGTTTTCATTTTTCTTTATTCCCATAATTTTTTTCATAAATCTGCCGAAAAACGAAGGTTTTGGAAAAAAATTCGCCGAAATCGGATGATTTTTCGATTTATTAGAGCCAAAAAACGAGGGGTCCGCGAAAGTATAAAATTACCTTAATTTCATACGAGCAATCACCTCTGAATTTCGTCGAATGTACATTTTTCAAAATATCTGTACTTTTAGAAATGGCATTGCTACAATAAAAATGAAAGTGTTATTATTATTAATAATAAATAGTATCGGTTAAGAACAAAGAGACAATGATTAATTACTATAAAACTGAAACAATGCAAGTTCATTTTTTTTTTAATTTAAGTTCATTAACAAAAAAAATATCACCTTGATAATTATCATTCATCTCGCTAGTTTCTAGTGTGCGAATTCTTTTATTTCTTTGATTATTGTTATTTAAATGTTGATCATCCCTTTGTTTTCATTCAAAACTTTTACTTTCTTTCGGTACATACAATTTTAATTTCTTTATATTGCGGCACATGGAAAACAATAAGTATTTCTTCTTTCTGTTGTAGAGGGTGATACTATCTCTAAAAGTTTACATCCTATTTACATCCAGAATCAAAAATAGAAAACGTAAAAGTCGTCGCACTCTCGGCGCGATAGACTATTGTGCATTTTTTACTGTTAGACTACGTTTTTGATTAAACGAAAAATTATTGTGGTTAAAATTTGATATTTATATTGTACGAGGATATATTGAAAAATTTTTAGCCTACTATAGAACCAAACAAAATTTCAATGTCAAAATATTTTATTAGTCAACATATTAATTGGGTACATTTATTACAGAGAACCTGCGACGTATCTAGACCTTTCAAAAAAAATGTTTCTTCTAGCTCTGCAAACCAGACCTCCACAGCTTTTATTACCTCCTCGTTGGAAGAAAATTTACGACCTCTTTATTTCAGTTGAGGAAAGAGATGATAGTCGGACGGAGCCAAATATGGTGAATAAGTGGTATGTTCTAGTAATTCAAACCCTAAATCACGAATTTTTTGCTTGGCTACATGAGATTTGTATACAGGGGCGTTGTCCTGCAAAAACAAAACACCTTTGGATAGCTTTCCTCGTCTTTTTTCTTTAATTTTTTCCCGTAGAGTGGTCAATAATGTCGAATAGTAATCTCCAGTTATTGTTCAACCATTATCCAAAAAAACAATCATGATCACTCCTTGGCAATCTCAAAAAACTTAAGCAAGAACTTTTTCAGCAGATTTTTGGTACACGAAATTTCTTAGGTGTTGGAGAACGCGTTCTTATGAACCTTTTAAATACTCCAGTTTTTCGATTTTCACAATTTCCGTGAACATCTTTTTTCTTTTAATTTATTACGTAACTCTGGTTTACTTTTTTGACGTCACACTTTACACTGACACAATAATTTATTGTTCATTGCTATGGTAACGCAATATTTTGTTGATGTATGAAACTGGTCTAGGCTAACTAGACATCAATATCAAGTAATATTTTGATAACGTCGAAAAGTCAAATTTTTCCCTGTCTTGTTTTTTCTTTTTTTTCCTAATAATGCCCAAAATTTTTTTCGTTTCGGCACATCTACATCTACATCTAAGTGTTATCATAATAGACAATAATTTTTATATTGGAATTTTATGAATGAGAACGTCCGTTGTCGTACGTACGTTTTTGTTCAAATGTCGTCTCTTTTTTGCAATTTCTACCTATATCCTGTCAAGCAATGATACGTAACACCTTATTGTTATTTTTGAAGATAAGTGCAGGCCAGTTCATGAGTGTATAGAATTAGTTCTATCGGATACAAAGAACGATATAGTGCAGACAGAAATGGAGCATTTGTTGATTGTTGTATTTAAGGTTATTTGATGTAATTCAGGCCTTGTAGTATTAACAAAAATGGAAAACGAAGACGAAGATGTAATGCCACCGTTTCCATATTACACTTATTGCACTGCACTGGCTGAACTGACTCTAGACCCAGTGCAAGCAGTACAGTGAACTGGGTGAACTAGTTCTATTGCACTGCTACTAAAAACAGCGACATTAGCACTGGTTCTGCTACAAAGAACGCTTCAGTGTACACTTCCTGAACTAGTACTGCCAGTGCAACTACCAAGAACAAACCACATGGTGCATTTCTTATGATGTTACACGCTATTTGAATACGATTCTTCAAATCGTTGATATCAACTATGGGTGTCGTCTAGACTAATGATTGAAGGTAACTCCATAAACAGAATCACAAGAATTTATTTCTGGAAATCGATGAGGTCCATTTTGAGACTCTCCTCGATGAATCCAACGGTTGGGGGTTGGTCAATGTTTCGATTCTTTCTTGTCTCCTGCTAATGTTTTCATTCTAATTAGGCTTCTCCTATTGTTGTCTTGATAGTATTTTCTACCTCCATTACTTGTATATGAATAAGTTCACAACAATTCAGCTGTTTTCTTATCATTTTTCCTATTATTGCCTATCATTTTGTGATTTGTCGTACTCCTTTATTTCTACTTTTGTCCCACTACGTCCTCCTTTCTCAGTGTCCAATTTTCACTTGCACATCTTACTATTCGTGCCGTAATTATGATGTAGATCTTTTTATTTCAATGCTATTTTTTCTTCGTCCCAGTATGGTCTCGGGTAATATAATTTCGTCCTCTCTTTTTCATTTTATTCTATTTGTATTTTGATCCTGTTGCTTACAGTTTATGATTATCACTTTAATATAACGGGTATTCACTCATATTTAGCTCATAAATGGACTATCTTCTGCATCTTCTTTCTTGTATTTGGTATAAGAACCACATCATCTGCATTACCGTCTCACAGGCATCTCTTTATTTCTTTTAAGTCCATTCTGTCGAAGGCTGCTCTGAGATCAATAACGTATTCTCTAGAATTCTAGTATATAGCTTATATTCATTTTTTGCTAGTCATACGATTCTATATCTATGTCTGGTCTCCAAGAGGTGGCAAGATAAAGATATTTCCAGCATTTAATATTTGTCGTATCAAATTTTACGTCTATTTTCCATCAAAAAAAATATAAATCATGTTGTTTAAATTTTTCCATCTATTGGTTTAAAAAAAATGAATAAAAAATAATTTGCAATACATTTCAAGTTATAATTTTATTCCATAAAATTTCAACTTGAAAACAGATTTTATATGAAATGAAAGTAAAGATAAAATTAAAAAATTAGCCGCTTCAGGGACAATCATCGCGACAAGATAATTTTATATATTAGATAATTAACAAATAAAAAATAGGGGTTGATCGTAGAGGGTTGTATATGTGTATAAAAATGAAAACAAAACATTTTATCAAACAAATAAAAACAAATTTAGAGGTGGACTACTCTTGACATTTAGGGGGATGAAAAATAGATGTTGTTCGATTCTCAGACCTATCCGATATGCACAGAAAATTTCATGAGAATCGGTCAAGCCGTTTAGGAGAATTTTATTTATTAGAAGATTTTCATCATAATAAAAATATTTCCATAACAGTAATTTATCGATTTCTGTGAGAATACTTGGGATGATCAATTTCTGTGAAACAGGACAATATATTCCCTAAAAAAATTCATAAATATCGTCCTTGATATTTATTTGATTATCTATTTCATCCCAATATTGTATAATCAATTACGGACATCAGTATCGAATGTCACGTTCTCCTACACATTTTACAAGTGACCATACATGTAATTACAATAAAATGTCATTGTCTTTTTGATGTTTTTGTTTGTGTAACGCGTTTATATTTATATCCAAGCATATGTAATGTTAATTAGTTATAAATAACATGTATTACAAACCAAACACGACCACTTATAATTTCATCACGTCTCTTTATTATTTTCATTGTACCTTTTAACATAATAAGTAGATACGTTCAACTTGCATACGGCCTTTCTATAAATCAGTAGCGTTTCTTCGCTATTAAAATAATACAGTGTGATTAATTCGATTATACGAATAGGTAGATCAGTTAAATTGGTCTTCCCCAAAAGATATTCTCAATAAATAACATTCTCGAACGATAATTGTTGCACCAAATGCTCGAAGAAACTTCAACTGTTTGTATATGGAGATGAGCAGATAAATTCCAAATTCCACTAATAAGTAGTGATTTTTTTTCACTCGAGTCGCTTCGTACTGGTAACTTTGTATTTGTATACCAAGGACTGAAAGTGATACTTAGTTGGACGAGCCTGACGAGCGAAGCGAGGTGAGCAACAGACAAAGTAGTATTTCAGCCGCGGCGTACACAACATTTTTTAGACGACGCATAAATCCTAAATCAATTTAGGTAATAATAAACATGCATCAAAATTAACTTAAATGAATCTTAAATAAACTCAACAAAAGAACAGAAATAATGTATTTTTAATGAGATAACAAATTTAACTGAAATCATTTTGTTCCCTTCCAAACGGTTTCTTCTTTGATACATATCAGCGCAGCTGTAGAAAAAACTCGTTCTGAAGCAACAGAGTTAAGTCGCTAAGTTATACAGAACTGGCATAATTAGTTTCCTTTTCTTCCAGTAAGCAATAGGATCATTGATGATGTTTGATTTGTAGTACGTTCCGAAAGTTTTCCATCAAAATCTTCCCATAAATCATTCACGTCCTTATTTTCTGGTTGCGGGTGGCTTGACGATGAAGACTCCGATTCTGTTATAATAAATATTTTTTTAGTTCTTGACCAATGCCTGTATTTACGATCTTTTTAACCAGTGCTGCTTGAACATTTCTAATCAAAGGAATCACTGAAGACAATGTTGGACATTTCTCTCCAGATAAGGCTGCAGTAAGTTTTTCAAGAGGTCTTATCTACGCATTCTTGAACCACTTCCCATTCAAAGTTTTGCAAATTATTTGGTGAACCAGGCATATCGGACATAGTTGCTGATAAAGCAGTTTTAATTTTGAGCATTTTATCTAGCATTAAATATGTAGAATTCCAGCGCGTTGGGACATCTTGCATTAATTTGATACATTCCATATCCATTGCACGTTGCATTTCCATAAGTTTGTGAGTCGCTTTGGTGCTTGAAATAGGTGATTATGGATTGGTATTTATTTATAATTTTCATAAATTGAGTATTAGCTTTCTTACAGTCAAGTTCAAAGTGTGAGCTACACAGTAGTGGTTTCTCTTACTTAAATATTCAGAAATAGCTTTCTTTATATTCGGAGCAATATCAGATTCTATTGTCACAATTTTTTCTGTAATTTGCCATTCATCAAATATCGACTTCAGCACACTTGCTAAAATAATAGAAGAATGTTCCTCCGTAACGTCTCGAGTACTAATAGTTTGCGAAAAAAAGTTTTGAATTATGAATGGAATATATTGTAACAGTTAGGTATGGTTTGTTACTGTCAGAAGTCCATAAATCTGTTGTAGCAGCCATATATTCAACTAAATGTAGAATATCTACAATTGTAGTACGTGCGGCATGAAGAATTTTCTCTCTTAAAGATTTCCTGCCGGGTAAAACATAGTCAGGATTCAGTTCATGGCAAAAATTAATAAAGCCGTCATTTTCCGCTGTTTGTAGAGGTTGCAAATCATTTTTGTAAGTGAAGAGCATTTGGCTTTGCAAGCTGTAATTGCTGAGAACTGCCGTTTCTTTGAAATAGAATTAAATAACTCAATTCACCAACTTGTTTTTTAAAAACAATTTATTTAGCAAACTGAAGATTTAATAATTTAAAGCTACAATAATCTGACTACATTTTTCAGCACTTATACGAATACATTTAAATGCCACTTATGGACAGACCTTGATAGGTCGAGGTGGGTCAATTGGTCGGCCAGCTAGGTATCCGGATTTTACTCCTCTTGATTTTTTTATTTGGGGGCATGTCAAGTCTAGGTAGTAAATGTAGAAGATCTTGTTGGCCGTATACAAGCAGCAATAAAAGAAATTTCTAACACGCCTAATGTGCGATTTGATCAGTTGCTTTAATTTATTGTGTTTCACTTATTTTATGTTTAAGATGTGTTAACTAAATGTTACATTTTTATTCTGATTTATTTGTATCTGTATGGCATTAGACTTCATTGAGAATTTCTGGAAAAACGTTTTAGAGTAGTAGAAGAACATATTTTTCGAAAAAAAAAAAAAACGTTTCGTAGGACACTATTAACCTATACATATAAGTTGATTCGGAAGAAACTGTTAAGTATTTTTCTAAATAATCACAGGAGCGATGATCAAATGATGCTATTACTGATGGTAGAATTCAAATATTGGAAAAAAAACATTTTAACCAGTGGCGGAGAAGTGAGGAGTGGACAAAGGATCCTTAAATCCAACTGCACGCTTCCGGAGAAAACTATAAATCACTTATTCATTTTAAAACAAGTAGTTTATCGACCTGACAATCATAAAAAAAGTTTCAATAACAATCGATCACACAGAAATTTATCGAAAAAAAAAAAACGTTTCATTTTTAAAATTTTAACACTTTATATCGAAAGAATGAGTTTGCGTTTCCTATCCTGATAGGCATAATTTAACCCAAGAATGTCCGCTAGAGCGTTGGCAGTCGAATTTAAAGATATGAGTTTCGTCGAACTTTGATTGTTGTGTTATTTCTTCGTCATCATCAATCCTGATACTCACGTTTATAATACCAATTCGTAAAGTCAGGTCTTCTTCAGCATTCAAGTCTTCATTCATGGATCCCTATGTCCGCTTTTATTATTAATAGATAAACGTCAACTATGTCAATACATATAATATTTTATTTTGTTTATTTAAATCGTATGGAAAATAATTATCGATATGTTAGTACCGCCTTCTTTAGATACGATATGAAACACCTTGACTCCAAAATTAGTGATGTTACTAACATGTCGATATAGTAATTTTTTATGCAATAATTTTACCATAGGCGTATCGATCTAAAGTTATAAGCTAAATTAATTACTTATAGTGAATAAAGTGTTTGAAAAGTTTACTTTACACAACTCCATGGGTGCTAGGATTATCTAAGACCTCGATCTTTAAGATCTCGATCTTTACCTCTTAGGAACGAAGAAATATCATTCTACCTCCTCAAGAAAAGATTGAATCAAGAGTTGTTGAGGGCGAATGCAAAGCCATCTTCAAAAAAGGGCAGGAAATAAAACTGAACGGCGATAATATAGAATTTAGAAACAAATAAAAAGAAAAATCATGGCAGTCAAGGCACGCACAAAATTGCGCAGAAATAACGATTCATCAAATTTACATGAGGAGTTCATTTTGTTGCTGGTCTGAATAATTCACGAACACTGCTGCTGCAAAATACTTGACATCGAAAAGCAACTTGAACGTTGGCAAAGTTACAAGTTTAAACCCAAAAACGTCAAACTTTGAATCATCAATTCATAAAACTCTCTCCCATCCTTAATGCGTCCAATTTTCAAATTCTTTAGCCCACAGCTTATTTTGACGTCTTAAAAGAGGTTCCATCACTACGATCCTTCCAAAAAGGCAAGCGTCTTTCAATCTCCTTTTCACTGTATAAACACTCAAAGGCAGATCTCTAGATTCATTGATCTGAGCTGCTATCTCTGAATCTGCGAGTCACCAATCACTTTTACTGTTCAATACAATATGTTTATCATCAGCAGTTGTAGTTTTTCTAGACCGTCCTGAACATTTTAAATCGCCAAAGTTCCTGAGGGATGCATATTTTTTCAAGTTGTAGTTCAAGGTACGTAGAGGTATTTTTTAATCCGGCGGCTTTGAAGATTAACGCACAAGTTTCAACCGATAGTTCTTTAGTTTTACCCTTTTTAAAACTTACAAATCTGAATTTTAGAGAACGGAAATATTCGAATTTCACAAAAAGATGACTTGGTCCAAAAAGTATAAATCGCAGCACGTTCTTGCGTATGAAAGATTTTACTGGGACTAAACTACGATCATAAACACCGAAGAAACAATTCGCAGTTAAAGAATGATAAATCAGCCGGTACTTGCAAGTTTTAACTTGTCGCATTCATCGATAAAATAAAAATATGAGCTCGCATAATGTAAACAAATAACGGAAACTATTTGATAATAATAGAGTTTAGAGTAATAAAAAGTTTCATCAAACTCAAACTAATTCTTTGCAACCACGATCTTAACCTTGACCTGCGTAAGAAGATGGCACTTTTTATGTCTTTCCTGAGCTCTTCCAAAACGCTCACATAAAATATGCTCAAACCTTGGGAATCGTATGAAATGTGGGTTTATAGAGTGAAGGTTCTTGAGCGCGTTGACAAAACCTTGAAAATATAGTCAACACTATACTTAAATTAGAATCCTTTGATCATATGATGATGCGCAGCCCTGTGAGAAGCTCACCATTCGCAGATATTCAAATCGTGAAAGGGAGGCTAAGATGGTTCAGCCACATCATGAGAATGGGAGAAGAGTACGGAAACTATAAGAAGCGTGAACAAAAACAAGCAAGGAAAACTGAGGAGAAGCTGGACAGAAGAAATAAAGATGTCAGGGAAAAAACGAAGAACCTTACGACTAGAAAGATAGAAAGAATGTCATACTATAGTACAAAGTTGGTTCTTAATTCACTTCTCCATTATTCTACGAGAATGGTCCCAGAAGTACCTGACCCAACAAAGAAAACTCAAAATTTTTTTGAAAAACATAAAACATTTATTTTTGAACGTAATCTCCTTTCAGATGTTGCCCAGCGATGTTTATCAAGTTTGATATCCTTTTTATAATAAGAATCGTCAAACTCCTCAAAATAGCCGACATTATCTCTCCATTGTTGGAAAATTTTAGACCATTTGTTCTGGGAAGTCTGGGAACGGAAAATAATCCTAGGAATAGTTGTTTGTATGCCAAGGACTGAAAGTGCTACTTTATCGGATGAGCCTGAAAATTGCGAGATGAGCGAAGCGAGGCGAGCAACAGACGAGTCCAACAAAGTAGTATTTCAGCTGCGGCGTACACAATAGTTTTTAGACGACGCATAAGATCCAAAACTTTTCCAGTTACACTGAGGAAAGAAAATAAATAAAAGAGAATTATAAACATCTTATTTAGAATTTTTTCTGGTGACACCACTTCTTAAAGAGCTCGTACTGTTTTTCGAACCTTGCACGAGATTTATCCGACAACGAATTAAGAACGGCCGCATTGCTATCTTCGGTGAGATCAGATGGCGTGGATTCGAGTAACTCTTCATCGCTATGTTTTCTTTTCCATCATCATTCATTGTTTTCATTAATTTAGACAAAACTTCGAATAAAACGAATAATTTTGGAAAATTAAGAATTAAAGGTTATGCAAAATCATCGATGTGAAACTGTCAACTGTCAACATTGAAGTGGCTAGAATATTTAAGAAAGCTTTTGGACCGCGTAGTATGTAAGATTTTTTTTCATACCTCCTAGTTTCGACTCTCGAGGTATGAAAAATAAATATTTTTTTGAATTAGTATGAAATGATATACTACAATGAATGCACGCGAATGATGTAACTGTAACTATATGAGGAAACACGGCTCCTGCATGTTTCAATATTTTCATATAACAATCAAATAGTAAGGTACAGTGGAAGGATGTGCACATCCTTTTCACAATAACGTAAAAATAAAACAATTAAAATTCATAAACCGAAACGAATCCGACCGGGTTCAGTGAAAGTTAAAATCCAGTCATCGGTTTTATCTATCAATGTATATATTTGCGCAGGTAAAAGTTATTGAATATGGTATTTGATAAGCGATAGATGATTATTTTTATTTTCCACTTTTATTGAATTTACAAAAAAACACCATATTAAATACGAGTTCATTTATTCGCACACTAATTTAAAAACTTGTTAAATGTTAAAACGATGAAGCATCAATGGAAATATAACAAAAATAGGAAAATATTCCTTTTGAAACCTTCCATTAGTCCGGTGAAATTAGACCAACAAATAAGAGTGAAGCTACATAAATTAGTTTTTCGAGATTAGCAGCAACACGAGTAGTTTTATAATGAAAATACTTAAGACGAAAATTGTAGATCATAGAATTATCTACAAAAAACGTATCAATACTTTTTTTCCTACGAGACACCGTTTCTGTGAAAAAAGTTGTGAAAGTTATAATGTTATAATGTTTCAGATTTACAGTCGTATTTAATTAATGGCTATAATAATTGCATGAGAAATATCAAAGCTGCTGGTCAATTGATAATTTATTTGATGAATTTATGACAGTTCCAACTGCGAAAAACTGCGAAAAACTCATTTTTTGACAATTGACCTTGGATACAAAATTTTTCCATACACGGAAATGATGGAGAATATTCAAATTCTATGTTTAATTGTATTTTAAACAATTTTACTGATTTTCAGGAATTAATGTAACTTAAAATATCTAAATTGAGCAGATTATATTACGTGCACAATTTATATTTTTTTACAAAGTCATTCAGAAGGTTGAGGCATTTATCATAACAAAAAAATAGCATTCCTACGCGAAAATATTTCCGCTTTTCTCCGGTTCAAAATCATACTCAAAACACGCTAAGTCAGCATCGCAGAATGCTTTTATCGAATAGTGTCACATGCCGCAAAATAAATACTTCGTGTTTTATCAATGATTGGAATGGTTGGCTTCTCTTTTAACAACTTCAAAAGACAGTTCCCAATTCGAATGTACAATACCGGTTAACCCCAAAATCCATTCATTTTAAATCATACGCTATAACAAAGTTTTCTTTCATATTGTCAAGCGAAACGGTGTCTTACAAACCAAAGGAAAAAATGGTGTCCGTTATTTGCTTACTTTATAGACTTGCAAGTATAGTTCTTCCAATATCCTAATTACTCAAGTTCCCAACCAAATGAAAATGTTTATTACTCCCCTCATAAAATTCGGTAAACATCTAAGAAACCGTTAGACCACGTGGACTCGTCATTTCCACTATTTACCAATGAAAACATCGAATCGTAAACATACATGCAGTTCTATTGGTCGAAGCTGTCGGAAGGCGTCTGTACACAATTTCTTCGAAATATTCCTGCCAGACAGTCTGCGATAAACAGTGGCGTCACTATATTAGAATGTTTAAAAAAGGAAAATGATAATGATAAAGATGATAATGTAATCATAATAAGAATTGATAAATTAACCAGAGCAAATAAGAGGCGACAAAGAACATAAAAATAGTATGCATGGAGTGGGATAGAATTTTATTGAGTGATGGCTAAAAATTTGAGGCTTTTGGGTCGTCTAAGAGGAGAGTGTTTGTACGAATGTCGAAGTAAAAATGGATGTTGGGTCATGCGGAATTCCGAATGTAAAACACGGTGGAGGCTCGGTGATGTTTTTAAGGAAGGGCGACTACACACCTGGTGAAAATTGTATGGTTTTTGAAGAAAGAATGCAATAAAAAATATTAAATTAAATGAAATGTTGGCCAGAGCCTTATAGGCAGAATATTTACCTCCAGCAAGACAACGATTCCAAGCAATTCTCGATACTGTGCAGAGTATTTGAAAGTCGCCCGACCTCAACCCGATTGAGTTGTGGGACAAATAATACAGGGAAGTCAGAAAGTAATTTCTTATTTCCATTTCCTATCTCTAGAATATCCTGAAAATCGTATAGATCCAAATAGACGACGATTTTTTGTGATTATTTGTAATATTAATTTAGTTAAGAGGACACCCAGTTGATATATTAAATATTAAACCACGAGAGAGAGAATTTCGTTGGGTATATTTTGGGTGGAATGAGGAAATTTTTTTATAATGAGGAAGGCTCATTGGAATTGGCCCTGATATAGGAGTTGCTCCTCTGCAGGGCTGGGGTTGTGGTTTTCGTTTTTGATTGCTTCAGGCTCAAGAAAAATAAAATGCATGAAGAAGAAGAAGAAGAAAAAAGAGGAAAGCTCCATTCTAAAAAACAAACTGTTCCTTTCAGGTTTTGAGATGTATTTCTTTTTGTTTGTTTTTTAGTTTTTTTATTTTAGAATTTTATGTTTTTTTGTTCATTATTTGATAGGAAGCGATAATTTGTGAACTACATAAATATGTATGTACTTATTTAAAATCATCCTGCCAAAAATTATGTCTCCAGTAATAAACCTAATATTAGTTTTGCCATTTTGTAACTTATTTACTAATTATATCGATATTTTCATCAAAAGAGTTTTGCTAAATATGTCAATGTCAACCATTTAAATAAAATAGAGACTATTAAAAAAATTATTTTTCTTTTTAATTACCAATTCGTAAAAGGCCGGCACTTGGAATATTAGTAGTAATTATTTCTTTTGAGTTGACTGAGTTTGATTTAATTTATATGAATATTGTTGCTGACGTATTCACGTGATGGAAGATCTCCACTGTACCATTATTGTAAATTGTTGGAGACTTGAACCTATGAAAAATTTCTTCAGTTACTTTGGCCATATGCGGTCGTGAATACAGCACGCATCTCTGGAGGCGACTCACAGTAAATTTGTTTCGTTATAGTTTCATGAATTCACCAAGAATTGTGCGTATTACGTTCCAAAATACCAGAGCCATTATTTTCCTGTTAGTCAAAAGCTCTTTGAATATTTTAGTATGTTGGTAGAGCGCGTTTCTATTCATTACTTGGACTATTCTTTGGTCTCTGGATTGTAATACGATAGTCCCATAGTGTCATTGTTTTATCATTATCCTAATAGTATCCTAATTTGGTGGTCACAGGGAAGATCCCAAAATTTCTAAAAAGTTTAGCACTTGACTATTTTGGTAAACCAATTTTACAGTAGCGACAGGTGAACCTGGACACCTACAGGACGTGTTCATCGAACTGTCCACTTATCCAGTGATAAATGTTAGCAACATTCAGGTTGTACAAAACATATTAGCAGCTACCAATCGGTGGGAGAATTATCCTAGAGGTAATTATTCACCCATAACTCGGCGACGATGGAACTGAACACTTGTACAACACGTATTCTGAACAATTCTATTGCCTTGTATAACATCTCTCAATAAATAGTGTGACTGAAGTACCAACTTTCAAAAGACTGTTTCAATTTATCATTGCTTCTATCATTGATTGTGAATGTTCTGGTTGTCAAATTGAGGTGGTTACTCCAGAAAACATAAAAGAAAGTCCACAAATTAGTTATATCTAATCGTAAATTGAAATTGCATGAGATAGTTGAAAACGTAAAGATATCAGAAGGCAATGTGTTTACAATTATGCATGAAGATTTGACCATGAGAAAATGGATGCCGCGTTTACTCATACTCAAACAAAAACAACAAAGTATTGATGATTCAGAGCAGTGTTTGGCACATATTTACATATAATAAATCAGATTTTTTGCGTCAATATGTGACAATGGATGAAACGCAGTTTGAATGCAACTGTTTCACCAAGACAATGCAACGATGCACAAGTGGAAGCAACGATGGGTAAATTGAATATATTGAAGTTCGAATCGCTTCCTCATCCACTGTATAGGTCGTATCTGGCCCCCAGTGACTACTGGCTATTCGCTGATCTCAAAAAAATGCTCGCCGGTAAGAAATTCAGCTGGAATTAGAAGCCATTGTTGAAACTGACGCGTATTTTGAGGCAAAAGACAAATCCTTCTACAAGTACGGTATCGAGAAGTTGGAATGAATGTATTGCTTTTGAAGGAGATTACATTGATGTATAAAATCGATTTTTGACACGACTAGGTCAGGGAGCTTCAGAATCGTCTATATGTTTTATAATAAAACATGAAATTAATGCAAGTTGCAGGAAAATGTCGACATGGTCACTGTTGATTTAATATTTCCGAGGTCTTCCTTGTTGCGTAATTTTTAAATTTTAATTTAAATATTGGATATACATATGTAAAAGCTAATAGTCATTCCATAGAAAAAAATAAACGACTTTCTGCTTATTCAAATAACATAAAAGTTTCTCGTTATTTTAACGGAGTATGTTCGAAACACTCCTTTGAATAAAACATATAAATTAATTCCAATGTTAAAGAAAGTGTGTTATAATTACGTACCAGATGCGCTTATCTCTTCGGTGGATATCCACTAGAAAAATATCTGCAATAAAATTCGAAGATTAGTGTTAGAATAAGTTGAGAATGAAATGTTTTACATATAAACAGTTTTTAAACATTCTAGAGAACCTAAATACTACAAAAACAATAATAGGTCGATAGGCTAGACAAATCATGCGCAGATTTCTAGTTCCGAATGTGTTCTGAGTATGTCCAATATATCTTCGTGTAAGGATTTTTAATCTGGCGCATGTACATTTATTCATTTTGTGATATTTACCATAAAATAACCTCTAACCTACGCGATTTTGTACGTAATTAAACAGGGTGTTCCAAAATTATCTTTATAACTTTAAAAATTTATAATTTCGAACATAAACAAGATATTTATATTCTATCTTTTGCATGTTTTTTTCAATAGGCTAAGCAGTTATAAGTGAAGATGTGGACACCACAACAGAAAGCTCAATGCGAGTCATGGTTCATAGAGACGAAATCAGATACACAGGTTCAGAAAAACTTTCGTCAGGCTTCTTCATAAACAGTTGCGTCTGTATGCCTATAAGGTACATTATTTCTGGAGGCCCTGTTAGCAACAGATCGACCAAAACGTGTGGAATTTGTCGTAGACATGTTACAACGTATTGAGCATGATGAAGATTTATTGAAATAGGTTGGTTTCAGTGATGAGGTCACGTTTCATGTGTCTAGTACAATAAACCCCACATGCAGTAGTCGAGCTTCAACGAGACAGCACAAAGGTAAATGTGTGGTGTGCGCTTATGCACAACAAAATCATTGGTCCTTTCTTTTTCATAGAAACCACAGTTACTGGCTGCGTGTACTTGGATATGCTTCAAAACTTTGCTCTTCCTCAGTTGGAAGAATTACATCCGATTTTTTAGTTCCAACAGGATGGTGCACAACCACACTGGTTTACAGTAGTTCGCGAAACTTTTCCCAACCAATAGATTGGACGGGATGGCTCAATTCCATGGCCACCAAGATCTCCGGACATAACACCCCTCGACTTCTTCTTGTGGGGTTATTTAAAGGACATTGTTTACTAGACACCGGTTAATGACATTTATGATTTGAAACCCCGCATTACACAAGCTTTTGGTATAATCACAGGCGACATGTTACAGCGTACCTGGCTTGATTACAGACTGGAAGTGCTTAGTGCCACCAATAGTGCGCATATTGAAGTGTTCTAAAAAAACTTTATTACTTGCAGTAATACATGTAAAAGACAGAATATAAATATCTTGTTTATGTTCGAAGTTATGAATTTTTGAAGTTGTAAAGATAACTTTGGAATACCCTGTAAACCTTCGGTCAGTTTACTAATTATATTTTATTCTCTTAGCCAGTTTTGAATTCAAATTATAATTTTAGATGTTCAAAAATCGTTCTTGGAGGAATGTATGTGCAAAACATATTCTGAACAAAGCATGTACACTTGAAGACCACGAACGAGGCTATTACCTAGTACAGAGGGTGTCGGTTTAATATGTGACAATTTTTTCGCTTCAATTTAAACATGTCGTAACTTGATAAGACTAGTATGATGTGTATAATTGCTTAAATTTATTTTAATCATTCTCTCTCTCTCAAATATATAACGTTGCAAAATTACTAGAAGAAAAGGAGAGTAATAAGAGAAGCAAAAAGTAAATGGCGGAAGGAACAGTGAAGATATGTTTACAAGAACAGCACGATGAGTATAAACTGAACACGAAAATAAAATAAACATCTAGAATATATAGAAAAAAGACCTTCTCTAATATACAGAATGAACAAGGACAAAAAACACGTAATAAGGATTGATATAGAGGAGAAAAATCTCTTCCTCTTCATACACCTGCAGATGGAACAATCTTCGTCTTCTTTTGAGACGGTTCTTTCTTTTCATCCCATTTCATCCCCCTGTTTTGTATCTGGTGGAACTTACGTCTGCCAGAAACCAAAATCTACAATAAAGCGAATATCGAGTACAAAAAATACTTAATAAGGATTCATATAAAAGAGAGAGATCTCTTCTTCTTCATACGTCTTTAGCTTCTTTGGAGACGGTTTTTTTTCTCAGTATATCGTTTTTTTTTCGGGTGTAAGGTGATGAACTTACGTTTGCTAGGATCCAAGAACAAAAAAAAATGAATATCGAGCACAAAATAACCACGTAATAAGATTTCATATCGAAGATCTTTTCTTCTTCAAACTTTTGATAGTAAAATTCAATAATTTGCAAGCGTTTTTCGTTCGTAAGTCGATTCATGATTAAATTATAGACCAAATTGAACAAGTTTGACAGTGACACAAGACACGATTCACGAGTGATTTATCAAAAACAGTGTTGCTAAAAAGATACCAGCAAAAAATCACTCGTTAAAAAGAACTGAAGCTAAACAGGATGCGGATTAACGGGTCACTTCTAAAAGAATGCACGCTGAGTAGGAAAGAGATCTGAAACAATTTAGAGAGAGTCTTAAGGCGGTATTAAGATTACTTAAATATGAAATAGATACGAGGATGTATTGATATCTAGTTAGCCTAGACTAGTTCCGTGCATAAACAAAATATTGCGTTACCATAGCAACGAACAATAATTTATTACAAGTGTTAGTGTAAAGTTTGACGTCAAAAAAGTAAAACAGAGTTACGCAATAAATTAAAAGTGAAAAGACGTCCATCGAAATTGTGAAAATGGAAAGATTAGAGTATCGAGTCATCATCAAGTACCTGTATTTAGAAGGGTTAAGAGGTAAGCAGATTTACGAAGATATGCTTAATTCCCTTGGTGATCAATGTCCTTCGTATGCGACCGTGAAAAATTGGACTGCAAGCTTCAAAAGAGGTAAATTTTCCATTGAAGATGATGACCGATCGGGAAGGCCAGTTTCTGTGTCAGTCCCCGAAAATATCGATGCAGTTCATGACATGATTTTATCAAACCGTCGAATTTAGTTGAAACGTTTATCTGAAGCACTGAATATTTCATACGAACGCATTCATCATATAGTTCACGTCTATTTGAACATGAGAAAAATTGCTGCAAAATTGATACCCAAATGTTTGAATGTTGACCAAAAGCGTTCGATCTGTGCTCGATTTAAAAACGATGTAGACTTCTTAAACCGAATTGTTACTATTGATGAGACTTGGGTACATTTCTACGATCCAGAAACAAAGCAAAAATCGATGGAATGACGACACTCTGGTTCTCCAAGACCTAAGAATTTTCGTGTACCAAAATTCTGCTGAAAAAGTTCTTGCTTAAGTTTTTTGACATTGCCATGGAGTAATTGTGATTGTTTTTTTGTATAATGGTTGAACAATAACTGGAGATTACTATTCGACATTACTGGTCCTCTCTAGGGTAAAAAATTAAAGAGAAAAGACGCGGAAAGCTATCCAAAGGTGTTTTGTTGCTGCACACAAATCTCATGTTGCCATGTAAAAAATTCGTGATTTAGGGTTTGAATTACTAGAACACTCCCCTTATTCACCAGATTTGGCTCCGTCGGACTATCATCACTTTTCTCAACCGAAAAAAAGTTTAAAAGGTCGTAAATTTTCTTCCAACTAGGAGGTAATAAAAGCTGTGGAGGTCTGGTTAGGTTGCAGAACAAGGAGAAACATTTTTTTTGAAAGGTCTAGATACGTTGCAGGTTCGCTGTAATAAATGTATCCAATTAAGAGGAGAATATGTTGAGTAATAAAATCTTTTGACATTGAAATTTTGTTTGGTTCTATAGTAGACAGAAAGAAGGACGCAAAAACGAATTTAAGGTTAAGGAAAGATAAGATGGATGCTGAACATCTAGAACAAGACAAAAGCTTTTTAGAAATTAAATGAAAATCATGAATCTTCTTTGTTGCTAAATATTGGAACTGTTTTTGTTCTTGCTTCTGTAAATATTTCAATTCCCTGATTCTTGCTTTCTATCACTGTGAGGAGCACTGAGATTGTAATTTTCTTTAACTCCATATATAACTTTACTAGTGGTAATAGTAATGGGAACAACGTCTATTACGAATTTTCTAGTTCTGTTTCTAGTTTTGCGATTTTGCATTGCTATCGTTTCCAACAGGAAACACACACACGAAGATTCAACATATTGTACATGGATTGTAGGTTTATCTTCACACATTATTCCAACTTCTTCTCTTCATTCATTCATCTTCATTAAATTAATGGAAAACTTTAAATAATCTAAATTTTCCATAGATAATTCATTGAAATATATAGAAATTATCCATATAAATAATTCTTCTACTTCATTATTCTCACTAAATGTACCATCTAAATAAAATATATTTATTTTATAATTCTTTCTTCCAATCTACAATGCTTATTATAAAAATAGACTTTCTGAAATGCTTTTTCCAACAAAACCTCACTTCTCCAAATATTTCCAATAGTGTGTTTCGTGGCAAGCATTTTTTAATTGTGTAAGGATCGATTTTTCGTCGCTCACGAGACTCTTTTGAATTTTTCATTATCACAGAATTCACATAAGACTGCACCTTACAATTTGCATTCAATTAAACTATTAAGAATAAGATTCATCAATGTAATCTCCTTCAAAAGCAATACAATTATTCTAACGCTTCTCTAACTCTCGTTTCCGTGCTCGTAAAAAGATTTGTCTTTTGTCTAGAAATTGTTTCTTCATTTGGGCTGAATATCTTAGCGGCGAGCATTTTTTTGAGATTAGCGAATAGCTAGTAATCACTGGGAGCCAGATATGGACTATACAGTGGGTGAGGGAGCAATCCGAAGTGTAATTCTTTCAATTCAACCATCATTGACATCGACTTGTGAATCCGTGCATTGTCTTGGTGAAACACTCGTTTTTTCTTCGACTTAAGAGACCGTTTTACCTTGATTTTTGCATTCTAACGATCCTCAACTCTATATAGTACTTGCTATTCATTGTCTCTTCCTTTCGGAGATAGTCGATGAGCAATATTCTAAGCGAATACCAAAATACTGAAGCCATAACTTTCCCAGCTGATTGTTGTACTTTTGGACGCTTCGGACGTGGTTCACCGTCTGCAGTTCACTCAGATGATGATTGTTTTAATTCCGGAGTGTAGTGATGGATCCATCTTTCATCTATTGTCACATATCGACGAAAAAAATCTGATTTATTACGTGAGAACATGCCCAAACACTGCTTTGAATCATCAACACGTTGTTTTTGATCGACTGTTAGTAAACGCGGCACCCACCTAAAAAAGCTTCCTCATGGTCAAATGTTCATGCTTAATTGTAAACTCACTGCCTTCTGATATCTTTCCCGGCCTCAGCAATCACATGAAATTTCAATGTACGATTAGAAATAACCAATTTGTGGACTTGTGGATGTTTTCTGGAGTAACCACTTCAATTTGGATGACCAGAACGTTCACCATCATCGGCGTTTGTACGAACACGTTTAAATTCAGCAAACCAATAACAATTGGTTCTTTTTGATGAAGAAGAATCCGGATAACGCGTTCAAAGCCATTTCTGAGCTTGTACAATATTTTTTTTCATCAAGAAGCAATGATAAATTAAAACACACGAAATTATTTGAATCTATTGTTTTGAAAATATCAAAAGTAGCTTCACTTAAATGGCTGTCACTTTTTTCTGACTAATCGAAATGTTATGACATTTGACACATAGTCTTTCGAACGTTGATACTTCATAAAAGTCATATGGATTTGACAATGGCAGCGCCATCTGTGTGTCAGTCACACGATTTATTGAGTGATGTTATATGTTATTCTCCCATTCAGTAAGGATTCTCATTGGATTAATAGCGGCAATTTTGACTATTATCATTATTGTGAATTGTAAATTTGCTCTCGTCAGAAAACAAAACATCAAGACCAAATTGTTATGTAATATTGACATCAATTTTTCATAAATAAACGTTTTCCTATCGAAATCATCTTAGCATTGATACGATTTTTTTCCGTCTCAAGTCAGGCTCAAACTCCAACACAATGTCATTAGTCAATTCCAATTTAAAAAAAGAAATACAATCAAAAGGTTTATACAATTGATCGAGGTTTTTAACTTTTGATCGACTAAAAAAAAGAAACCAACGAGTGACAAATAATTGTCCAAGAATCGTTTGAGTTTGACCAAGCTCGCGAAACTGCTTTTCTATTTTGCTAATTGTTTCTCAAGATCTGGACGGTAAGTTTCTGTGAAATGTGCGAGCAAATTCCAATTGCGTGCTTTATCCATAACTAATAATTTGTAAAATGGTTTCTTTGGAATTCTTGGAATTAAAATATAACAAAACATTTGTAAATGAGTATTTATTGAAAGAAATCTCTGTACTATTATTAAGTTTTGCATTAGAATTTAGGGTTCATCACATAAATATAGACTAAAACACGGAAAAGTTTATATAAAATGCACTGGACAACCATAGAGTCAGAAAGTTAACATTTTGTTTTGTTTTGATCCATGCATGTGTAGATATTACAAATGATTTCACCTTTATCAAATTCCATCGTCAAAGTTCATTGATTTCACAGTTGCCAGACTATTTTAATTTTATTTATAAGAGTAATAATTACAACGTTGACCCGCTTTTTGAATAAACCGATTCGACAAGGAAATAACATGTATACACTAAATATAACGTAAGCATTTCAAGTAAATAGCATAACAGTATAATATTTTGTACGTGTTAAACTAACAACACAAACACCTTTTGTGGTGAAATATGAAGATCACGTGCTCTTTGTAATTCACACTTCACTAAAAATTTGATAAAACTTGACAGCTGTCTTTTCTTTCGCATAATAAATAACGAGTTAATGCATTGTGTTTTAGGCCCGATAGGATACCAGATCTGGCTATTAAATAACGAGGCTGTTTACGAAAAAAGGTTTTATTATAAAAATTATTCTACATTCGGATGTTCCCCTTCAATATATTCCCTTCCCCTCACCACACACCTTTCCATACGTTTTTTCTATTGATCGAAGTCTTCATTGGTGAGGAGCTCCTAAACTCTGCCATTTTTTGCTTTACCGCTTCCATCGACTCAAATCGGGTCCCTTTCAAAGCAGATCTTTTTCTAACGTTTCAAGGAAATATGAGCAGATCCTTTGACGTGAGAGCTTTTGGTCGGAAGTCAGATTTTTTGGCACCAGCTTCGAATAGACTTTTGTCATGTGTAATTCCTCGTGTAAAATTATTCTGTTTCTTTATCGACGTTTTCAGCCTCAGCAATCATCCGGATGCTGATTCGACGAACTGCACGCTCAATTTGGTTGATTTTGGTTACTGCTTCCGGAGTTGAAAGAGTCAAAAGGCGACCTGGGCGTTGGTCATCATCAGTGTTTTCTCAGTCCTCACTAAAGCGCTTACACCACTCAAAAACAAGCGCGAGAGCTAGAGAATGGTCCCCATAGGCATCAACAATTTATAGCACCTATATAGGGCGCCCTCTGGGCGTGCAGTCTCGTTGTTTAATAGCCAGACCTCGTATTTTAAATTAATTTTATCCGCTCGACAAAGGGTTTTGTCCACTGTTTCGCCAAGTCTTTTTTTATAAAACAAAGTATTTAATACCTGTTTCTTTGGAATTTCATTAGAATCTCATAATAGAAAGTATAATAATTTAAAAGAAAATAATAATAGTTAGATCAACTCTACAATAGCCGCACAAAAGAAAAGGTCACAAATACACGAACACCCAGTAAACTCCAACCTAATTTTAATGGCCAATAAAACATTCTGACGTATCAATTTGAGCCGATAATTCAGCATACCGATATATGATCGTGTTTCGCTATTAATGTTCAGATCCGTAATTAAACTATGGGTTCCGTCCATTTGTGGTAAAAAAAAGTACAACACAGAAGTCCGATTCTGGCATAAGAAAAAGAAGAATTTTACTGAAAGTTGGCAAAAAACAAGAAAGCTGTTGGACCTGACAACATTCCAACAGAGATGCTGAAGCTTATAAATGAAGAAAACATAGGAATATTAGTCAAACTCTTCAATCATGTTTATTTCCTATGTCCAAATAGACGTGAACTATATAATGAACGCGTTCGTATCAAATAATCAGTGCTTCAGATATCCGTTTTAGTTCAATTCGACGGTCTGATAAAATCATGTCATGAACTGCGTCGATATTTTAGGGGACTGACACAGAAACTGGCCTTCTTGATCGGTCATCATTTTTAACGGAAAATTTAGTCTTTTGAAGCTTGCAGTCTAATTTTTCACGGTCGCATACGAAGGACATTGATCACCAAGGGTATTAAGCACATCTTCGTAAATCTGCTTACCTCTTAACCCTTTTAAATACAGGTACTTGATGATGGCTCGATAATCCAAACAAACGATGCAGTCCAGTTCGGAGCAAATGCGGTTCGTGAGTTGGTGGATAACATTAAATGCAGGAAAAAAGTTGAAGGACGTAGAGGAATTGAAAGGAAACAAGCCTCTTGGTTGAATAATATTAGAGAATGGACTAGGATAAGAGAAGCAGTTATTTAGACTAGCTCAAGATACAGAGAGTTTTGCCACGCTGATTGGCAACGTCAAGGGGACTAGATACGGCACGCTAAGTAAAAAATGATATGAGAAATAGCGAGTAAATAGTAAATAACAAAATTGTACGTAAGGTTATATTAAAATTATGCCAAAATGTCAGAAATATAATTCTATTGAATGAAAAAAACAGATTGTTATTAAAATAAACCAAAGTTAATCGTCACATTTTCCTGACATCATTTTTATTTCAAATACTACCGGCCTGGCCTACAACTATTAACGTCAAGTTTAGTATCTCAAACAACAGTTACATTTTTTTCTTATTCTAACGGGTGACACGATGTATGTGTATAAAATTATAATACGATACTTAGAATGGTCAGGTTTTTTCTTTATTGTAATAACACAATTAGGAGATACAAGAACGATGGATGACCTTGTCTGGTGTGCTAAAAATGCGTATATTTACATATCAAGGAAGTGTAGAACCATTTATAAATGTTTAAATGATTGGCGTTTGAGATATGATTATAATAATTATTGTTGAGGTGGAATGAATACATAGAACATGTGAGATAACTCACAAATGGTATTAATATTTTATAAACACTTTGATTCCTGTCGAGATATTTTAGATCATAACAACCAAAAGAATAGGTTTAGGTAAAAAATATGTGAAGCCTTTTTTGTAGAGATTCATTCATAGAGCCTCATTTTTTTATCAAGACTTTTTTGTCTAAAATCATTGTAAACGGAAATATTTAGTGAAAATTTTTAAATGGGGTAAAGAAATAAACGAAACTTTGTCGGTAAGAATCCTTTCGAAGATTATCTTTTATAAAATCGTTATGTGATACAATACTTTTATTTGAAAAGATGAACTAGATCAGTCATGTCAAAGATATCAATAAGGCCCGTGATCTCAATGTATCAAAAAAGAAGAATCATGTCGTTTAGAACTTTTAGCCTCTATTCGATTCCTCTACGTATGTTTTAAATACTCGTACTCTCAAATCTACGGATATTTATAAGTAATTTCAAGGGCAGTGCGTGCGTAGACAAGCGGGAGAAAAATACAGTATCGCCATCTCTTAGCAGAAAGCGAAATTATCCTATTATTCTTGTCGAGAACGATAGAATCTTCCACGCGCCTCGAGTCTAGACTAGAACCTTCCTTAACCATATAAAACGAGTTATTGGCGTGACGTGAGTCAGTTGAGTCGAGTAATCGAAGCGATACGGTTGGAGAAGGAATTTAATTGTACTGAGAAGTAGTGATTGTGAAGGTATTATGCATTTGTTTGTGCCATGCGCGTGCGATATCTATAATTGTTGTGTCGAGTTCCATAATTGTTACAGTTTTGGCATAAAGTCACAAAAACGCAAAGATGATACTGAATGCAGTTTTTCAGTCTAAATAGGAAATTTTTTCATAGAATGGAAAAGTAAACCACTGTATTCGATTTTTAATCGAACAGTTGCTATTGGGTTTCTATATTTTTGTGGTATTTGTACAGTGAGCACTCCCAAGTTCACGTGAATGATGTGATTTCTTATATACTATGGAGCATCTACTAGTTGACAGAGTATTTTAAATTAGGATATCTGAATAATATTAGTATTAGATTTGGAAGCACAACCCCGCAGCTCTATTCCATATGTCCATATAGACTTGATGACAGATTTGTATATAAGGACTTTGTTTTCGAGTGAGACTTTGGATAGTATATCAGTAAATTGAAATAAAAACATAGTTCAAGATCAAAATATTCATTTTTCACATTATTAAACACTAGAACAGATGTTAAATTATGTTTAATAACCACGCAATTTGAAAGATAACATTCATAAGAACATTGGAGTCTTGGGAAGGAATTATGTATGTCAAGAATACCTCTCATTATAATTTCAACCATTCAAATTGAAGATAATAGGAAACATTTCGTTTAATAATTATAATTATATCATTATAAGGCACACCACTTAAGTTCTGAGCGCATTCCTTATGTGCACCTGATCGAAACTGGAGCGTTTTTATACGTTTCGTCGAAGAATTCAATAAATCGTCGGTCAACTGGAGGTGTATTGATTTCAGCCTTAAGCAGTAAGTTAATAGGATGTGAAAGCGAATTTGTAAGTCGTATCAAAACTGGACTAAACTAGAGACTTCGATAAAGAAGTAGAATGATTATTGATATTATAGATAATATAGTGCGGATGAATTTGAGTGACTTCCTTTCTTTGTTGTAGATATTAAAGGTTCCGAAGATATATATTAGTTATTCAATCATCAAGTACATTAATTGAGGCGATACGAGGATGGTCTCAGAAGTACCTGTCCTAACAAATAAAAAAGAAAAATTTTGGAAAAAAATATATTTATTTTTCAAAGCAATACTCTTTTGAGTTCCATACACTTTTTCCAGTGATGTTCAATAAGTTCGATATAATGGAAATTGGCAAGATGGGAAATCTTTGATTACCGAGCCATTTTTCATGTTTAATATTAATAGAAAATAATCCGAATGGGCTAAATTTTGTGAATAGGGTGCATGAGGTATTTAATTTAATATTTAATTTATTAATTTTGGCCATTGCAATAACCGATGTGTGAGCTGGTGCATTGTCCTAATGAAACAACACTTTCTTCTCAGCCAAACGCGACTGTTTTTGCATGATTTCTTCGATCAAACGTTACAACTATACTTTTCGAGATAGTCAATGAAAATTATCCCATGCATATCCCAAATAACCGACGCCATGACCTTGCCTGCAGATGGAACTGTCTTTGCCTTCTTTGAAGCCGATTCTCCCTTTTCAGTCCATTGTTTTGATTGTTATTTTGTTTTAGATTGTGAAGTGATGGACGCACGTTTTATCCATGTTCATTAAACGTTGCAAAAATTTGGCTTTATTTCTGTGCGACATTGCCAAACACTCGATGGAAACATCTTCACGACGCTGTTTTTGTTCTATTGTGAGTAAACGCGGCACCCATCTTGCGTACAGCTTTCTCATATCCAGATTTTCAATGTACTGAATTTTTTGAAATGCCTACTATGTCTGCTAGCTCGCGCACATTCAGTCGACGATCATCCAGTACCGATTTGTAGATTTTCTTCAACATTTCTGTAGTCTTCACCTCATTTGATCAACCACTGGAATATTGATCTTCGCAGGTCGTACGGTCTCGTCTAAACTTTGCTACACAATATTTTACTGTTGATAACGAAGGAGTAGAATTTAGTTGAACTTCTACATTGGTTGGGCTAATACCTTGCAAATAAAAGTATTGCATAATTTAATGACCAATTTTTTCCATGTTTACAAATTCACTGAAAACATTTACTATCAATGGCTGCCAAACAAATATTAAACAACGTGGCGTCTTCAAACTTGAAACATTTGGTGTATATATTGTGTAATTTCTAATACAGAGGCCATCTTTAGTTCAGACCAGGTACTTCTGGGATCATCTTCGTATTTTAATGCGTGAGCGCAGCGACTGCAACTGTATTTATTTTCCAATTTTTAGTTCGATTTATTGTCAAAAATAAAGTTATAATCATTAGTATTGTAAATATCCAGCAGATGGCAAACAGTTGTAAAATTTGTTTCGATGTAAAGAAAAAATTGGCAATGATAATTTTTGAAAAAAATTTGTCGAAAAAACAAATTTTTTTACTGCGTTACCGGGATTTGGACCCACGACCGGCGAATCCGGAGGTTGACGCATTTGCTTGCTCGGGTAAGGAACGCAATTAAAGTGTTGGGATAGAGAGAAAGAGAAATACGCTTTATTGTCAAAAAATTGTTACAATTTGTTGACAAAAGCTTGTAAAAACTAAAAAACAAACATAAAAATTACTAAATAAAAATAAAACAAATAAAATTTCAGTAATAGTAATAGATAATAATTAGTATATAAGTCGTAGATAAGTCCATAGCAAAAGTTAATTCAATATTCAGCATGACCGAAATTGAATATTTTTATTAGAATGGAAGGCACTTTCCAACCTTCAAATTATTGCGAAATACGGGAAAAGATGGCATCGGTTTGATTTCAATTAACAAGTGATTGTGCATTTTTTGCATTGTAAAATATTGAGCCTTTAACTAATTCTGAACGTGAAGTAGGTACATGAAGGTCAAGCTCCACGTTCCTAAATGGATAGCAGTGTAACGTCTTTCTGAAATTGGAGAAGCGTGCTTACGAATTAGGCAAACGAATTCAAAGATTAATAGACTGTTAAGGAGGTGGATAAGTTAAATTCTCTGATCTCAGCGCTAAACAGGACGAACTTAATTTTTTAGATAAGACAGCAACATGTAGATAATTTCAAGGAATCGTCCACGACAAGTCCTAAGAATTTTACAGATTTAACGACGTCAATGGTGGTGTTAGTTTTAAAAACGTTGAGACACAGAAAATTAGAATCGCACCATGATTAAGGGTGTTTAGGTCACTGAATATTGTCCTATGAAGTGTCGTGAGATCAGGGTTGCTCCAAGAGAAACTAGTAAGGTCTTCAAATAGATATATTTTACCACTGACGTCTAGATAGTCGTTTATAAACAGAAGAAACAAAAAAGGGTCTAGTGCTATATATACTAACAATAATATGCCACAAAGGAGAGCTACAAACAAACCCACATACAAGCTATTAAAATATTTCCAACTAAATTAGTCAACAGATGAAAATACATAAGTTTTCGAACAAGATGAAGTTCTTTTAGCGGATTAAAATTTTATTTATAAACATGAGTTCCTCCGAAATACACTTTTTTTATTAATTGAAGTCGAAATTAGAAGACTATTGACGCTGTCTGGGTGAATATTTTAAATAAGTGAAAGTTAAACAAAACCTTTATTCGTTGAACTTATTTGACAGTTATAAAAAAAACAGCCACTTTACAGTATATAAACAGTTTGATAATTTGTAAAGCCGCCCCTGGATGGTTTTAATGCTGTAGTTAAACCGTTTTGGCATAGGCTCCACCTTGAGACATTTGATACCGGAAATTATTAATCAGAACGAGCAGTTAGTTGAGATTGTCCAATTGCACTTAAGTAATTTGTATTATTTAAAAATTATAAAGGTGTCCATGGACGCAAAATTAAAAACGAATGCATAATTATTTCCATCACTATATAGAATAAATGAAAACATTCATACTTTCTAACGCGAGTTTCGTTAACAAAGTTGTCGTCTTCAAAGACTGCAGGTAAACTAAAAACTATTAACATTAAAATCCCCTTTGTTCCCTATTTAAACAGTTCTTACATTTAACAATCTCAATGCTTCCAAATGCATCCAACAAGTTATTGTCTACGAGGATGTATTGATATCTAGTTAGCCTAGAACAGTTCCATGCATAAACAAAATATTGCGTTACCATAGCAACGAACAATAAATTGGAGTATCGAGCCATCATCAAGTACCTGTATTTAAAAGGGTTAAGAGGTAAGCAGATTTACGAAGATATGCTTAATACCCTTGGTGATCAATGTCCTTCGTATGCGACCGTGAAAAATTGGACTGCAAGCTTCAAAAGAGGTAAATTTTTCATTGAAGATGATGACCGATCGAGAAGGTCAGTTTCTGTGTCAGTCCCCGAAAATATCGACGCAGTTCATGACATGATTTTATCAGACCGTCGAATTGAACTAAAACGGATATCTGAACCACTGATTATTTGATACGAACGCGTTCATTATATAGTTCACGTCTATTTGGACATGAGAAAATTTGCTGCAAAATGGATCCCCAAATGTTTGAATTTTGACCAAAAGCGTGCAAGGGTAGAAGCATCGCGTTCAATCTGAGATCGATTTGAAAACGATGTAGACTTCTTAAGCCGAATTGTTACTATGGATGAGGCTTGGGTACATTTCTACGATCCAGAAACAAAGCAACAATCGATGTAATAGCGACAGTCTGGTTCTCCAAGACCTAAGAAATTTGGTATCCAAAAATCAGCTGGAAAAGTTCTTGCTTCAGTTTTTTGGGATTGCCATGGAGTAATCATGATTGATTTTTTGGATAAGATAATAAAAGCTATGGAGGTCTGGTTTGCAGAGCAAGAAAAAACATTTTTTTTTAAAAGGTCTAGATACGTTACAGGTTCGCTGTAATAAACGCATCCAATTAAGAGAAGAATATGATGAGTATTAAAATCTTTTGACATTGAAATTTTGTTTGGTTCTATAGTAGGCTAAGAATTTTTCAATATATCCTCGTATATTTTGCAATGTGCTCTTTAAACCGGACATTAACGGATCTCTTAGTCTGTCCGATTTATACAATCATTACATACCATTTTTTCCAAATCTGGTATTTTATTCTTGGAAATACCAATTACAACTATTGTTTCGAGGATTATATATTTCGAGATGCAAGAAAGTGTAACTAGAAAAGCAAAAAAATTTACGCCAGAACAATTAAATAATTTCGTTTCAATAATCCTGTGTTGCCCGTCGACTTTAATACGAAGGGGTACCTAAAAATAACCGGAATAGCATTGCCATGGGTGGAACTCTTGTGGTACTGATTTCTGCCGTTAGGGCCTGCCTAGCGCAACTCTTCGCCAGTTCAGTGCCGCGCGGGCCGTTGACCTGCCACGTTCTGTTCGTCACTAGTGACCGTTTTTGCTAGTGTTGTTTCGTTTTTTTATGATGACAAATGTAAGTGAAAATGTTGAAAATTGCTTACAAATATGATTCTATGGGGAAAACTCAAGTGTATGAGTGGTTTTCTCGATTTAAAAATGGCGACTGTCGATTGATGACAAACCTCGCTCTGGACGTTCATCAACTGCCCGAATCGATGAAAATGTTGAAAGAATTCGTTAGCTTGTGCGCACAGACCGTCGACAGACAAATGATGAACTGTCTGAAATCAGTGGAACATCTTGGAGGTCGGTTTAGCAAACAGGTGACTGGTTCTTCCACTATGACAACGACACTCAGCCATCACTGTTAGCCAGTTTTTGGTTAAAAATAACATGTTTTCGCTGCCCCACGCACCTTACTCGCCTAATCTGGCTCCGTGCGACTTTTTCTTGTTTCCACGCACGAAAAGAGGCATGTAAGGACGGCGATTTGAAAACATTGAAGACATCAAGAAAAGAACGAGACAGGAGCTTGCAGTCATCTCTAAAGATGAGTTCAAACAATGTTTCGAACAGTGGGACAAATATATTACTTGTAATGGAGAGTATTTTGAAGGGGATAAGGTTGTTTTGTAAATATTTGTAAATATATAGGATTTGAAAAATAATTTCAGTTATTTTTGGGTACTCCCTCGTATGTCTATTGTTCTTAGAAAGTGAGTAGATCAACACCTTATTCATATATGGTGTTGATATGTTTTGTCCTTCATCCTCTACTATAATTCTCTATCAATTTCTGTCTATGTTCTTTCTCTCCAATCAGTAATTCCCAAATCTCCTATCCATTTCCTTTCCGGTCTGTCTCTTCTTCTTCTAATTCCCTCTCCCTCCATTTGTGCTCTCTTGGCAATTCTGCATACCTGTTTCAACCACCTGACTCTTTGGACTTTGACTATTTACGTAATATTAGGCTCGTTATATATAATAGAAAAGACAGTTAAGTAAAAAACAGAAATACATATAGTTTTTATGGACTTCAAAAGTGCTTTCGACTCAATAAAAGAGAGAAAATAACAGAAAAACTAGAAGAAAAGGAATTCCAAAAAAATTAGGAGAATTAATAAAAAAAAACTAAATAAGACATTAAAGTGAGATTCCAAGGTACAACATAAGAAAATTTCACCAAAACTATTCAACATAATATTGGAAGGCATTGTGAGAAACACGGGAATACAGAATGACATTATAACAGGCGCAATACAGATAGTAGCATACGCAGAAGATGTAACGATCATAGAAAATGGATAGACGGAATTAATAGAGACGATAAACAAATTAAAAGAAGAAGCAAGCATTTACGGACTGGAAATCACGCATGCGATGGAAACAACAGTAATCGACAAAAGGGAAGAAGAACTTAGAAGAACCGAGAGAAAAATAACAGGTCCGAACACAACATAGGAAGGAGAAAGGGAAGCAAAGAGGAACAAATGAATAGAAAAAGAGCCGGAAAAGGAAAATGTAGTTAGATACATAAAAGCACAAAGACTCAACTGGGCTGGGCATATATATATATATATATATATATATATATATATATATATATATATATATATATATCCATTGTGGTCAAGGAAAAGGGACAGGTCGAGAAAGACTTGGAGAAATAGAAGAGGACATAATAGCACTTAAGATAGAGAACCGAAAGGAATGGAAAATAATAAGAAAAGCAGTCCAAACAAACGATATACTATTAGAAGAAACCAAAAATAGAAAACTAGGATTGAAAGGCTTGATTATGATGATGATAATATATTGTTTAATTTCACAACCCCCAGTATTTTTTTGATTAGGTTCCTCTCGCATACTTCTATTTTTTCAGCACTCTTCTTGGTAAGCACCCAGGACTCATAGTCATACAATACAGTCGACCTGATCATTGTTTTGTACAATCTAATCTTTATTGCTTTAAAGATTGCTTTTTCTTGAAAAATATTATCCAAGAACCCATTATTCTACCATCCTTTGCTATCCGATTTTATAGCTCTTTCGTCTCATCATCCATAGTTGAAATCATCACATCAAGATAGTCGAAGGACTCAACTTTTTCAAAATGATACTCGTTTCCCACCTGATTTGCCGTTGCATTTCTATGTATTTAGTTTTTTTGCCATTCACCTTGAGGTCAAATATTTTTGATTCCTTCTCCATTCTACTACAGACTTTTTAGCAATTCCCCCCGGGATCTGGCTAGTTAACACAATATCGGTTTAAGCGTAAAGTGGATAAGGCTTTAAACATAACCTCAAAATTTCGACTTTGTGTATTTTTCGTGCGTGTATGAACAATCATTGTGAATTTGAAACGATTATTTTAAATAAATGATGTTTCATTGAACCTAAGAGATATGTAGTGTTTAATTAAATGAGTAGCTCAACAACAGTTGATGGTAACATTTGCTGTGTCTTTTGCATTAACAGTTAAATTTGGTTGATTGATTTCCAATTGACATGAGTTTCGTACAACGTTTTAGTCACCAGTAGCTTCAATTCTCTCCTTAAAGAAAACATTTGAGCTACTTTAATTTTTTTATGAAATTGTCAATGTAGCCTTCCGCGTATCGAATATCTGTAATCTTCATGCCGTTTTATTGTAACCTAGGCACCACCTGCATTTGCGAAGTGAGACATCGATCCTCCGAAAGCAATGACCAGTATGAAGCTCGGAATCTGGCAATTTTAGACATTAGGCAATTAAACACGCAAGCCGGCCTTTAACTTCAAGTATGTCGACCACGACATGTATAATATTTTTAGCGTCGCGTCATAATCAAAATTTCTGATAGTCTTTTTCGTAAATGGTGAGAGACTTTTTTTGAAACCGCGTTCTTCATGCTCTAAAAAACGAATGCGACAATATAAGGTCTGATAAAAACGTAACGAACCAAAATTTTGGCGATTAAAACCCTAAAAGACTAACTTTTGAAATCCGGTAGTTCTGAATGACCCTGAGCACCGAACGCAACTTTGTCAAAAATCGAAAAAACCCTAGTTCCTCTAACTTTGAGGTTATGGTATGATACTAAATGCAAATACTTGTCCACCAATTAAATTTCAATGTATGGCCAGCTATACATTGGATAACAATGGAACCCCGACGGCCAATTTTGAAAATGGGAGTGTCGCAATGTTGTTTTCTTTTTATTCATTGAACTATAATATAAAGAACAAACAATTATTATTATAAGTCTTTGTTGTTCTGTTTATAAGTTATTAACGTCACTTCTATCTTTATAAATCACAGCATGCGTCAAATCCGGTAGTTATGATTTTTTGCAGACTTGTTTATGTTGTTGGCCTAATGAAGAATCCAAGGTTCGTGACCTCGAGCACCGAACGCAACTTTGTCAAAAACCGATAAAACCGCAAAAATATCGGGTTTTTTCCAAAATTTTGGCGATTAAATACCATAAAGGACTAGTTTTTGTAATCCGTTAGTTCTGATTTTTTGCAGACTTGTTTATGTTGTTGGCCTAATGAATAATCCAAGTTAGTGACCCCGAGCACCGAACGCAACTTAGTGAAAAATCGAAAAAACCACGTAAATATTGGGTTTTCTCCAAATTTTTGACGAATATAACCCTAAAGAACTAGTTTTTGAAATCCGGTAGTTCTGATTTTTTCCCTACTTGTTTATGATGATGGCCGAAATCAACTTTGTCAAAAATCGAACAAATCGGGTTTTTTTTCAAATTATGGCGATTAAAACCGTGAAGGACTAGTTTTTGAAAAAACTTTCTTACTACGTTTTTAAAGTAAACTAACTTTGTTACAATATGATACTGGAACTGTCTCTGTATACCCAATAGTTACAGAGATTAAGCCTTACAAAGTTTATAATTGTTTTCGAACTTCACCTAAAAATGAGAAGACGAGACAGGAAAATAATAAAGACACGCGGTTTTCGCTATTTCAATGTTAATTTTGTTTACTTTTGAAATTCCTACTTAAACTTCTATGCTAAGAGTACAATAGATTGGCAAAATAAGAAATGAAGAAATCATATTTTGTAAACATGTGTCTGCATTTATTTTAATATAATAATAGAATCGTTGTAAACACTTGTAATGAATTGTAGTTAATTCGCTTATAAAATTAATTCTGTTCATTCAACTTTATAAAAATTTTGTAATTTTGAATTTAATAAATTTTTAAAAATATAACTTTGGTTGAGTATAGTTGAGTAATAGCTATCATTACTCACTCATTAAATAAGACACTATTATATCAAAAAGCGATGAGTAATTGTATTTATCTATCAACCTCTGCTCTTTAATTTTGTTGTACTACTATTGAACTACGTTATTATAAGATAATTTTTGAAGACCTTTCTTTCGATGCATCAATAGAATGTAATTTTAATGATAATTGCAATATTTTCAAATAAAGATAATAGTGGTAATTAATCATAGAGAAACAAATATTAATGTTATTCAATTACCATAGAGGTAATCAAAATATCAGACATTTGTAATAAATCAATACAAAAATATGCAATAGGAACTTCTAATTATGTAGCCTGCATATATAACCACCTACCCTATTACCCGCTTACCTCATGAATACTGAACAAAAATGGAAGAAAATAACAAATAAAAAACACAACAAAAAACAACAATCAAACAATAACAAATCTAAGAACCGTTTTTTTCTGTATAAAGCATTGTTTTTTTTAACACCGTAATATAATTCGTTTTTCTCTCAGCTTGAAACAATTAACACTACAACTCCAGCTCTGCAGAGGAGAAATTCCTATATCAGGACTAATCTAATAAATCCCCACCTTAGTATAAAAAAATTGGTAATTATTTAGAATTGAGGCTCCACCCCAAACTTACTCCAAAAATTTTTTCACGCATATAGAGATGTTTTTTAGTGCTCCGAAAGTACTTTGATACCTATAATATTAAATAAAACAAAAATACATACATGTTTCACGATGAGCTTTCAACGATTGACTTAACCTAACCTAACCTAACCTAACCTAACTCAACCTGACTTAACCTAACTTAACGTATCCTAACCTAACCTAAGCTCATGTGCTATTGCTCTAGATGACCGCGTATTCCGATATGACTGGATAATTATTGACATTCAAATTGCATAAGATAATGAGTGTTATGATGGAAAATGTTTATCTCCCCCACCCTTAAAGTACTTTCGAAGCACATCCCTATATAGGAGTAAGTTTGGGGTGGAGTCCCAATTCTAAATAATTACCAAAAAATTGCTCATCCATCCCAAAAAACAAATCCAACGGACTTTTCTCGCTTCCAAAAAAAACGCTACAGTATAGACAAAATATTGATGTCAAGTGAAACATTAAGTTAGAAATGAAACAGAAAAAAGTCTGGCTGGCTGGAGGCCAGATCTGGCGAATGAGTGGACAACGAAATCTCTTCAAATGGGGTCGATATTTTGTAATCTCTCCCTTTACCTTGTCAAGCAATGATACATAATAATAATCACCTGTTATAGTCTATTTTTATGAATGAAAGAGTAATACAATGATGAAGCATTTGTAATCCACTGCTTTTAGTAGACAGGGTATGTCATACTGGTTACATAGGTATAAAGGTATAAAATTTTGATTTTTACTCAACCTTAAGTTAATAAAGAATAATTTTAATATGAAAACCTAAATAAGACAAGTATTGAATACGCCGAAGTTACTAAACCCATATTACATTCGAAAGATTTACCACAATCAGTGTGTCCTGGTAACGTATAGCCAGTTCCTACAATTGTACAACGCGTTCATTTAAAAAGTCGCGCTGTATCGTGGTGTGAATTGGCCAAGAGAATTAGGGGTAAATAAAAGACAATTCCTACCACAATGCAGCGCTTTCCTCGGAAGCACGGTATGTAAATAAGGGGTTAATAATTAAAAGTAAGTTGAGGAAGTTATAATGATTAATAAGACTATGGTAAGTTTATGTTATTTATTGTATTATACCACATATTACGTATATAGTCCTAAATATTTAAAAAAAAGATAAAAACGGAGTTTTAATAAAATACAATAAAAACTAAACTAGTGCTGTGAACCATATGACTTTGCATTTGGTTGTTCTTAAAAAATATTAAGGGCAAGATTTCTTTTTCTTTTATTTTAGACGGGGAGCTGGCTACAAAAAACAGGGTCGATAAGGTGCACGCCATTTCAGCTTGTAAACTGGCGGCCCCAACTTAGTACATCACCAGACGCCACTTCTCAAGCTCAACACAGATCGGATATGAAAATGCTAGCCGAGTTTCCCGAACGAAAAAATTGGCTGAAAAACCTTTTTTGGGGTCTCAAATAAGAGCAGTTTCTTGGGGCACCACGAGCTGTTACTCAACACTGAGCAACTTTATCAAAAAGTATGACTATTTCCAGAAGTTTTGAGAAAAATTAGATCAAAATCAATTGATAATGGGCGCAGTAAATGAATCAAAAAAAAATTGGGAGCCTGTTTTTTGCGTTGTCTAATTCTCTTGGCCAATTTAAACCACGATACAGCGCGACTTTTCAAATGACCGCGTTGTAAAATGGTAGGACTGTCTATACGCGTCCCGGTAATTCGAAATTGCATACACTGGATAATAATGAAAGTAATGTGAAATTCGAATCGATTTCTAATGATTCTTTCAAGCTCTAACTTAAAGATAATGCCCCACATTTAATTAACGACGTCCAATTGATGATGATCTTATAAGAGATGTATAATTATCTATATCAAAATTGGAGCTTCTTTGTTCGATTTAAAATGATGGAAAATCTCGCTTATGGCTATAAGTACACTAAAAAGAGAGATTACGCGGTCCCGGCTGTCACTGACCAATCTAACATCCAGTGCAGCATCTTATACGACACTAAATTCCCACGTTTATTCAAAAATTTCGGTTTATATTTGAACCACCCTCGTAAAATTGATTAACTACGGTATGATGAAATTGTGGAATGTTTATGTCATCGTTATCGTTATTACCAATATTGATTCGTCAACATTCTTTTCTTGTTAACCGATATCTTGTCAAATATGGAGGCCAAGTTCGTAAACTGAATACCAAATTAAAAATTAAACCGTTTCACTAAATGGAATTTGATAGATTTTAATTGAAAACCGTGTTGAATAACGTCAATAGAAATGTGTAGAACGATACTTTTGACACAATTTATTGAAATTACTTCTCAATTATCATCAAATAAAAATGAATTTTTTTAAATATTTAAGTACAAAGTCAACTAATTTAGTAAGGCAATTGTGGATATACCATTCAGAATCTATAGCTCACTCGACCGACATAAGTTCTGGATATACCTCATGTCCAGAGCTTTATCAGCGAATTTTGCTTATTCTCCTATTCAAATCTCCTATTCCTATCCAAATCTTTCTTTGCATTGCTTCGAAGAATGCTTGAGATCGTCGTCATAATGGAAGATAAATTTTCTACCGATCAGGCGCTTGCCAGACGTATCACATTTTTCTTTAAAATCCCTTCAATTTTTACCAGGTCTTCAGTTTCCTTTCTTCCAAAACATCCCAAAATCATCACCGCCGTGTTTTACAATCGGGATTACACATGGATCTTCTCAAATAAACAAAATTTTCAATCTTTGACTGAACACTTCATAAAACTGTCTCCCATTCTTCAAGCAGTTTCCTCACTGTTTCCCATCGAAGAAGGCCATCTTCTATCAATCCCCTTTTCACTGTACAAGTAGATCTCGAAATTGATTGATCTGAGCTGTAATTTGGAGGCCCGTGAGTCGTTTATCTACAGTGGTAGTGATCTAAACGTTATCCATCACAAAAGCTCCAGGATGCTATTGAATGGCTTAGTGGCTTTATCAAAGGCTGATCCATCCAGGTCGCTATCAATGGATACACCTCGGAAAAGTTTGAGGTCAACGGTGGTGTTCCCCAGGAATGCTACTCTCCTATACATCAACGATGTACTCTACAATACTACGAACCCGATCTATAGCTTCTCCGACGATAGCACACTGGTGTCGTCCTTATACAAACTAAGCTACTAGCCAAATCCGTAGGCAGCAACAGATCACCACCATCAATACCGATCTTGAAAACATTGTCTAATGGGGTGGAAGCAATCTGATTGAGACTCTGGTCTGCTGGTACTGCAGCTCAGGATTTAGCCAAGACAGCTTCACAACAATTTGGAGCGCTCTTTAAAACCAAAAAAACTATATACCCCGAAACAGCTTCTAATCCTCTACAAGGCCCAGATTGGTCCACCTTTAGAATATTGTTCGCACATTTGGAGCTGGACTCTTAAACATACCCTGAAGATGTTCGACTCAATACAGAAGGGAGCAGTTCGACTTTTAGGAGATCCAAAGTTGACCAGAAACTAGGACAGCTTAGAGCTTAGAAGAAAGACTCTGTTTTACCGATACTACCATGGCTGTCTAGCATAATACCGCCTAGAGCAATTTTTGCAAGACGTACTCGACAGAGGTGGCTCATGGAGAAGTGTCTTTGGAATCAGCTACCAAGGTAAGTCTAAGCACTACAATTTACAGAAGTTCAATATCCACAGGCGTCTTGTGCACATTTTTGACATTCGCGTCACGATATGAAAGAGAAATTGGTTAAAGTGTATTATTTCGAATTTAACGAATGGATGTTCAAAACACTTTTGATCGGTGTTGCATATAGAGTGAAACACTAAAACCGAACGAATCGATTATGAATTCTAAACTTTTTGTCTCAATTAATGTCTTGATGTGTTCATATAACTTTTCAATAACAATGCAAGTGATAAATGATTGTTAATCATAATACGCCAGTGAAAGTATTTATCAATAATGGGAGTAAATTGGATGAAATATGAATTCAAATTAACTACAAGTATACTTGTTAAGCACAAATTAATTATGTTATTTTTTAATGATATATGAATTATTTAGAAAGCGTTTTTATAAAAATGGTACCACAATAAATAGAGTATGGATTTCTTTATTATTCAATTACGTTCAATAAATCTAGTTTCCCGATATTGTAAGGATCTATATGCAGGTCCGGCTTACACACATTTATTGCTCGGTTCGGAGTCAAAAGTGTCGCACAGCTTTTCAAAATCTTTGCTGCTTTACTTTGTAGTTATATAAATTTAGTATTAGAGTTATACAGAGGCACTTGATACAAAAAATTCGGGAGTGACGTAGAAATAATGCTGTGACATAAAAAAATTTCTCGCACGAACTTTCGTTTCTAAGTTATAGGCTTCGAAATCAGATCTTATATTTCGTAAATTATACTCGTACATTAGAACATTATTATTTTGTAATGAATGATTAAGTCTTTATGTCCATATTGTGTGTTTGATGGAATAAATAAATCTACATTACTATCTGAAGGCCAGAGGCGGCTCATGCCCAATCGTTAACCATCCGTAAATTCTACAGGGACAACCTGTACAATCTAAAGATATCAAAAATGAATTTTTCAATCGATTTCTTAACAAAAAGGTAATATTTGTTTATCTCCATAAAATTCATGGTTTAGGAGATATGTAGATTTTTAGATCGTTGTACATGTCAAGCAAACCGTTCACCATAAAGAAACATTCTGAAGAAAATGATCATAAATTGTTATTATTTATTGAAAATATTTACAAGAGGTATTAAAACAAAAATTTCTAATTGAACTGCATATTATCGAACATCGAGTTACTTAGATAAGGAAAAAATTGAAATGTATAAACATTTAGTTGGTTAGCCTACAACTTATTAAATAAAAACAAAAAAAAACTATAATAAATATTCCAAGTGGGCGCTGAAGTATGATGGTAGTACTATTCGATACTCACATAAAATACAGGGTGATTCATTTGAAAAAAAAACGAGAAAATATCGTATGATGTATAATTGATTCACCCTGTATCAGATTCTACGAATATTAATAAAATTAATAATTTTCTAGAATTTTACTACTATCCGAATACTCTGGCGGCAACGCGTCTTCATGTTTGAATTTCTCTCACATTGTACAGGGTATTCATCTTGTTACTATTTTTATAGAAAATTGGTTATAACTTCTTAAATACCTCATAGAACATATCACAACCCTATATTATTGTAATAGGGAAGGCAATAAAGACTAATGATGGCTGTAATCCCTCAAATTTTCAAATTGAAATTTCAAAAGACAAAGAAGGCACTGAACTTTATCACACTAATCAATCACCCCCTATGTAAAAGTCGTCCAAGACCTAATGAAAGATATACGCCTAGTTTAGTAGCACGAGTCCCTCCATTTAGTTTAAATTATTTATTTTGTTACTTACTATAAACCATGAATAGAGGCAAAAAAAGTTTTTTCTTATTAAAAAAAAATAACGTTAAATATTTTGGTTCAAAACTAGCGAGGCATACTTTAGAAGGATACCAAACAGGAATAATCTATTCTAGTTATTCACATATCTCGGATGATTAATAACATCTTCGCTTATGCGCTTCAATGAAGTGTGTCGCTTGCTCCTTAAAATCATAAAGGTCAAGGACTTCAGAATGGACGTTTCAAAATCTACCTCAGCCCTCGGGGCTCTTCTCTACGTTTCATATCGTTAAAACTTTCACATTGGAACCTGTTTATAGACTCAACATTGAATACAAAAAAAAATATATATATATATATATATATATATATATACATACATATACTGCCCAACAATCGAAATGAATATTTAGTGTTTTTCTAAATTTTGCATTCAAAATTTTTTTTAAAAGAATTGCGGTGGGTACTTGCACGAACAAAAAATTTTATTTTTGTATGTTGTTATAACAATAGCTTCTAAAGCAAGCTACTGGAAAGGTAATTCCTAGTCGAACTGACAGAATGCACGTCATTACATAGCAAAAAGACGCTCTATAAAAATATATCTAGAAGAATTGCGGTGGGTACCTGAATGTACACAAATTTTCAGTAAATGATTTTGAATAAGTTTTTTTATGTTGTTATTGTTAGTAATAATGCATTTTATTTGTAAAATGTATGCCTTTACGATGATTAGAAATACGAGGATGTATTGATATCTACCTGTATTTAAAAGGGTTAAGAGGTAAGCAGATTTACGAAGATATGATTAATACCCTTGGTGATCAATGTCCTTAGTATGCCATCGTGAAAAATTGGACTGCAAGCTTCAAAAGAGGTAAATTTTCCATTAAAGATGATGACCGATCGGAAAGGCCAGTTTCTGTGTCAGTCCCGGAAATTATCGATGCAGTTCATGACATGATTGTATCAGATCGTCGAATTGGGCTAAAACGGATATCAGAGGCACTGAATATATCATACGAATGCATTCATCATATAGTTCCCATCTATTTGGACATGAGAAAAATTGCTGCAAAATTGATTCCCAAATGTTTGAATTTTGACCAAAAGCGTGCAAGGGTAGAAGCATCGCGTTCGATCTGAGATCGATTTGAAAACGATGTAGGCTTCTTAAACCGAATTGTTACTGTGGATGAGACTTGGGTACATTTCTACGATCCAGAAACAAAGCAACAATCGATGGAATGGCGACAATCTGGTTCTCCAAGACCTAAGGAGTTTCGTGTCCATAAATCTGCTATAAAAGTTCTTTGGGATTGCCATGGAGTAATTATGATTGATTTTTTGAATAAGGGTAGAACAATAACTGGAGATTACTATTGCCAAGCAAAAAATTCGTGATTTAGGGTTTGAATTACTAGAACATCCCCCTTATTCACCAGATTTGGCTACGTCCGACTACTATCTCTTTCTTCAACTGAAAAAAAGTTTAAAGGGTCGTAAATCTTCTTCCAACAAAGAGGTAATAAAAGCTGTGGAGGTCTGGTTTGCAAAGCAAGAAGAAACATTTTTTTAAAGGTCTAGAGACGTGGCAGGTTCGCTGTAATAATTGTATCCAATTAAGAGGAGAATATGTTGAGTAATAAAATATTTTTACATTGAAATATTGTTTGGTTCTACAGTAGGCTAAGAATTTTTCAATATATCCTCGTACCTGTGCTGGCACCTGCAAAATGTAAATAAAAGAATAGAGAAAACTGCGTTCCAGGTACATATAAGACCAATGGACCTTCTAAAGATTGTATCTCCTAGAAGAAAAGAATACCTAAAAGTGTATGCTTTAAAATATATCAATATTTTCCATAGTATTCTTGACAAAAACCTATAGACTAGTTATGTCCAAGGTACAAAAAAATCTCTTCAACTGAAATAAGTGGTAATTCATACCCTTCTAGAAATGTTAAGATAATCTACCCTGGCCACAGAGGGCTGCAAAAGGTGCCAATTTCATTTTCAGTAGGAATAGAAGATTTATTGTGGAAAGTTTCATGACTTTTGAAATGACCACCTAAAATTAAACAATGGGTCTTCCTCCAATACAGATGTATACATCTGTTGGCAAATAACGGCATTAAGACAATGATATGAAGAACATGTAATGGCCTCAGCCACCTTGGAGGCGGCTCAAGTTGTGTCTGGGAGGTATAAACTATAAGGTACTTAGTAGTTTCAATTAGTGAAACAATGATAGCGATAGTTATGCCATTTTTTCCCGGCAGTTCAACCGATTCCTACAGCCTTCCCAAGCTTTACAACAACTGGCTAATGAGATGTATACAAATTGGGGAGTAGTACCCCACGTTTTCAAAAATTTAGCATTTTAATTTTTTTTTACACTGGTACGGTTGCATACGAGTTACGTCCCGCGTTCAAATTTTAATTCGTGTTACTGTAAGGGTCGTATATGAATTGAGTTCCGAAGACCTTCCAAAAAATGAGGTACTTAATATCTAAATATTGAATTCTGGTTAACCATTTTCTTACCTGGAGCACATCTTAAATACATATTACCAACTTAAAGTAATTGTATGAAATTTTATGACCTTACCTAACCTAAGGCTGTAGATAAGAAAATGGACTACTACTGTAGGCCTTTACAGGTCCGCTTGATTGCGTGAGGCAACTAGTGTACAGCGATTGGTACTAAACTAAATATGCGTTTATTATTAAAAGCAAATTAGTTATAAAATAGGGGACTTTTATGATTGCATGAGGGATCCAAATCAAGGGATTCAGTAAATATCCTCCCCAAAATATCAGGTACTTGGCTAAGCAATTGAAATCTACTATTCTTTTAAATCACATTTTTGAAAACTCATGTCTTCCGCTTTGCATGTGACTTTTTGAAAAGCTGCCTCAGATTCTTTTATCAGTTTTACATTTTGGGTTAATGGCAGAGAACTTCAAGTACAAAAGAGAGCTGTTAAGATATTTACTCGGACTAAACAGCAGGGCTAATGGGACAGAACAGACAGAAAAAGTCACTACAGCAAAAAGTATGGCCCAAGCGGAAATCACTCCAGCTCAGAAGAATGTTAAATATGATCCTGTAGTGAACCCCGACGACATACTTTTACCACTGTTACATATAAAGCTAAAGAGACAAAGAAAAAGATACTGGTACGCTCACGTGAGAAAAATGGAAGAAAGTAGACTGCCACGCATCGTACTTGAAGGAAAACCAATAGGGAAAAGAAAACCCGAACGACCACCTAAGAGATAGATGGACACCTGACACCTTCCAGAAACTGATACAGAGGAACCTGTAAAACTAACAGATCATGAGATCTTACAAATGAATAAGAAGACATATAAAGCTCGGCCAAAAACATTTTATTAAAGCTTTGCCTAAAGATGGCAGTAGATTCTTATACTTGGAAGAGAAATTTCCCAAACTCAGCGAGGAAAAAATTGAAGAGGGAATAAAAATTAACAAAGGAAACAAACTTTCAAGGAAAGCTGAATGATCCGGTAAAAGTTGCTTGGAAATGTTTTATGATTGTTTTCAAAATTTTACTAGAAAACCATAAAGTGGGAAATTACAAAGACTTAATCATACGAAGCTTTGGGATGCAACATGTCTTTAAAAATACGTGATAAAAGTGACGAGCAAGGTGAACGATTTCATCAGGACAGTCCGGGAAAACTAAAAGATGCGATCAAATCACATGTTTTGGATTCGGAATGGAAAAAAAGTGTATTGATCTCAATTTAGAAACAATCAAGCCATATTCTAGGCTATTTTCAGGGTCGTGTTTTCACTTCAATTTAGTACAATGACCGTATAAACGTAATGTGGCCTTACCTCTCAATGTAAGACTAATTTTCCCGAATCCGGGCAAAACCTGGTGTTCGTCCGGACCGTGTAAACCCTGCGTAACGGTTTCACCTGTTCAGTTTTATATTATTTCTGTCTTCATTATTCACTACGTTTCTCTAATTTATTCTTGCGAAATCAAAAAGGCGTGAAAATTTAAATACTTCTAACGAAATGTTTTGAAACGATAATTTTATTACTCAATTTCGTATAGTTGCAACGGTTCTTACGCTCGAATACTTTTATGTTTCAGAATAAGCGTTTCTTTGACATCTATTTCACCCTTAGAATAATAAAATTCTTAAAATAAATACACAGACTAGTTCCGAAAATTAGCTTTCGTTGTTGTCGATTTATCTCGAGCCCTAAATCTTGATTTTTAGGTGAATGAACGGTTCTATATATAGAACTCTTTTGAATTAATATAAATTGATACCGGATGTCATTTAGATTAGTCTGTATATTAGATACAATTTTAAAAAATTATTCGATTGATTAGATATATTTACAAGGCTTCAGCGGCAGCCTTACCTATCCACTGCGACGCTACCGGCGGCAGGTCTTTATGAGACCCTAGATATTTGTCATGCTTGACAAAAACTACTCAAGTTATACAAACAAATAAAATTAGAATTTTCTTATATTTTACATTGATAGATTTACGAAAATCGTCCCTGATAGTACTTGGTTTGACCTAGAGATGGCTGTAGTTGCTTGAAAAATATTATTGTATTAGAAAGTACACAATCTATGCATCATATGTTTCAAATTTGATATAATACTTTTATTTGAAAAGCCTTATCCTAACCAATATAAAAACTGAACTAGATTTTACTCTGGTCAAGACTGTTCCTACGTTTTCAAAAGTAAAATATTGGGTGGCAAAGTTTAAACGAAACCGATAACCTGCAAGGACCAGCATCGCAGTGGTCGACCAAATGAGATGACGAGTCCAGAATGATTGAAGAAAATCCACAAAGCGGTACTGGATGATCGTCGACTGAATATGCGCGAGATAGCAGTCATAGTAGGAATTTTAAGAAATGCGGTACATCGCATATTAACTGAAAATTCAGACATGTAAAAGCTGTGCGCAAGATGGGTGCTGTGTTGGCTCGCAATGGAACAAAAACTGCATCCTGAAGATGTTCCCATCGAGTGTTCGGCAAAGAATCAAAATAATAGACTGTAAAAGAAGAACTGGCTCCAAAAAAGGAAAAAGACCGTTCCATCTGCAGGCAAGTTCATGGTGAAGGTTTTTTGGGATGCAGAGGATGCAGGATAAACATCTAGAGGAGCACAACACCATTAAGAAGCATATTTGGTAGACTTTTATAAAGAGACAGGATCTCATGAAATTACGGCTGTGGAATAAGGATGTAAGGATGAAAAATCCGTACATCTTTAGCCAGTTTAGCAAATAAAGTTGGCATTGACTCAGAATGTTATTTATTGTTTCTAGTAATTTGGTAGATGTCAAATGTCCCAAGTATAAACATTACGTTTCGTTTATAAGTTTAGGTAGTTGCAAAGAAAATTTAAAATAAAACGAACGACGTAGAGTATAAGAATGGGAATAGCCAGACAAACAATTTGAGATGTCTTTCGGCGTGTTAACACAGGTATTTCGATTGAAACAAAGTCAGAATAAAGCATAAAAGCAAAAATATGTCAAAAAAGCTTTGGTTTAAGCGGCTCATGGAAAACTGGGAGTCAGTTTTCGAAAATTGGACATAAAATTCAATATCGATAAGAAATGTGTAAGCAACGTTCTGAAGGAACAAAATGTAGTTCAAAAGTAAAGAAAATCGGCAACCAAATATTCTGAGAAACAAAAAATGGAACAAAAATCAAAACTTAGAAGTCTCAGTGACGAGTTTTCGCCCGCTAAAAATTTGGAAGTCGTTAATGACGACGTGTAAATTTTTATTTTTGATGAGGAATGAAACGACGAATAATTATTGTCACAAAGACAAGGAAGTAAATTTAGAAGTGCATTTCAAAATGCACAAAAGGTTCAACCTTGAAAGTATTATGTTATCTTGTGTGACGTGGGCGTTCTTCAGCATTTATTGCATTTATTTGACCTGGAAATTCTGTAGTCTATAGAGAACCAGGTAGACAGAAACGACTCAATTTTACCAGAAATGGTGTTCCCTATCCTGGCGAATCTGTGATGTTTTGGGGGGGGGCATAATGTACTGTCATCGTACACCACTTTTTGACATTGAGCAAACAATACCAGGTACTATATACGCTGAAAACATTATGAATACCGATATTTCAGCTCTTGCGCAATGAATATAGAGCAAGGTTCAGATATAAAGATGATAATGCCAGACCACATCGCACGGAAATGATACAGAACATCCTAGAGGAAGAAGATATCCAAAGAATGAATTGGCCAGCACATTCACCAGACATTAATCCCATTGAAAATGTGTGGAATTATATTGACAGAGCAATATCCAATCGAGAAAATCCTTCAAGACTTGACTGCTACCGTTCAAGAAGAGTTAGACGATATGGCTGACCATGTTATCGATAACTTGATCGCGGGATGCTGAGACGCATTGGTCAATTGATTACACGAACTACCCGTCGGAGTTTTTTTCAATTTAACGAAAAATTTGAGATTGATACGTGTTTTGAGACATGCATAGACGAGATATCTGGATACCCAACGCACTACTGGTTTTTTACCACACTCGTCTAGGGCGCCCTCTAGGCGCGCAGTCTCGTTATTTAATAGCCAGACCTCGTAAAATCAAAACAAACACTTTGTACGGATTTTTGTCCCCACACCCTTATATTCAATCCAATATATAAGAAAAAACCTGTCGATAAATCTTATTTTATTTCATTTTAATAAATGTATTGACTTATATTATTTTAATTAATATTTCAATATAGTTACTCAATAATAGTAGACTACCTTCAATTCCATATTGCAAGTAATCAATTAATTAGGAATAATATTAATTTCTTCCATAAAAATAATAGTTATCCGCCACGCCGCACCTCTTAGTATTAGATACATACATTCTCTTTTTGCATTCTACCTGTTTTCAACATTAATGTGCATAAAAAAAGTTTTGTAAGACTTACTAGGCCAGGTAGTTTTATTTGATATTTATACATAATTGGGTACCGTTTATATCATGTTTTGTGGGTGAACAGGTGTCAGATACTTTTTATTGAAACAATAAAAACAATAAAGAAAATATAATAGGTATAATCTAGTAGCTTACAAGTAGGAATTGCAATCCCGCGGAATTTTCGCTGGATTGACTTCGTAACAGCGGGATCCTGCGGGATCCGGCGTAGTTTATAGCTTTTTTATGAAATTCAAAATAATAGAAAACATATTTATTAAGCCCTAACACGTACCACTTTTCAATAGCTTAATTATCCCTGTTTATATTAGTAGGTAGGCCATTTTCCAAAAATGTGAAAAAAGCTTATTGTAAATATTTTGGTACTTTAATTGGAGACCAAAATAAGCGTGCTGTGTTAGTTGTAGCCTTTAGAAAACAAAATGCTACATTTTCTGCATTATACAGTATAGAAAATTCGTTGTGTGCATGTATGGATATTGATGGTCTAATGAAGGAACTTGATATTGAGCATAATCCCAGTGAGTGCGCCTATTTATTGACTCGTCTAAATACAATTTAAAAGCATTGTTATTACACAATGGAAATTTAAAACCGTCTATACCAGTTGCCCATTCTGTGAAGATGAAAGAAATTAACTACAACAAGTACAAATGGCAGGTATGTGGGGACCTGAAGGTGATTGGAATTTTAGTATGACTTCAGGGAGGGTTTACGAAACATTACTGTTTTCTTTGTTTATGGGACAGTCGGCCAGTAGATCATGTAAAAAAAATTGGCAAACAAGAAGTGAGTTATACCTCTTGTAGATCCCAAAAATGTCCTTTTGTCCCCCTTTCACATTAAACTAGGATTGATGAAAAACTTTATAAAGGCTATTGATAAAGAGGGTGATGGATTCGAATACCTTAGAGGGGTCTTTCCCCAGAATTTTGCAAAAAAGCTCACCAGACAGGAACTTAGAGCATGGAAGGCATTTGTTAGTATAGTGAGGGGATTTTTGGACAACAATATGGATCCAAACTACCAACAGTTGGTTGATGAACTTTTAGACGACTACAAAACCCTTGGTGCTCGAGCCACATTGAAAATTCATTTCCTCTATTCCCATCTGACGTTTTCCCGAAAATTTGGGAGCTGTAAGTGACCACCAAAATATTAGAACAATGGAAATTTGGTATTAAGGACGATGGGATTCGGCGATGATGGGTGATTACTGTTGGTTTTTAAAAAGAGAAAGTGCAACCCCTCATAAAAGGAAAAAGTTGAGCTAATTGATATTTAAAGTGATTTTTTTTTGTTCTTAATAGATGTGAACTATAAATATTATCAATATATATAGGATTTAAAAAAATACATATGCTATTCATTCTTGTGTTTCTGTCTACAAATTTTTTTTGTCTACCAGTGTAATTATTGGGTGGTCAATAAACAATATCAATATTCGGTAGAACCTTAGGTACTATATTAGTTAACTAAAAATATCAATTCTAATCTTTATCTGAAGTAATAATAATGCAGGGTGTTGTTATTTACTAGCACCTTCCTTAAATTTTTAGTTGCCATCATGCCCTACACGGGAGAACAACGCTCGTTTTGGGTGCGCGCATATTTCGAGAACAATCGATCACGAGTTCGACGGTTCTATCGGTTACATTATTGACTGCGCAACAATGCGCAAGCTCCGAGCAATGCAACAATTTTAGTTGGAATCCAGGCGTTCAATACTACTGGAAACACTATTGACGAAAATCATCACTGCCGCTCAAGGACAGCAAGGACGCCTGGAAACATTTAGTCGGTAGCAGATTCTGTAAGCCGACAGCCTCTGCTCAGCGTGAGTTTCAACTGGGATTATCAAGAGCGACAATTCTCCGCATAATGCGATATGATTTATACATAAAAGCCTATTAAATTCAGATTGTGCAAGCTCTACATGAAAATGATTACGTTATAAGATTGAATTTTGTGAATGCAATGTTAGAGAGATTTAACAATTTCAACAACATGTTATTCACTGATGAGGCACATTTTCATTTGGATGGATACGTAAATCGTCAAAATTGTCGTTTTTGGAAAGAAAAGACTGACCTTACATAAACGCCCGTTGCATAGGCCAATAGTCACCCTGTGGATCGCTACGTCGGCGAACTGCTTTATTGGGTCCTACTTTTATGAAGATAACAGAGTATATGCAGTGACTGTAACTTCTACATCCTACGTCGCATTTTTTTTCGGGCCTTAATTGCAACAATGTGAGCATTATAAGCGGCTCACTTGGTTCCAGCAAGGTAGAGCCACATCGCACGCCACTAACAACCCTTTAGCTGCATTGCGCGAGTTGTTCCCAGAAAAGGTAATTTCACGAAGATGTGATATTGAATGGCCACCTCGAAGCCCTGACTTGACCCCACCTGATTTTTTCTTGTAAGGTTATCTTAAGAACGTGGTCTACGAGAATAATCCACGAAATTTGACAGATTTAAGAACAATATTGAAGAAAAGATGAGAAGTACTCTTCGACCATTTCTCCAAAAAGTTTTTGAAATGTACGCAAACGGTTTGAGGAGTGCCGTTAACGTGACGGTAGTCATTTAAACAATGTCGTGTTTTAAAAGTAAAATTATGTTTCTTATCTTTCAATTCATACCAAAAAATACATATAAAAATAAGTATAATGTATTTTTTTCCAGCTGAAGTAGTTGGGTCGCTATGATACCCTGTAGTTATAAACAGTCTTTTATATTCACAAAAAGTATCATATGGATTTAGTTTACTAATAATAGTCTACCAATTTCTCTTCTACTACGAAATAATCAAATAAAAAAACAAACGGCATCAAAGGTTTTACCTTCAACCTACTTCTTAGAACTACATATGTAGCCAGTGTCTGAAAAGGCTTTTTCTGCATCTAAACTTGTTGGCTTGATAGTTAATAAATAGTCATGCAATCGGTTTCAAATCCTGTCATTTCTTTCTTTACTATTTTATCAATGTTTTTCTCTTTTGTAGTTTCTGTCTGTTTAGTGTAATCTTCTTAGTCTTGTGTTGGGTGCATTTCTAATTCCTCTTGTAAAGTTAAATCATTTTCCAGAGATTGTTGGCTATTATCTGTATCTGCATCTACGTCTACGTCATCTACAAGTTCTATGTTCTCATCGTCGTCTTTAATGACGCTGAATAAAATGTCATTCATTTCTTGCAGTAACTTATTCTTCCTTGGCATTACAAATGTAGGATTGGGCGTTTTCCCGTCTTCTTCTTCTTTGTGTATTTCTTTCACTCTTGCACGTAGCGCCACGGAAAGTTCTTTACTTAAAACTATATCTTGCTTTTCGAATTTCTCCAAAATAAATCGAAATGTTGTGTATTCATTAATAGGATAGACTCTCTTCTGCAAAGTATTTCAACGCCCAATTTAAAGAGCTGTAGGTTATGGTCAACAACATTTTTGATTTTGTACCATGCTTCATCCGAAAATTTTATCTCAGATGCTATGTTCCAGCTCGTAAAACGCGTTCCTGAATAGATTAAAAACGACAATTTGAATAAATTTCCACCGATGCTTACGGATTCGCATTTTTCATCCGCAAGATATTACGGGATCCCGCAGGGCCTAAACTGCACCCCACTTTACTGGATTGCAATCCCTACTTACAAGAATCAGGAAAAATTGATGGACAAATGAAACAGGTTTGGAAAATATGGTAGAAAATTGTCACTTGAAGTCGAATGAGATTTTTAAGATAAATAAGAAAAGATGAATAAAGACTCCAAAGAGTCGATAATTGGAAAAGTACAGCTAAACGGTTGTGCTATTTACCTCTATATAATAGACGATGAAACTGTTTGAAGTTAGAGTTTCCAATAAGGAGAAGAAGGAAAAATGGTGAACATGATGGAGACTGGAGTAAGCCCAAGAGTTCAAATAAAAAGCAAAACTATAAGAGAAAATCTGATAATTCAATAATATATATTACGATACACGAGATCAAGACGACGATATTGGAGAGACCACGTTGACCAAATGATGGAAGATCGATGGGCTTAATGGGCAGAAGATGAAAAACCTCCGATCTCACAACAGATGGTACGAAAGCTGGACTCTACTTCTTTAGAGGCTGAATAGTAAAAGAAACAAGGCTCAAGTCTTAAGAAAAAAGAAGAAGAAAAGTCAAAAATTCAACTTGACTATGAAAAATACCCATTCGAATTTTAAAATGGGAAATATGAACTTGTGATATATAATTAGTCTCTATACTTTATCGTCAGGAACTGCTTAGAGATCGTATAGAAAAAGTTGTGATAAGAAGATGACTAATTGCATCTGATCTAATGACAAGAAGTCTCAAAAATACACGCGACTTGGATCCTATCCAGCACAGGTGGGTTATAATGAAGTATAATTTTTAAAGTAAACATACTCAGAACGTGTTGGCATACGAATGCTATTTGAGTTGTTTACAGATACTTTAAGCATTCATCTTGGTCAAAAAATGGAATCAAATCGCGAACATTTTCGTACGATGCCTTTCGAGATGGATTAAACCAACAGCAGAGTGCCGAACAACTCGTTTCGAGTTGTAATGAAGCACCACCAACATGTTTCGCTGAAAGGTCGTCCAAAATCGGCTGTTGTGCCAGAAAACATGAATGCTCTGCGTAAACTGATATTGAAAGATAGTAATGTATATCACCGTGAGATTGAGGCACATTTGATCATTAGTTCCATTTCCATACATTCAATAAATAACTAAACAAAAATCGAATGGGATGACTCAATCTTCGCACGCGAAGTACTTTGAAGCAAATGGTCGCCTATTTTTTCGGAATAACTGGACATGTCGCCACCGATCACTACAGCAACGTAGAACGGTCCATTTCTAAATGGTACATTAGCATTTTTTTGCCAATGGGAGAGATCAATAGCAAAAGATTAATCATTCTGCACCATACATCAGTTTAAAAAGAAAACGATTTTGAACAGTCCTTGTTTGGTACTCAATGATTTCTTTTTATTCCCGCAGATCAAATATAAATTGCGAGGTTAACGTTTTTGTACACCTAAACAATCGGTTGATGCTTTTGAATAGAATGTTTTGAGGTACCTCAATCAGAATGGAAAAAATGCTTCTACAATTGATTCAAACGTACGCAGAATATTTTCATCCAATGATAAATATTTGTTTTTCTTTATTTCAAAATTTAAGTAGCAACCCTCGTAATACAAGTTAGTATTTCTTCAACAGCCACCTAAACTAAGTTGTTCATTGTTTTTCAAGAACAAAGCAATATTCATGAAGATCAAACAATATTGATTGATTAAGGCTATTCCACGTCGTAAACAGACTTTATAAGTTACGGTTTTCCACAATGTTTTTTTAGAAAATATTTTTTTTTGTCTTTTTTGCTTATTTTGTGTCCTTTAGTAAATAAATATTATGAATTAAAAGTGAATTTATATCGGTGACAAGGGATTGCTTAAAGTTCAGTAAAACACTTTTATGGGACATTATATACTTTTCAAATTAACAAAAGGATAAATAAATTTTTTTTCATATGGGTACGTTTTATTGCAATTCTATTCATACATAAAACATGTGTACATTTTTTTTAATTTCTCTTCGTAAAATGTCAAATAAACGACTAGCCTTGTTTTCTCGGCCTTAAAATCACGTTTACACACTTTTTATGTCGTAATATTAAATCAGGGAATTTTATTTGTTATATTTCTATTATAAACATTTCGTTGTATTCTGACACGACTGAAATGTTATTGTTTATACCTTGACCATGCCCAATCGGTGAAAACCAAGTGACACACATCATTTTTAAGGTTAACACAACAAGACATATTTTCATGTAATGAAAATAGGTCTTACTATCGAAAAATTTTTAATTTCCAAACTTAAATGTTGGTAACATTTGAATTTACATGTTTAAATTGTATTAAAAATTAGATTATTAAATTGTTTGGCATTTAAAAATTGAAAATATTTATTGTCCATTGTACGATGTTGTAAAAACCTACGATAAAATATCTTGTTAAACAAACAATAGCCTAAATACATAAATAATTTCAACATAAGTTCTCGATAATATATGCGTTTTTAAAAATCTAAAAAGTACTGAAACTTACAAAGAAAATAATATGGACAAAAACAAACTTACCCTTCTGTTAACTGCTAATTCCTAGAAAGTACTCAGTAAGTTCACTAAACTATAAGTAATTATGAATAACGTATAACACTAAACACTTAAACGAAATCAAAACTTTTTGAAACACCGAAAAAAATGTTAGTAAAAGATAAAAAGCCACCGACAGATAAGTGTTTCTGTGTCCACTAACAAACACAACTTTAATAATACAAAATACGAAGAGTAGATTGGAAGAGAAATACGAGATTCCTCTTAAACTCCCACCACTTTCCACAGAACGCCGTTCACTGAATAGGATTGCATAGGTATACACTTAACACTAGGTCAAGAAACAAAAAGTGCAATAATAATTTCATATAGTTATAAATATTTTCTTGCAACTATAATAATATTTATTATTCGTGACTGTGTTCTATCAGTTTAAAATTATGATTTGCATGTGATTACAATATGGGCAACTATAACTATTACTTCTATTCGTGACTTAACTATATATGCAACACGTTTTACACATATCCTTGAAATAATTAACGGTTTTAAATATATCACAAACAATTAAAAAAACACATTTGACACATAACAAAAGTTGGTATCTTTTATACACGATATTTTTCTACATAATAGATAGTCTAAATACTTGGTGACAAGAAACATTTATTTGTTATTGGTAATATGTTTTCAATAATATTTTTAAAAATATCTGCGTTTCAGCTAGGCAAACGCATTGAAGCACGTTGAATTTTGGAAAATGATTCTAAACTGAATGTATTGGTTTATGCACAGTTTTATACGCTTCGTCCTCGTTTAAACAGATATTGCTATTGTCACAATCATTTTTATTATCAATAAAACGAACCAATTTTTTTAAAATAGATGAATATGTCGAGAGAAAATATTAGTCTCAAAGAGTTTTTCTTGTTAATGGAACGGGAATTTTATTCTAGGGAATACCGTGCGTTAAATGGAACGTATCATTTAAAAATTTTAAAATTGACAGTTGACAGTTTCGCACGTGGAGTTTAATAATAAGAGTTATTATAACCTTAAAATGCATAGTTAGTATGTATTCTGAAATAACTAATAATAGTTAAGTTTTTATGAAGATAAACTATTTGATAAACGTATTATATATACATAAGAAAGTTATAAAATGAAAAGTGAACCTATAAATTCCTCATCGGAATGTGATGAAAGCGACTCGTGTGGCGAAGATCGTAAGAATCAAGGAAACAAATTGAAAAAAGCCTCAAAAATGAAAAGAAAATACGAAGATATACCCACAGATAATCCTACCAAGAATAAAAAACAAAAAAACGATCTTTATAGACCTCCAACTGTAGAAGAGCTCAACAATTTGAAAGTAACAGAAAATCTTTTTAATAATAATTTATTCAGACTTCAAATTGAAGAATTGCTAACAGAACTGAAAATTAAAGTAAAAAGAAAAAATCAATTTCAAAATTGGTTGCAAGAAGTATCCAATTATATCCAATTGTTACCTTCTTTAAAAATACCACATTCAGAATTGTCCAAATTAAATAAAGCAAATATCAGTGGAAAAAACTTGCTTCATAATTTTATTTTGCTGGGAAAAATATGCGAAACAGATCAAGATGTAACACTAAAATTCGAAAAACCTGAGAAAGTGCAATACTTTGGTTTATACGAACATGGTGCCCTGCCTGGACCTAATATAACTTTGAATATTAATTTAGTAATGCCTAAAACCTGCTTCTTAGTAAAGGATTATTTAAATAATAGATATTTAATGAAAAAGACGTATTATCTTTTATATGTGGCTGAGTTTTTGAAACAAGCTGACTTTATAGGTGACCTCAAGTTAGAGTTCTATGAGAATAATTGCTTACAACCAACTATCAATATTAAGCCTGTGAATTGTGACAAAATGAATCTTAAAATTCATGTTACACCATCTGAAGATTCATTTAATCCGACGAGATTTTTACCTGGTATGAACAATATAAAATTAGATCTATTTGATCTAAATGTGGATAGTGATATTTTAAGAAACACAAATACTGTGCTATATAATAGTTTATTAGCGCATGACGCTACACTATTTGTCAATAATGAGTATATTAAAGAACTTCTGAATGACCAAACAAATATAAAAGATGGAATTAAACTTCTATCTGTCTGGTTAAATCAAAGAGAACTCAACGTTGGTTTAGGAGCTTTTACTGAAACAATTATGTTATATTTAGTAATATATTTATTAGAAAAAAAGAAGATTAATAAATATATGAGTTCTTATCAAATAATAAGAAATTTCTGGACTTTCATAACCACTAAAGACCTTTTAGCAGAAACTATTCATATTGGAGAGGTAGCATCAGAAATATTAGCCAAGTTTAAACAACACTTCAGTGTAGTAATTTTGGATAAAACTGGATGTTACAATGTAGCTTCTTTTTTGAGTGAGCAAACTTATGAGAAAGTGAAATTTGAAAGTCGAATAGCACTTAGATATTTGGATGGAAATAAAACTAATTCCTTCCATGAATTATTTCTAACTAAGTACCCGTTTCATCTCCAATATGATGCTGTAATTGACTTAACAAAAGGGATACCTTTGACAGAAAAGCTCCAAATTGACCCTAAAGAAAAATGTTTGTGCATAGGATATGAAAATATCTTAATTTTACGTTATTTAACAAATATTTTAAAAAAAGCTTTAAACAAACGGGTATTAAATATTGTACCAAAAATAGAAACATCTGGAAGAGATTTTAAACGTTTTCTTTTTGGTCTGAGTTTAAATCCAGAAGAAGCATTCAATTTCATCGATATGGGTCCTCCATTAAACAAATTTGCAGAAGCAGAAGCTTACAGAAACTTTTGGGGAGAACTAGCAAGTGATAGGAGATTCAAGGATGGTTCAACTAATGTAGCTGTATATTTTAGAAGTAATACCATCAGTGCCAAACGTAAAATAATAACAAAGATAGTGGATTTTGTTCTGCAAAATAAGTTGAATATGGAATATAAGGTCAGTATACAGTATACAGATCTTCTGAAAACCCAACATAAAAAATGAATGTGCAGCTATTTAAACTCTATGTTAAATTTGGGTCAGTTATTTGCACTGGTGAACCCCCAGCGTCGCTCGACCCTATTCCGACCTTCTTTGTACCTTGTTTTTTATTATTGTTTCAGTGGAACACAATTTTTTTATTAACAATTTCAAATTATTGCAACAGTAAATAATAAATACTGATTTAAAAAAAAACAATGAATGGCGAAAATCTGAGCACAACAATATTACTAAAAGTGCCCCGATTTTCGTTATTCAAAAACGTATTTTCTTTGTTTTTTTTAATCAGTATTTATTATTTACCAATCTAGTCCAAATCACAAAGTAATCCGACAGGGGAAAACGAGTTTCCTGTTGGAGACGCGAGACAAACGTGGCAAGACTATCTTACCCATGCTTGTTCACCATAAAAACTAACTTGAAACTAATATAAACAGTTATTTTCTATGTAACAGGCGTAAAAGCATATGAAATTTTTTAATATTTATTTTTATAAACGTCAGTATATAGTTCTTCCAATATCAATTGCAGATTATAAAAACTGGTTCGAAACCGTTGTTGATAATTTTGTTTGATATACCATAGGCGTAGATACCCCATATTATAAATTTATTATTTTAATAAATACTTTTAAAATTATGTAAATCTTATGTGAGAAAGTATTTGTTTAAAGGCAATAGAATCATTATAAATTGGAACTTATAATGAAAATTATTATTATACCTCGTTAACTTGCTATAACTGAATATTAAATTATAAAATGTAAATAGACGAGTAAAAGTGCCTGTCTGTAAGGGCGTTTGGTTTAAACAGGGTACAAGAAGTGAACTGAGCCCTTTTTGTACCCCAATCGTTTTTTTTTCTGGAAAATGAAATTTCAAAGCAAAAACCATAAAAAAATCTAAAATCTTTGCAAATAAAACAAAAGGGAAAAAAACATTTCAATCCCAAAGTATCCTTATAAATAATCATGGTAGTCAGAATCGTTTGATATGGAGTCATCATTTGATTGAATTATGATGGATTCTAAAGAGGGTGATCCACATACTCATCTTCTTCTTTGATAACAGTTTTTCCAAAGCTTTAGGCGGTCTGCTGCTAGAACTTTCTTAAGAGTTCTGCAACCTTTTTACTCAGTTTTGGAGCCTGGTTTTCTTATTATGATTGCATTATCGGATTGCTGAATATTTTCCTTTTTTAAACATTCGAATATATTTAAAATAACTTGCTGTGTTTTTATATCTAAATCTCTATTATTAAATTCATACCATTTACCCATAGTCTAAAGAACGCCATATTTCTATTTATTTAAAAAAATTTAGGAATTAAATTAATCTCACCAAGTCACGCCACCAAGTTTTAACATATATTATAATTACAAACCAAAAAAAAAACAAAAACCAAATGTAATCAGAAAATCTTAATATTAAACATACTTTTAAAAGTTACCATTAAGTAACATCCCCTTTATTTTTAATAACAGCCGTAATTCTTTGAGGCATGGTGTTTATTAAATTCTGGCAGTAAAATCATCCCAAATTTCTTGTAGTCTTTCCATGACATTTCTAGCTGGATTTACACGCAACTGCTTTTTCATTTCATGCCAAAGTGTTTCTATTGGTGATAAATCTGGACTACTCGAAACCCACTCTAAAAGTGGAATATTGTTGTGTGAGAACCATTTTAAGGCCTTTTTTGACTTATGGCATGCTGCTCCATCTTGCTGAAACATAAAGGCTTTCCCAGCGGTCAAAGTTACTTCTCTTGTTGGCAACAATGATTCTTCTAAAATATCCAGGTACTTTTCAGTATTGACAATTCCGTTTATGAAATGCAGTTTTCTCACTCCTCTTGCAAATATCGAGCTCCACGCCATCACAGATGCCGGAAATTTTAATTTCCGCTTCAAACAATCTGGATGAAAAGCTTCATTTTTTTGTCGAATAACTCTACTTCGATCGTCACCCACGCAAATTTCAAAACGAGACTCATCACTCCAATGTATACAACTCCACCGTTTAAAATTTCAATTTTTATGCTCATTTATGCCCATTTAAGTATATTTTTCTCTTGGATTTGAGTCAATAATGGCTTTTCCTTGGCCTATGTAAAGAAAATTAAAATTTAGAAAAATATGTATTAACCATTATCTTTATAAGTTGTTGGTCACTTAATCCTGCTATGGCTAACCGAGAAACTGTACTAGCATGGTTCGAATTATTGGTAATTTTATTATTTGTAATGTCGAGTCCAATTTTACTTGCAGAATATTTGGTCCAAATAGAAATCTTATTAATACCCAGTGGAACATTTTTGTACTAAACATTTAGAATTGTTGTTTTTCCAAAATGAATTTGGAGTTGAAAAGAAATCGTTCAGATTTTATGTTTACAATTCTTTTCTGTATCAGTAATTTTAACAATGCAACGGGACAAATATCTTCATCCATTTCATTTTTTGTTATCCATTTGATGCCTGTCAATCTTCTTGCAGTTTTACTTGCAATTTTACAGTTTGCAGTTCTTCCCCCTCCAAGCTAATTCATAAGAAACTATATGAAAGAATCTTTTTTGTAATCCCTCTGGGTTGTCTATATTCCACAATTTTGTCATTTTCTTATTCAATGCTACATAACTTACTTTTCTTTTCTCTGAAATAACTTGCAATTCTTTCCGTTTACTATTTCTCGAATCACGAGCTGGAAAAGTGAGGGAATTTCTCTAAATATCTGGAAAAAATGAAAATTTTCAATTAGGATTATTTAAAATTATTCAACTACTAGAATTTTTTCGTTTCCTTCGAATGAGATTAAAAAATTGGCGCGCATGCTATTGTTATACTATCCAGCGTACTTTTTATTGTACTATTCAGTACCATCTGTTTTATCTTTCGGAAATGTGTGCGTAATAAATAACAGCTGATCATTGAGCAACTTAACCTTACAAAAGTGAGAAGGAATATTATGCTTATAACTTTTTGGATATTCAAGTTGTTAGATTGTTAATAAAAAAAAGGTTTAATCATGTTTCGATAAATACCTTGAAACATCCTATTTAGACTGCTTTAGGTATATAGTATATACCTACTGCGAAGATGATTCAGAATTCCAAATTGATTTAACTGCATATTCTTATATATCATCATATCATATAGGCCCAATCTTTTAATAATATCTGCTACTTTTTGTAACGGAATTATTTTCGACAGTTCGTAATTTTGTATTTAATAAAACTCCATATTGACGCTTTACTATTTTTTGTGTATTGCGTTATTGCTTTTTCTATATTTTTTGTTATTTGTTGAGTCGAAACATATTTAAATGATGTATTTTATATAGGGGTTAATTTATCATAAATATCATCAATTATCGTAAATCAGCTAATAGTAAAGTTTAAGAACTGAAACTAAAAATTAAAGTGTTTTTCAATGCCTAGAATCGGAATTCAAGCATAAGAACATAAACCAAGTTACATGGAGAAAATTCTAGAAGGACATTTATATAAAACGCAATTGTATTAAATATCATAAACACTTCATCAGCAATTATTTTATTATAAATACAAATATTTGTAAACAACTTGGTAATGAATATATGTATCGTTCTTGAATATATAGTTCGTTCAATGATATTAGTTAATTTTTAAAAATAATTTTCGAAAACCGAAAATTATAATTATCAAAACTTTTTTTTTACCGGTCTTATAATTCTCCAAAGTGTCCAAAGTTGACTACAAATTGTTTTGTTGGAAAATAAACATTGACTAATAGCCGAATTTTTTCTATTAAAATTAAAAATAAAAAACAATTTAGTAGTAGTAGTTTTTTTCATAATTTTATTTACAACAATTTTTAGATGCATTATAATGAATTCGAGGATGTTTTACATTTCAAACAGCTGGTACCGAATTATCCGAATGGTACAAATGAAGAAACCTGCTTAAAAATTATTTTAGCATCTGACAATTTAAGTAAAATATTAAGGGAACTACCATTGTCATTGAAAATCACTGGTATACAAGGAGTTTCTGATGTGTACGCTTATGCTGATGTTTTCCCACCAATACCAACTAATTTTAAGGTAAAAAACCCGCAATTTTAGTTTATTAACATACATATAAAGAGTTATTTACTTTATGCCTTAGTGTAGATCCTAATATTATAATTATTTAACCTTTTTATGTCTACATAAAAATTTTAAGACCAAATAGTTATGTCCTTCACAACAGCTTCTAATCCTCTACAAAGCTTATATCTATTCATCTTTGGTGCCTCGCTCGTACATTTGGATCTCAACTCCCAAGCATACTCTTTGGATGCTCCATTCAATACAGAAGAGAGCAATTCGACTTATGGGCAAACCAGAGTAGATCGGAAACTTGGACAGCTTAGAGCATCATTTATATGACATCAGTCGCTGACGGGTGGATAGGACAGCAGTTTCAATTTCTGCCTTAGAAATACTTCGTATTGCCTGTCGAATTCTTTCAATCATATCATTTCATGTCGTGGGTCCATTGGTGTAAACGAGATTGGACCTCACAAAAAAAAATCTAAGTAAGTTAGGTTTGGATATATAATATACCGGGCAAGAACATATTACGACGAATGGCTAAGGGTATGTCTTCTAAAAGAAGTGGCAGTTCGTTGGTAATAATCCCGCACTACACATTTACAAACCAACGATCCTGATGTTGGATATCCTGCATCCAACTGAGTTACGCTTTGGACCAGTGGTGCTGGTGGTGATTTACTCTACCGTTACTATGAAACGTGGCCTCATCCATCCACAAAATTCGTGAAAGTAATTCAAAATTCAGCCTTATATCAAAATTATTGCAATTTAAGAATGTTACATGCAGAATAAATTTTTAATTTCCGTTTCTCGGGGCCACTTTTCTAATAATTTTTTGCCCCGGAGCTCTAATTCAATCCGTGCGGTTCTTAGTTGTCTACCTATTACAATTTCCCTGAACTTTAATTAAATCTTTTGTTTACAGGTAGAAGAAGATGTTACTAAAGTACAAGGCAACAACTTAATATTACATCCCGATATGCAATCTACTAATTTACCTTATTACGTTCAACCAATAGAATGCGTTTTGCAATTAGAACATAGTTCGAAATGGCCGAACGATTTACAAGCCCTGCGACACCTGAAGGCGTCGTTCCACATAGAAATATCTCGATTGTTAGGCGAACAGAACGTTTTAACTCATCCCACGCGTGATTACTTGGAAGTATTTTACGAAGGAATCGTTTTCAGATACCGATTTTGTCTACCGAAAGAAATCGGTCTAGTTAAAAAAACAGCGACCGAAAACGGTTTGACTGGTTTCAAAGAATCCCCGGAAAGTTTCCAAATGGAAGTATCTTTGAATATTTTACCGAAAATCGTCGGTGCTCTTCGAGGTATTCAGTCGATGTACCCCAGTTACGGACCTGGAACTGCTCTGATAAAAAGATGGCTGCGTACTCACCTCATCGATGATGATCTATTACCCGATATGGTTATTAACCTCTTAAACGCTTCTCTTTATTTGAATAATAACATTTCTAATACTCCTCAAATATCATTTATGAGATTTTTGAAGTTCGTCTCGGAATTCGATTGGAATTTACAAATCGTAGTCGTTAATTTCAACGACGAATTAACTAACGAAGAAATATCGAAAATCGAATCGAACGTACAAAGTAACAGAAACGCTTTCCCGAATTTGTTTATTCTCACCCCCTACGATCAAAATTCGAGCGTTTTTACGAAAAATTCACCGTCGAAAGAGATTTTGAACAGATTGACGCGATTAGCTTCGGAAAGTACGAATTTTATAAACGAAATTATTTTAAATCGAAAAGAAATCGATTTTAAAGGATTGTTCCTACCGAATTTCGAAGGATACGACGTTTTGATACATTTAAAATCGTCGATAAACACGAGAAATTACCAACGGTTGAATTTCTCCACCGTCGAAAACCGAATCGTTTTGGAAAAATACAAAATTTCCAAAAAAGATAAGATTCCCGTCGTCGATTTCGATCCCGTAGGAATTTATTTAGATATTTTGAGGAAAAATTACGGAAATTACGCGATTTTCTTTCACGATAGTTACGGTGGGGATGTGATATGCGTTCTCTGGTTGCCTAAAACTCGAGCAACCGCCGAATTCAAAGTATCGAAAATTAACGCCCAAAAAATCGTCGATGATAAAGTTGTATTCAATTTTGACGCCGCCATCGAGGATTTTTTTATATTGGGAAAGGGTTTAGTTGATAATATTGAAAAAAGATGATTGTTAAATACAATTTTATGAACATTAAGTTTCTGCTATTTTTACAAGTTAACCTTTTTAATAACCGGAAACGATCAATCTTCAGCGGTGACGACCAGTCTTCTTTGGGACCGTTACAAATCTACCATAACTGTATCTGTTCATTATACCAAGCTTCTTTTCAAAAACAATACTGTTTTATTATAATTACACCAGCGCACTACTGAGTTCTATCTACTAGTGACATCTGTTGAGGAAACACCATTGAGGGACCATCCGATCTATATGCCACCTATTGAAAATTCCACAAACTCCGTAGTGCGTGCTGTAATACGTTTACTCAATACTAAAGACCTCAAAGTAACGCATTGTAACATACCATATTGTTAAGTGAGGTACATATAAGGGTGTCCGCCGGGATGGTATACTACTTTGTTTTGCCGCCATTTTGGTAAACAGTATTGATATTTCATATTTGGCAATCGTGAAGTAACAACGTACATTTATCGTGTAGTGAATAATTTCGAAGAAAAAGGGACTGTAGCTGATAGGCCAAGCATGGACCACAACGTACTGCAATATCGGCTGAAAACATTACTGCTGCTTACAACAATCCATCAACCTCAATTCGGCGCCGTGCTCAAGAGCTTGGCCTTCAAAGAACAAGTTTGGCCACAATTTTGCACAAGGATTTGCATTTGTTTTCATTTAAGATTCAGTCGACACAAGACCTTCTTCCAGAAGATCATTCACATATGCCAATAGGATGTTACAGCTCGACCATGACAACCCCATTTTCATTTGAATGGATATGTGAATAAACAGAATAGTCTGGGCAATGGAAAACCTTCAAATTATTCATCGGTCACCTTTGAATCCATTAAAAGTGACAGTGTGGTGTGAAATTTGGTCAGGAGGAATCATCGGACCTTACTTATTGGAAACTGAACGGTAACTGTCAATGGAGAGCGATATCGTGATATGATTGAAAACTTTTTAACGCCACGACTGCATGCTTTGGGCTTGATTAACATGTGGTATCAACAAAACGGTGCCACATAGCATACAGCCAGGATTACAATGGAATAACTGCGAGACCTCTTTCCACAACAAGTTATTTCAAGAAACGGTGATGTTGATTGTCCTCCACGGTCGCCTGATTTGACTACTCCGTATTTCATATTGTGGGGATATCTAAAAAGCAAGGTTTGTGCAAACAAACCAAAAACGATGGAGCAAAACAAACAAAATATTCGTGATAAAATTAATGAAATACCGCGTGAAATGTGTGAGAATGTAATGAAAAATGTGCTCAAAAGGGTTCGCATTTGTGAGGCTAATAGACGGTTTTTCATTAGCCTTCGATAAGGTTAGTGAAAATGCAATAGGGCTATAGTTACTTTTTTATTATAGTATATATAGTGTTATTTTTCTCACCACACTTGTGCAGGGAAACAATTATAGCTGTTTTAGACAGCTAAGAAAAAGCCACTTCTCAAACGATTCGTTGATTAGAGAATATAAAACGTTAATCATCACTTCTGAAAAATTCAAAAGAAATTTTACTGATAACCAATCGCTGCCTCTTTTTTTGAATGCTGAGTATGGTTTGCTCTAGCTTAAATCTATCTACAGGTCTGAGGAAGAGATTGGTACTGATTCTTTTAGAAGGAACAAAGAAAGAATGATCATCACGACTTGGAGATAGTTTAGAACTAATATTCTTACTTACGTTCACGAAATAATTGTTAAATTCATCCGAGTCGATGTCAATACTGTTGTATTTGACTTGAAAGGGAAGCATTCATTAATGCTACTCTTTATATACTATTTTTAAAGGTTGCGGTAGGTCTTGGGGCCAAGTTCTACGTAATCTTGTCGTGCGTGGACCGTTAGTGGATAGTTCTTCTATTAGCTAGTTGTTATGGTTTGCCATCTGTTGATTGTATGTTACGGCAATACGCTGAATATCATTTTTGACGTAAGGAATGTTGAAATCGGTGTGAAAGGCATGATTACTGACATACCATATCATCCGCCAGGTTTCTCAATGTTTTGGATTGAAACTTTTGTATTATGTTGATCGCAGTAGGCTTAGCACATCCCCAGAATTGGATGCTGTAAGATTGTATATCAGAATTTCTTGGTTATTGACAATTTTGATTTCCGTGCGAACAGCCAGTACATTTGACGAGCATTGATATCTAGTATCTGCTTTTAGCCTCAATGTGTCGATGATCTAGATGAAGTCCGAGGTATTTGGTTATTCGTATGTTATTCAAGGTTACTAGAGGGCATATATTATGACGCATGGTGAAGGTGACTTGTACTGATTTAGCTGAATTGATCTTAGTTCTCCATTCGATGTACCACTCATTAAGCTGATCGATATGATTTTGTAAATCTTCAGTAGCTGTTAGTGGGCTACATCATCAGCGAATGAAGCCATTTTAGTGTTGTTGGTAACTAGTATATCTGATGTATATATAAGTAAAAGCAATGACCCTAAGACATTACCTTGGGGGACTCCATATTCAACAGGAAAGAAATTAGATTTCTGGTCTGAGAATCTTACAGGAAAGGTCCTATTCGATAAGTATGACTTGAAGAGAAGGTAGTAACTACTTAAAAGACAGTTTTTTTATTTAAAGAGTAGACCTCTGTGCCACACCTAACCTATGAACTTGTAGGGTTGTAGAATAGTGTTCCGAAATCCAAATTGATAATTAGTTAGTATCTCCATGAGATCATGATCCGTGTTTATCCTTTTTAGTAGAAGCCGTTCGAGGACTTTGCTTACTGTAGGCAACAAACTGATATGTCTAAGGTGTCTTGTGGGAGTTTGCTTGGTTTTTGCACCATGATGATCTCTGCATACTTTCAAACTTTTGGAAAGTTAAAAGGACAATAGCTTTATGTGGTAATTGTTTTAGAATTTGTCGATTGATAAGGTCATATCCAGGTGCTTTGTGGTTATTAAGTATATCTATTTCTTTTTTTATTTCTGTTGGAGAGAATGGTTTTATGGGAAGTGACATTTGACAGGGGGCATTAATGGCTTCTACTTTTTCTGGTTCAATCTTGAAAACCTTAGTCATATGGACAGCAAATATATCAGCCTTCTCTTTATTTGATGGAGTCCACTCTTCGTTTGGTTTGCGAATAGGAGGTACGGCAGCTTGAAGTCTTTTTATTTTTTTTTGTAGCCTTCCATAGAGTTTGATCATTTAAGGATAAGTTGGTCAACTAATGTTCCCTATTAAGTATATCCTGTACATGTTGGTCAACAACATTTGTGGTTCTTTGCCATGTTCTTTTGGCTCTTCGTTTTGCGGCGATGAGTAGGCGTAGTGTTGCGGTACGTTTGTAGATGTATCATTCTGTTCTGCGGGGTGGTCTTCCAGGCTACTTTTTGTACCATCTTTGTAAAATATTGTACTGCTTCATCCAGGTCCTCTGGGTATTTTAGTCGAGTTGGAGGTTGAGGTTCTCTTCTAAGTAGTAGCGAAATTGATCCCACTTTGTATTTTTTGAGGTCAGCTTATGAGAAAGTGCCCTTGTGTCCTTGATCAAACGTTAAAAGACTTTAGATTCAGGTTTGGTATTGTCTGCCGGATTTTGAATGAGAACTGTGTTAGCGGATTTCCAACATTGTGGAAAGTGAGAAAATCTCAAGCAGGCGTCAAATAGGCCGCAGAGCTTAGGGAGAGCTGTCTCGGGCAGGTGTTTCATTACCTGCCTTGAAATTCCGTCCCGCCCGGGATCTTAATTCTTCCTAACTCCGCAAACAGACTTGACGACATCGTCGGTGAAGGGTGCGAGAAGTGGAATGTTTTCATTTAGTTGGATAATCCAGTGAGGGCTCCAGGTTATGTTTTGATTAAAGAAATGAGATTCATCGGCAAAGTCCATTAAGAAATGGGGGTTGTCAGCTGAGGTAAAGACAGTTTGCAGGCTGTTTTCGAAGACGGTAGTTTTGTCTTCGGGTGAGAAGTATTTTTGTCTCTGCACTTCAAGATGTTTTCTTTGGCCAGTAAGCCAAAACGCATGATCCCATCTATAATCCAAGTTGGCATTAGCGCATCCCTACGAGAGACAGAAAGAGATATTCGTTGGTTAAAGTTTGGTAAGACAAGGAGGATTTTTGTAAGGGAGGTGATTTGTTTCAGTAGGCCCTGATATAGGAATAGCTCCTCTGAAGGGCCACGCATCCCCACGTTCATTGGAGAAGTTCATCATGACTAAGTAAACTTGGAAAATTGTAATTTTAAATTTGTTCACGTTCAAGTGCAATGAGATGTGGTAAAAAGCCATGAAAACATGACAATTATTGTTGCGTCATTGGCACCAATGAAAATGGCCGACTTTGACAGGCAAAGGGAATGCGATGTATATTAAAAATGACCCCGGTAGTTATCTTAAACCTACGGTTAAAAGTAATATTTTATCTAGTTATCTACTATTCTCGAACAACAAACTTACTATCGGTTATACATCCTTAATTCATATAACCTTTAAGTTGCTAACTGTCCTAATTATTTGATCACCCGGTCGTTTTTATTTGTTAAACATGCAGTATACAATAAATAAAATCTGTGCTCGTTATCTCCGTATGTTATTTACTTAATCCGAAGTGGGTTATTACTCCATTTCGCAGCGAATAGATACCAAGATTAAGTGAAAACAAAATGGTGATCGTACCTGCTGAATGTTTTTACATCGCGCTTTATTAAGAATATTTTGAATAAAAAATCACCACAATGGCTAAGGCGCAAATCAACAGTAATCAAAGTAAAGTTATTGCCGCTAAAACGACGACAACTACGACTGTGACAGGTAAATTTTTACACATAATTTCATTAGTCATGAGTTTGAACAGGTACTGATAAAGTTGATAAATGTATTTTGATGCGGCTATGATAAATACAGGTACAATTTTTTTTAGTTTAATGTATTGGTAAGTTTTCACTTAATTGTTCTTATTTATGTCATCTCGCATATCTTTTTGTTTGTTTCGATATTTTTTATTTATATCTTGTTCGAACGACGTCATTTATTACTACAGTAATGTAGTTAACTAACTGATAAATAATTAATATGCAAGGTCGTCTTATACGCGGAGTAATAGTTTATTTTAAAATATGACCTACACAAATTTGGTATACTTTATCTATTCTACCTTGAAAGACTATTAACAGTATTATTAAAGAATGCCTACCGAAAAATAAATATACCGGAGTGAGTGAAATAGTCCGGGAGCCGGCAATCTCAAAAGACTCGTGATCGCGGAATTGCAAAATTTTTATATAAATCGACAGCTATTAATTAAAGGAACAAAATGCACTCGGTAAGCGTCGATTTATTTGACCGAAAGTATGAAAAAAAATAATTATTTAAAAAAAAACAAAAACGTTTTCCCGTCAACGCGCATTTCGATAAAAAACGGTCTATTCGAAAGGAAATATTGTGAATTAATGAAAAAAAAAATCGACTTACCAATTTTTTACAGCCGTAAGGGCCCGGCTTACCTATTTATAGGGTGTGATTGAATTTCCCCATAATTCCGGAAAAATGTCAATAAGCCTTCAATTACATCAATCATCATTTCAGTCCACGTGGACTGATGGTTTTTTAGATGTTTACCGAATTTTATATGGGGAGTAAACATTATCTTTCCTTTCTTAATTTGGTATGATTGTCGTGCGTATTTATGAAATATTGATTGCTCCTTGCATAACTTCTGCAATTGATTTTGAAAGAACTATAGGGGGAGTTCGGGAGACTTTGGCCACTTTTTACTTAATGACCCCTAGCTTCGGTTATGGTTTATTAACCAAATTTTCAATTATAGGTCATGAAATCCTCCTCATAGTGACATATTTTCCACCTCATAAACTTTCAAAAAAAATACCGATTCTGTATTATCAACATTTTAAACACGATAGATTTTTGGCTAAACTGTCCCGCCTGGGCGGGAGACTTTATCCTACTGGTAGGGAGACTTTGACCGGTCGTGAAAAATGATGGAAAAAAAGTATCATAAAGAAAACTAAACCTTAAAACTATGGGATCTGCGTTGACAGCAAAACATGCAGTCACTAATGTCCCTCTGTCTGCAGAAGTGACATGACCAACTTCTGCTAGCCAATACCTCTTGAACTGTGGTACATCCGGTCTCGTCACAGTTCCAAATATTATGAGGCTCAAATTTGAACTTCTTTCTAGCCTCAGATTCTCGAAAAAATTCAGGACATTATTTTTATTAAAGCTTGTTGATCTCGACAGTCTTGTGGCTTCCGGTTTTCTTAAACTTAAGACCGTGCTCTTCTTTAAAAATCCGCGAAAACAATCGTTTTATAACCACGATTTTGGGCAGCTTTTTGAATTAACCCTAGCATATTCAGCTGCATAGCTTGTTTCCGACTTAACCCATAGTTCATTTTGTTACACTTTAATAAGTAAGAAACAAGCACTGTTTCTTCCTCTGATGTGAATACTTGTGAAGATCTGAATTGACTTTCAAGCTTTGTAAGCTTCTCAAACTTGGATGGATCCCTAATGTAATTTCGCAAGGTATTCCTATTGATTTAATATTTTTTAGCCGTCGACATAATTGAATGCCCATCGTTTATCTCCTGTACAGCATTTTTTAGGGGCCATTTCATCAATTCTATGCTTTTTTCTTCTGGTGTTTTCTTTTTTTCGGTATAGGCATGGCATCTTTGAACACAAGTTTAATAAGTCTGAAAGAAACTTAAAATCAATGTGTGCATTATCAATTTGAAAGTAATTGTATGAAATTATAAAGATTGGAAAGAGTTTACCCTGGGTAAAGTCTCCCGCATGCCCACTGATGCCATTTTGATCATCTATCGCAAAATCTATTTGTTTTGGATCGAAAAGACTTATAGTATCTCAAATAAGGACAATTTAAGCTGTAGTTTACATTAATAAAGGTTTTACAATTGCTTCTACAACATTATGGTAGCCAAATTAATCAGAAGTCTATTTTTCACTTACCGGGCAACAAAACATGTTGATGGTTATCACTTCTCACCTAAACTGGCTACAGCCTTCGTTCAACGTGAGTCACGCGAGCCAAATGTTGCACGCACTCTACGCATGGCAACAACATAATAAGTAATGAAACCTGTGAAATATTTCATGTGGCTAAAGTCTCCCTGCCCCTGCCAAACTCTCCCGGACTCCCCCTACGTGCCGACCGCAAAGGAGCCCTTTGATAAATGCCGCTAAACCCATTGCTCCTAGCAGTTATTTCTTCGTTTCTATTTTATAGGACCACCGACTTTCGCTGAGGAAATAACGTCGTTTTTAGTTTTGTTATTTTGTGATTTTCAACTTACGAAACAAGTTTAAAATGAACAAAAAAAGATATTTAACTAATCAACACAAGCAATTGCATAAGAGGCAACAAGAATTTTTACCTATTTACCTCAAAGAATTTCTGCTAGACGTACCAGAAAACTTCTTTGTGTGGATGATGACGATGATGCTGTATGGTTGCATGAAGATGTTTAAATAATTTAAATGGAAATAAAACTGATCCTGCACCCGCTGTTTTCATTCAATAATTTCTAAATGTAAATTTGAAAAATATGTGACGTTACAATAGGAAAGAGGGGAAACTCCACAAATCTGACCAGCTGTGACACCGTCGGGGGGAAGCGCAAAAAATCATGAAATTAGAGTTTATAAGACTCTAACACTCTGATACTTATTATAATCCTTCAAGTAAGAATTGATGGTTAAACGTTATATAGACTTTTTTTATTTGCAGATAAATGCAGCCTGTGTTTAGTAATAACAACCGGCGTCACGTTAATTTTAGTGGTAATAATTGGAATTTGCGTAAAATTTTTATTGGACAACTACGTTTCAAACATAACTCTTATATGTTTGATATGTTTTGAGATAGTTCTCGGCATTATAGTTTTATCGATATTAGCCTGGCGGAGAAAAAAATCTAAAACCAATCAAACAGTGGTGGCGGTTCGAAGAAATGGCCAATATCAAAGTCTTCAGCCAACAGCACCAGTAGATTCATCCTGGAACTATACAAACAGAGAAACGATGCCGGCTTAATTTTTTATTTTATGAATTTGTGGTCGTTTACATTTCAATAAATCTACTAAATGTACTTAGATCATTAGCTATAAATAACCTATAAATATATTTCAAATACTGATTTATTTATAAAATGTGTCTCATTATGTAGTTTCTAGTTGTTTAATTTCTCCATCGTGAGATGGTGCGTTAACAAAAAAATTAATAATGCAGTCATTGAAGCGTTATTGCTCCGAATTTTTTTACTGTGAACCGATTTGCATGAAATTTTGGAATTGTGCTCATCTTACCCTTAACTTGCCACCCCTTCTTGGTGGTGTAATTTTTTTTTTCAAAATAACCTCAGATATCGATAGAAAACCTAATTTTGAGAAAAAATTTTCTATAAAGTTTTTCAAAAAACCCAATACTTTTCAAGTTATTGGTAATTGAAAATTCGGATTTTTTTCATGTTTTTCATCGGTTTTTTGCAAATATCTCCAAAAATATGCATTTTAACGAAAATTTTAGCAGGTAAAAACTGAATAAATCGGTGTTTTATAAATTGTTCTAAGTGCAATATTAAGCGAGATATTGAAGTTCGAAGCCGTTTTTTATTTTGTCTGAAATTTAATCGATACATTTTGTAGTTTTTGTAGTGCTTGAAATAAGCTTTAAAATGAGCACTGTTAAAAGTCTTTTGCACGTAAAATGAGTGAAATGTAAATGAAAATGCAAATAAGATAAACATCTAATAGTTTTTTTCTTTTAAATCAGTGGGTTTCATAAGTGCTATTTCCTCCAAAATTAAAATTAATTGTATTCCGTCTGGAATTAACTTTAATATAAAGAGTTTGATGGATTCTAGCAGTTTAGCTGCTTTAGGACACAAATTTTTCAAAAAAATCATGATTTTAACAAAAAAAATTTTCGAATTTTTAAGAAAACCACCTTCTTTTCATATTATCTCAAAAATGATTAAAGATACTTATAAAATTATGATAATAAAAAATGTAGGTCTTTTTCTGATAAAAAATTTTTCCCTTTTTTCTGTCATACAAAAATTGACGGAGATATGATTTTCTAAAAAACGCGCGGCAGTGCAATTACAGCTCTCTCCAGCCCTTTGACCCTTGACCGTTTTAAAATAAAAGGTTTGTCACTATATATTGTAATAAAAAAGTTGTAGTTCTTTAAATTACCTTTAAAATGATTATTTATAAGTTGTGATATTATCAAAATTGAAGGAGTTATGGTCCAAAAACCAACTTTATTTTTTCTACCTAGTAAACTGAAAATTTCGGCGTGTGTTATGCATGGAGCATGTGACAGGTCGCCATGTGACTGTTTCAACTCCTAAAACAGTGACCAAAATCAACCAAATTGTGCTTCCAGGTCGTCGAATGAGCATCCGGACGATTGCCGAGGCTGTAAACGCCGATAAAGAAACTGTTTGAAAAATTTTACACGAGGAATTACATATGACAAAAGTCTGTGCGAAGTTGGTACCAAAAAATCTGACTCCTGACCAAAAGCTCTTGCGTCAAGGGGTCTGCTCAGATTTCCTTGAAAGCTTAAAAAAAAAAAAAGCTTTGAAAGGGACCCGATTTGAGTCAATGGAAGCGGTAAAGCAAAAAACTGCACAGCTCCTAAAGACCCTCACCAAAGAAGACTTCCAGCACTGCTTCGATCAATGGAAAAAACGTATGGAAAGGTGTGTAGTGTGGCAAGGGGAGGATACTGACGGGGAGCATTGGAATGTAGTATAATTTTTCTAATAAAACCCCTTTTCGTAATCAGTCTCTTTATTTAATAATCAGACCTCGTATACATCGTCAAAAATATGAATTGAGGAAGCTTATTTTGGATTTATGCAGCAAAAAATAGAGTTATATAAAAAATAGCTAATCGTAATTATATTTTCTAATCAAATTATTTCCCTTCATCCAATTTCTAACAATTTGCTGCGGGCATTATGTGGGTTTTCATTTTTTCCTTTTGTTGGGAGAGCTATAAATGGTATGTAGATATCAAATGTAAAAAGTGAATACTCCCATGCCGAGTTTTTTTCTTCATTTGTATGTTTGTCTGTTTCTTTGTTTCGATAAAGTTTTTAAATTTTGCTGTGATATTAATTAGATGTATTTTTTCACCAGAAAAAAAAATGATCTTACGCTGTTCGGATTTTAACAGCCAGTTATTTTAAACAGTGGATTAGAGATTACGGTGTAAGTCAGAGAACATACCAAAAAGAAGGTTAACTTGAATGTAAATCAAAACAAATTTAGTTCTGCCACCTACCAGTGACGCTAGTGTAATAAAAATGTGTCATTACTGTCAATGTCAATATGTCATTCCCGCCAGATTGTAATTTTATATTAATGAGAATTTGTTTTAGAGTCAAGTAGGGAGCATAGCCCTAGAAGACGAAGGATATTATTGGAAATAACTGAAAAAATAGCAGCTAAGTATTATTTTCTGTAATTTTTAATTGAATATTTCACGATGGACTTGGAGGTCTGTTCAGATTATATTTTTATTTATAGACTCATCGAGAGCTAGGCCATTACCATATAAAATAGAAAATTATAAATTTCTTTAGATTCTTATTTTTAGACCCTTTTATACGTATTTTTTGCTAAATTGTCTTATTCTAGATCTCTTCTGAGTAAAAAGGTTTTATAACAGGTTAAAAATTGACGTTTTCACCTATTTAGATCTTTATCAAAATATCATATATCTTGATTTGGAAGAAACATAAAGTCAAGACAAGTTCGCAACAAAAAAAGAAGATTATTGTGTATCCTCTACATATATGTTGATTAGTGACAAAATTGACATGAACGAATCTGATTTCAAGGTAGTGTCGTATAAGCGAAAAAAATCACAATTAAGATCGAAAAATATTGTAAACAATAATATATTGTCTAACGAATCATATTTTAACGTCGACGTTAGTTTCAAGTAAGTAGGATAAAGTTTTTTATGTTAATACTGACATAACCTTTATTGTAGGAGAATTGTGGATGCTAAACTTGAAATTACTGCAACTGATTTATACGATTCTTTACTGGCGTCATTAAGAGAAGGAATAGAAAGTTTGAAGCATCCAAAAATATCTAATATCATTTGTCTGGGCCTTGGCAAAATTGGTGAGTGTTTAATAGCACGTTACCAATTAGCCGCAATCTTAAGTTTAAGCGATTTATACAACGTAAAAATATCAGCGTATGATCCAGTTTTTACCGAAAAAGATAAGGAATTACTCTCTAAATTTGAAGTTAATGTTTTAAGTGAAAATTTAGAAGGAAAATTTCATTTGAGTGGTCATGAAACGGTTTTGTTCTATTTACCACATTGCCCCAAACAGTTGACCAATAACTTACTCTGGGCTAATTGGGGCTTAAATTTAGCTCATTGCATTATCATTTCGAATAGTTTCACCAATATTATAGAATCAAATTCATCAGCACATTTAGTATTAAATGCATATTACATCTCAAAAATTCAACCTTATGTTCTTGAATTAGCGATAATTAATAGCTTTAAATATTATGAAATTTTTAATGATACGGCTATTCACGTATTTCCCAAATTAAATTATGTTTGTCCAGATTTATGGAAAGATAATCCAGAACCTGTTTATGAAATTGAAGCATAATTTATACCTGATTATTTTTTTTTTGTAAAAATCATTAATTAGATATCATTTCTACAGAGGTTTTAAAACATGGCATCAAAACTTACCATTTTAAGACAAATAATATCTGAATTAAGACATGCTTTACCAAAAGATAAGATCAAAGATGACTTAACTGTTCAGTACATATTAAATCAGTACAGGAAATATCTAGTAACAGGAGAACAACTTTGCAAAGCTAGAGAAGAAATGCAATTTATAGCAAACACTTATTTGTGTTACTTGAGAAGTACAAGGTTGAGTAAAGAAATTCAACAAGAATTTCATGGAAAAGGAGAAAGAACTGTGGAAGATACTGCAAAATTAGTTGGATTCAAATTGCCGCATGATCCGAAATAGTTAAATTGTAGTAGTAATGTGTAAATAGTAGTATAAGTGAAATTATATTAGAATTTTACAGGATGAAGTAAATAAATTAAATTGAATCAGTTTTTTGAATATTTTTATATACATGATTTGTGAAATTATAATTCATAAAAAATCATTTTTTATGGATAGGGCTATGGTTTCAGTTAGATTATTGTCCTGTTCACAATAAAAGGTTGGGAATTATATGAAAAATTGATAAGACAACAACAAATCACTAGTAATAGAAAAGGCTTGGCTGTTAATAAAAACAATAAAAGAAACATCTTACATAGAACTGGTACCTGTTAAGGCACACGCTTTTCGCATAATGATGTACGTGCACACAAATATAAATGTATACTCTGAACAAATAGACAACAGAAGGAAACAAATGGTTCACCAATGCTATGGAGAGAACCTAGTAATCACGAGAATGATCATTACTTTTGTGTTACAAAGACATTGGGATATAATAAAAAAATAAGGTATGTATTATATACTATGAAGCTCCGTCTCTCATTAAGCCTATATTACATTTGAAAGGTCTACTACATCCAATGGATTCTAGTAATTCGAGTGCAAATATACCTACTAGGTGACAATAAAAGTGATGTTGAATTCTAATTTATTTCTAGTGATTCTTATAAGTTATCACTTCAACAAAATTCTCTACATTTAATTAACCAACCCGAATTAAATGATCTAATAAGAAATTTACAATTATCAACATCGAAAGCAGAGCTTCTTGGTACCTACAACAATCGAAATTATGACTACCAGACACAAAAATAACGTTTTTTAGACACAGAAACAAAATTTACTAGGAATTTTTCAAAAGAGAATGTGAGTATTGTTATTGTACTGATTAATATCCCAGGACTTTTTGAAGTTATGAATCAAAACTATGGTAAAACAGAGTGGCGCTTATACATAGACTTTTTGAAATATAGTCTAAAAGCTGTTGTATTGCACAATGGTATTAAAAAACCGTCATCGGTATGTAAATGAGATTGCAGGGTAGATACGAGTCGTTGGTAGATCCTAATAACATCACTCTACCCCCTTTACACATCAAATTGGGGCTCATGAAGGCATGGAAAGAGTAATGCTTTCCGATATTTACAAAAAATCTTTCCAAACATTACAGAAGGAAGAGGGTATATCATCATATCAGTTTAGAAGCCTTTTATCTGTTATGAAGAATCTGCTTTGAAGTCATTAAAATTGTAGAGAAATAAAAAAAAATGAAAATTACAAAGAAATTGTTACGAATTTATTGGAAAATTTTCATAAGATGTAAGCAAACATGTCATGTCTGAGTTTTTTTCCCTGAAAACTGAGGAAGTATGAGTGACGAACAAGGGAAACATTTTCACCAAGATTTAAATGTTTTCCAAGAACTACATCAAGGAGTTTGGAATGAAAATTATTACTGTTGATTTGTTATAAGAGAAACTAATTCAAATCGCTACACAAAGAAAGCATAAATTAGTCTTTTTTTTTCAGTATTAATACCAAAACAATGTATTTCATTTAAGTAAATAAAAATTTTTTTAACCAAACGTGACAGAATTTTTTTATTATTAAAACTTTCAGCTAGGGTATGAAAACTATTGTTATTTTACGTATTCCTAGTGATTTCAAATATACTGTTACGATCGTGCCTCTGCCGGTTCTGCCTGGAGCTATTAAAATTGTAGAATACGGCGAAGGCGCTCGGTGCCTTTGGCTTACTTTTTAAAAACTTTGGAATCCGTTTGAGGTTTGTTTTTTTATCAATTTTCATATCAAGCGGTTTATTTACATTGTTTCTTTCGGATAATTTCTAGGAAGGTCTATTTATTTGTTTTGCTTCTTTATTTTTCTAGAATTTTTAAGAACATCGTTTGAATATATAAGCGGTTTCGTTTAGCGCATTTTAGGATCGTCGATGTTGCAGGTTTTCTGTGGTTTCCCTGCAACTTGGTGAACCGGTTCTCCAGCCAAATGGCCGACGATAAGAAAAAACGCAGCCACAGCTGTACCCGCCCGCCTCCTTTTTAATTTAAAATAAACACAAAATTTTTCAAAAAATCGAAAAAAAACCCAAACCCAGATAATTCGTTTTTACTTTCGATTCCTTCTAGCCAAAAAATCCTAAATCTTCACTTTTCCTCTTCCAGAAAAATTAGCGAACAAACCCACGCAACCAACACAACCCCGGCCCTGCAGAGGAGCAATTCCTATATCAGGGCCGACTCCAACAAACCCTCCTATTAAAATTTTCCTTATCCTACCAAATTCTATCCAACGAATTTCGTCGCGCATTTTAGGTCAGTTTATAATAAATAGTCATAGTGAACAGAACGTAATCCAAAAATTTAAATAAATTATTAAGTTAGTTAAGTGATAGTGATAAGTTAATTAAGTGTAGTGTATAGTATTTGAATAAATTAAAAACGTAAGAGACAGTGTTTATTAATCAACCCTACGGAATAGAAATCGTACAAATAAATTAGAAAAACATTACAACGCGTATCGGCTCAGCTCAATATGATCTAATCCTGTATGTTTTTGCACATCCACTTTGTTTTAAGCTTTTTACAAGACGGATTTTTTTATTTGGTATTTACGAGAAAAAGATAATAAAAGTAAAAAAAATATTAAATATATTGTACCATAAAACAAAAACAATAGAACACAACTGAACAAAGGGAAAAATCAAGGAAAGCTAACATTGTAGATAGGAGAAAGTGGATTGTTTACCCCTCGGTCGTTATTTTGACGTAGATAACACAAAATATTTATTTTTTTTTAACAAATAAAATGTATAGAGAAATAATATACATCGAGCAACGCTCTTGAAAAAGATTAAAACAAATCATGTTCGTGCTTAAACAGTTGTGTCTGCGTCGAGTAGACGCGTTTTCAGAATGAATAACCGATACAAATCACGCTTCAAGAAACAATTTCCGAAGCAAGCAATTCAAAAATGTGGAAGACGTATAAGAAATTCTTAAAAACGGGCTCTGTTGCCGACACACCGCGTTCTGGACGACCGGTATCTGCAACAACTAACGAAAATATGAAAACAATGACCAAGGCGTTAGTTGAACAGCCGTGCAGTGCCGCTATCTGGAAAACTTCAAACATCCGATCATCCTCTACGACTAAAGACTTCATGCATCCTTCCGATCCGACTACGATCATACCGTCGGACGAGTGTCTGAGAGGGAATTGATACTAGAATTTGAACAAAGTAGTTCACACCTTTTTGTTTTTATGTTATTTAGTCCAAAGTTGACAAAATGTTCAGTTTATTAAACAGAGTTTTAAAAGGTAGATACCTTTTGAATCGTTTGACAATACTTGTTTTGATTAACAAAACTTTTGCTAAACAATCGTCGGATTGTTGCTCAATTCTTGAAATTACAAATTGGAGCACGTTTGCCTGTCGCATGAACATATCAAAAACTGCTTATCGCCTGCCAACTTAACTAAATTAAAAATTAACATGAACATGGTTGAGATAGGTCGGGTCAGCTGTCAATTTGATCAATTCTCAACATTTATTTTATATTTTGTTTAATTTTAAGCAGAATACACGCAGTTTTTTTTAGAACATAGTATATTTATTTCTCTACTTGCTAAGGTTAATAAAAAATCTTCTTCTTTTTTACAAAATCATTCTTATTATACTAAACTACTAAATAAAGGCCACTGATATTAAGTTCTTGCCAAGTTCCGGTACATATAACACCTCATTCATTATACATTCTTTTGTATCAATCGTTCCGATTCCTTCTGCAGTAATCTGAGTACCTTTATTTGTTACACATATGTCTGTTTGTTGATCTGCTAAAGTTTTAAATAATTCTATGTCATATATACCATGTGAGCTTTCCTTCTTAAATCAAATATGAACAGGTTCTTTTTATTTCATTATAGTTTTTATTTTCTGTCAAAAAAGACACTTTTATCTGGGTTCCTTTCAGTTTTGTTTTCACCACATGTGCTTGGCTTGTCTCAAAGAAACAACTGCTTTCTGTATGGTTAGTTTTCTTACAAATACTATATCTTGTTGTGTTTTGCCGATTTTCATTGTTATTATGATATTACGATGGTAATTTTTATTCTTATATTTAAAAAACGAGCTATACGGTTTGGTTTCTTACAAATGTGACATAATTGTGATAAATGATAAATGTGAAACGCAACAGATTTTTTTTTGTTTGTATTCTTCAGATGATAATCTTGAAATGAGGTTATCCAGTGATTTTCAGTACGAGGAGTTGACTCCCAAATAGTCTTAAAAAATCCAAATCTTCCGGGTAATGTGCTTAATATTTTTGAAATCAGAATTTCGTCTGTAACGTTTTGCCTTAATGCCTTAAATCTATATGCTAAATTTTGCAGTTTATTTTCATAACTAAAACAAAAAAATTCTTCCAACAATCCGCATTTTTGATCTTCACTATCCTTTTGAAATAAGTCCTTACGTTTTTTATACACCGCGGTATTACAGTTCAGTATATGCACCAAAACCTTTTTGTCAACCGTACAAATGATTATTTTTTGAGCTTTTGCGTCTCTTAGTATCCAAATCTTTTTGTTTTTGTCTTTAGTTAAACTTTCAAATTTTTCTTCATTATTCACAATTGCATATAAACCACTGGCTTTAAAATAGACAGACTTTTGGAAATTCCGCATCTCAAACGATTCTGAGTTTGTAAGTTTTTCAAAGTTTAAAATATTGTCCGTTTCATTTTCCAATTTTATTGTTTTTATTTAGGTTAATGGTTTAACTCTGTTTGTCACTTGGTTTTATTTTATTTTATGTAGTTATTATCAAGGTTACTAGAATAATAGAAGGTTTGTGACATGCGCATGTTTTTGTAAACAAACGATCAGCCGCTGGAACACCAACTACGTCATTATGTTTACATTTTTGTTTTGTTTATATTTTTATGTCAAACAGAACCTCACTAACATTATATTCGAGTTATGAGGATGTGTGTTATCTCTTGCTGATCTGGCTATACAAACGAATATATTTCTAACTAACGAATTTATTGAGACTTGTTGCCGTTCTCACAGCTGTGAAGAACCTGTGACGTCACTTGTCTACTGCGCATCTTGTTATTGTCACAAACCCTCTATTATTCTAGTAACCTTGGTTAGTATTAGTAATGTCCTGGGCCCATAACCTGTTAATTTTTACGTTATTTTATTTTATATTTGTATTTTTATATTTCGTTTAATTTTAAGTAGAATACACGCAGTTTTTTTAGAACACCGATCGTGCAGTCTATTCGTTTTACGGTTGCAGGACGCGTGTCTGTTGGAATGTTTATTTTTTGTTACTAAATTGGGAATAATATCGGGTATAAAACCGGAAAAACTTATTGAAAAAGCGAGGAAGTATCCAGTACTGTATAACCAGACAAATGAGCAGTACCAAAACGCTGACTACAAAGATATGATCTGGAAAAAAGTGGCGAAGGAATTAAATGTCAAAGGTACAATACAGATTAAATTATAATCCGTACTTATTACATACAAAGTTAAGGCGTAAACACAATTAATTAAAAAAAGGAGAAAGGAAATTTTAATTGAATCGAGAGTGGCGAATGTATCGAGCCAGAGATGGAAATCGAAAAGAACTCATACCGGAGTGGTGCATGACAAGTGTGTCTCTGCTATAATGCTGCAACTCACTTCGCGAGGATGATTTCGATCGCAGTGTATAGTATTTAAATAAATTAATAACGTAAGAGACAGTGTTTATTATATAACGAATAAAAATCGTACAAATAAATTAGAAAAACATTAAAATAAGTATCGGTTCAGCACAACCCTGTATGTATATACTCAAACAGCCACTTTATTTTAAGCTTCTTACGACGATTTTTTTTTATTTGTTTGGTATTTATGAAGAAAAAACAATAAAAGTAAAAAATTTATTAAATGTACCCAAATTCTAAAAGTACAATGTGTGTACACGGTATTTCAGGAATCTGAAAGATAATTGTACAGTTGACATCAGTTTATGTTAAAGTACAGTTTCAATAATTAATATCACAATAAAATTTTGCAATGTAAATTCTAAAAGAAACGTTTTTCAAACAATTCATAATATTTTCTTAATACTTACACAGTTTTTCAAAAATACCTCAAAAGTTACTTACAGAATAATCAATTTTTTTATTAAATTAGCGTTTATTTTGATATTGATACTCTCAACAACAAATTATTTGGACATTTAACAGCTTTAAACATTCAAATTTTTAAATAATGATCTTTTCAAAACATTTGATACAAATTAAAATCAAATTATCAAAGACCTAATTATAGAAGATGTAATCTCATTTAAAATACGACTCGATACAAGTCTAATTTATGATTTCTAATATTATTTTTTATATTCCTTTTCTATACACTTTGCGATAGTGCTTAACTGCATATTAGCAGTTCCTTCGTATATACTACCAATTTTGACGTCCCTGTAGTATTTTTCTTGTATAAAATCTTTAGTGAAACCTACTCCACCCATCCAATCAATGCATCTTATGGTAGCTTTTTGTGCGATATCAGCCGCATAGAATTTAGCCATAGCTGCTTCTTTCATGAAAGGAACTTTAGCTTCCACCATACGAGCGGCGTTGTAAGTCAAGAGTCTGGCACATTCGATTTCTGTTGCTACTTCTGCTATTTGGTATTGCATACCCTAAAAAAGCAAAAATTTCACTATCATTTTATATGAGGCGCCAAGAATCAAAGTCTATCTCAAGAAATTTTCGAAAAAGTGGAAAAAACTGTCACAAACAGACCAATCATAAAAAATTATTAATTTTTTTGACAAAAAATCAATAACTTTTACTTTATAACAGAGACGATGTATGATCGAGATCCCCAAAATAGTAGTAGTAATAAATATTTAGAAAAATTTAAAATAAACTCTTTGGACTTGTAGGGTTTTGATACTAAGATTGGGGTTTGACGGAATTTGAAACAAAAACGCTTAGACTGCAAAAGGGTTGAGCTATAAAAACTATATTAATTGTATACTTTAATTATTGCAAAGTATCATAAAATAAAATTGTTTTGTAAAAATTAAACAAAGTCTTTATTGTCATACTAGATCAGATAATATCTATATCAATTTCCTTATCAACAATAAGTACGAAATACTTCACCCTAGACCAGAATGTTATTTTTTAGCATAATAAATTTTAATGGATTGAGCTCGAAGTGCCACAAGTTTCTAGATTTGGCGGTATTTGAAACTGAAAATTGCGAAACTGCCTTCAGACTTGGCGGATATTATAACTAAACCTCAACTCTAACCTCAAAATGCACTAGGATGTGGGGGGGTTTGCTATAAAATAACAGTTGTACTGGATTCAGCATGAAAAAATCTATGAGAAGCAATATCAAACTCAACTTCGAAAAAATATGGTTTTTCATTCTAGTCACTTCATATCAAATTTATTGTTTCCATCTAAATTATATTGCGGTACGTAAATTAAAATACCAAATGAGTTAAACGTTTTTTAAGAAACAGCCACTAAAATTATAGCTTATGATAATCTAATGTTCTAGCTACTTCCACTGTTGAAAAATCATGATTTATTAATTATTTGTGATAATAAAAATATTTGAAATATTGTTGGATGTCAAAGGAAGATTATATTACTTCATAATCAAACTTGCTTTAAACATTATTGAGTAAATGAATTTCGATATCATGACCTTGATGTTAAGTACAACAGTATAAATTGACCAAACAAATTAGTTAAAATTGCTACATCGAGAAAAAGAAATATTTTTTATAATGCCAGTCATATTATAGAAAGGTTTTTGTATAAATGACTGGGTTCAGTAAAACTTAACCATGTTTATTTGTAAGGGATATTTTTAATGAAATATAACAATCGATTTATATTTGAGTGACCTTTTTTTATGAAATTTATTGAATGGTTTATGTCTAAATATCTGGGTTCAGTTAAACTTGACTATGTTTATTTGTAAGTGACATTTTTAATGAAATCTAATAATCAATTTATATTTAACTGACCTTTTTTACGAAATCTAATGAACATTTTAAGACCGAGTGGCCTTTTCTATGAAATTTAATGAATTATTTATGTCTGAATAACTAGGTTCATGTAAACTTGACTATATTTATTTGTAAGTTATATTTATAATTGAATCTAATGATCGATTTATGTTTTACTGGCCTTTTTTTACGAAATATAATGAGCGGTTTATGTTTGAGTGACTTTTTTTTATAAAATTGATAATTGATATCAATTGATATTGATAATTTACGTTTGAATAACAAGTTTTACCAAAACTTGACTTTGTTTAATTGTAAAAGACATTTTTCATGAAATCTAATGATCGATTTATATTTGACTGACCTTTTTTAAGAAATGAGCGGTTTATGTTTGAGTGATCTGTTTTATGAAATTTAATATATTTTTTATGTCTGAATGACTAGGTTTAGTTAGACTATGTTTATTTGTATGTGATCAAGTCCAATAATAGGTGAAATTTTAATAAATTTGATAATATACAATGAATAAAATATGTGTTGAGTGACATTTTCGATGAAATGAAATCAGTGGTTTATGTTTGAGTGACATTTTTAATTAAATCTACTTACCTGGAAATTAAATATTGGTTTACCAAACTGTTGTCTTTCCAAAGTATACGGTATAGTGTGATCCAAACAACCTTGAGCTAATCCAACCATTTGCGCCGCTATGCCTATCCTTCCTTCATTCAAAATTGATGCCGCTATTTTATACCCTTTCCCAAATTCGCCCAGTATAGCCGATTCGGGTACTCTTACATTGTCAAGGTTTAACATACATGTTCCAGATGCTGAAATACCGAGTTTCTTTTCAGGTTTGGCAACACTGAATCCTGGAGTATCACGTTCTACGATGAAGCAAGTGATTCCTTTATAACCCTAGAAATAAATTATTAACCATTAATATAAAGGCTCATGTTTATCTTGCATATACATACATAAATATCTGATACTATACATTGGGAATTTGAAGTCGTTAGATTTGAGGATCATAAGACTATTAGAGAGCAAACCAATTTTGAAACAGTTCGACCTTTATCTATAAAGGCAAGGATACAAAAAGGCTATCAAGCCTATGGAAGAAACAAAAACCTACTAAAAAACGAAAACATAATAACCAAACAAAACAAGATGAAAATGTACAGAACCCTAATAAGACCAGTAATCACGTGTGCGATGGAAACAACAGTAATGGGCAAAAGAGAAGAAGAACTTGACGAAGAAATAGAGCTGGAGAAGAAAAATATATGAGATACATAAAAGCACAAAGACTGAACTGGGCTGGGCATATAATGAGAAGAAATTAAATGATCAAAAGAATAACGCAATGGATCTCATTGTGGCCAAGGAGAAGGGGAAGGCCGAGAAAAACTTGGAGAAACGAAATAGAGGAGGACTTAATATAAAGAACTGGAGGGCAAAATACCGGAACCGGAAGGAATGGAAAATAATAACAAAAGCAGCCTTAAACGGTCTTCCTATTGCGACAATGCCGGAGTCAGTGAGATGTGGCCAGTACGCTGAATATAAGTCAGTTTGCTGTTTCCAGAGTTTACTGGTAACTTTCATTGAAGACACGGTTCTGGAAAAATCCGTGAGAAATGACCGTACATCGCTGAGAAATCAATCCCTCACTGGTGATCAAGCCCAGCAAGAGCTGAAAGTAACGCTAGGAATGGCTGTGAGAGGCTGAACAATCAAGAGAAGACTAATGGCAGCTAACTTTGACCCAAAAACGCCAGCTACTAGCCTCGAATTAACCCCAGCACACCGAGCGGTCCGTCTACGATTTGCCACAGAAGATATTAATTGAACTGACGAAAATTGGGGCTCGGTTCTCTTCTGAGTCGAAAGAAAAGTGTAACTGCATGGTAGCAATAGAAGAGGACGAGTCTAGAGAAGACCTAGAGAAAGATTCGCGCAGTATTGCATAAAATAAAACGTGTTTGTTGGAGGAGGTTCCTGGATGCTTTGGGCGGGCATTTCAATTGAGGCCAAAACCGAGTTAGTTTTTATTCACTGGCGGTGGAGCGGGGGATTAACAGCGAACCGATACATAAAAAAATATTTAGGGGATCGTACTGCAGGTTTCGTACGGCAGTATGATCGATTTACAAGCGGGTAGCCCGGACTCAAAACCTATCGAGTCTTTATGGGATGAACTTATGAGAAAAGTTCGGTCTAGAAATCCTGCATCAGATTCCTTTTCGTTTGATTTTTTTTATTTATAAAAAAAAATTACTCAAAAACATAGAATATTCATTACAAAGCTAAGACTTGAGCTGCTAAAATGGAAGCTACAGATATTTTGTTACAGACCTTTGACTTAAGTTAAAAAAAAAATGATTTGAAACTGTATCCACTAAATTGTTTAATGATGTAGATCAATAGAAATTTGTAGCTATCTTCCTACCATTATTTTCAGAAATCTGTATCAAGACATATTTTATTTTTAAAAATTAAAAATCATCAATTTATAAATAGACATTGATTTAATAAATATCATTGGCAATTTATAAGATAAAATTTTTCTAAATTTAGTAATCTTCAAATATTTGTGAAAATTATTGATAACTTACAGCAGATGGATTAGCGTTAGCCATGATTAAAAAAACTCCAGCGACGTCAGAATTTGATATCCACATTTTAGATCCATTAAGAATGTAATCGGAGCCGTCTTTCTTGGCGGTGGTCCTCAAAGCGAATGCATCTGACCCGGATGATGGTTCTGATAGAGCGAAACTTGCAACCTAAAAAAAGAGCTGGAGCTTCACGTGCAGTTTGAAACTCTTCTTTAATTACTTTATGAATCGTAGATTTCTTAACACCAAGTGTACTATTTCTAATTCAACTGTGTCATTAAAACTTTTACATCAATGTTTGAATGTGAATTATTTAAAACAATTGAATAATAATGTTTTTTCATCAACCATTGAAGAACCGATCAAATTTTCCAAAATCACACTATAATTCGCAATTCACAACCTTGCAAGTTGAAATTAAATTGTTGAGAATACACAATTTGGACATTCTTACTAAATGGAAAAACCTTTAATCGTAATTTCGGTGAAACTTGTTGGCAACAGATTCTTGGAATTAAAGAAAACAAAAATTCTAACCTCTATTCCCAAATATTGAAATAAATCTTTAATACACGTTTTGTACAGCTTATGGTCATAAAAAACCAATAAAAGTTCGAAAACTCAAGCTCAAGTACATTTATCAAACTTTTAGGAAACATTTAGATTAGTCTGTATAAAAAATTTTATAATTTTCATTAATAAAAATAGACTAAAGTTTCTAGTAAATAAAAATCGAAACATTCCGGATTTTTTTCCAAAATTTTCATTACTTTCGTTAACACACAAAAGTGGGGTTAACTAAATTAGGTATCGTGTACATAAAAATTTAATTTATAATATAATCAATGAGCAGGAGTAAATATCAATGTAGATTAATAAAAATTAATTTAATAACTAATAATAATAATCCATTGAATTTATTCTACTGACGTATTAAAAGAAAATAAAAGTTTAATAGTATATTATTATTCACAAGTGTATAATGAAGCGTTAGCGAGTGGCATAAATCACCGAATAAATAATTCATTATACGGGAGGACAATATTACATTTTATCCACGACTACTAAATATTTTTGTTGAAAAATTTTGTTACGTTATTTTATTCTAGCAAATATTTCGTACAATATATTATTGTTCATTTAAACAGAGTAAATAATTATCAAAAATGATAATAATCGTATAATATCTACATAATAATTAACACAAAAATCTATATATTAGCTTAAAAAATATTGTTGTTGGTTCAAAATTAATATGCCATAAATAAATTTAATGAGGCTTTTTTTTAAAGCAGCTTTTCTAATTTCTGGTGGTGTTGAAGAAAAGTCACTTTCATTTTCAGTTGGTTTTCTAACAAATTTGACATAAAATGTTAAAACACTGAGAAATCTAAACATACAATAATGTTAACAGGTTTGAGTCAAATTTATATTACTTCAAAAGGTACATCAATTTTAAAATTAATCAAAAACGAAAAACAATTTCAATGTGTCTGACAGGTTAGTATTAATGCTACGTGCAGTAAAACTACAGGTCCCGGGTTCGAAACTCGTTAAGGAAAATTTACTTTTTACAATTTTTTTATGTGCATAGCACTAAATATTTAGCAGTATTTTACACAAAATTATAAAGCAAAACTATATGATTTAACTAAATCAAAGAAGCGTCTGACAGTAGTGATTAATGATTCATTAATCACTGCCGTGAATAACGGGGATTATTAAGGTCAAGTAAGCAGACGTATGATTGGTAGATTATAAAACATGGATAAAAATAATTTTTATATGAATTCGATAGTAAAAAATTGTGACACGCCACTGTTCCAACAATAACAAATGATTCTATAGATGCAGTTAACCTTGAAGTTCGTCAATTTGAATGTACTTACTTAGTATTTAACTATTTAAGTGGGTCTAATGAATATATTTTCTTGGGCTCGTGTAGTGTGATAAATTTTTATTTATATTGTATTCAGTTATGAATTTACACCTAGGCCTGTGAGGCCCAAGCCTAGGACGGCAAATACCAAAATTTTAGAAACGAAAAAAAGTAAATCCAATCAATTTCAAAAATTTGTTCAGATTAGTTTTCATAAGAAACATTTCTATGCAATATACACTGAAAAAACAGTCAACTAGTCACAAAAGAAAAAATCTTTAACCGAGTATTTTTTCTTTTCAAAATGGTTTTCTTGGTTCAATAAATTATCTCGCCACTCCTGATGGGAGCCATTCAAGATCTGTTTCTGTCTTATATTAAGGTGACTTGTAAACTGACCGTCACCTGATGGGAACCAACCTCGTAGTTAAGCGATTCCATATGTCTTTTAGACACTTGAAGTTTCATTAACTTATCAAATTACTCACCCTTATTTTTGTATTGATGTGGCTCTAATGACCTTAAATATAATTAATTATAGCTTTTGTATACGATAGAGTTAGTATTTAAGAAAGCATGTACATAATGTGTTCTTAATAGTCTTGACATCCAAAGAGTACAGTTTTTACAAAGTTGTGAATGAAGTTATTTAACTAATATTTTTTTCTTTTTAATTCGTTAATTCACTTTTTAATCAGTGGGTAAAATCTTAATTGAGTTATGGTCTTTTAATGAGATTAATCTCACGTATACAAAGCGTTTAGAAACTACTACATCTCAATGACCTCTCAAATTGAGACTGAAGATATATGGAATCAGATAATAAAAAAAGGAAATAGAGACATTCCAAAGAGATTACGACCCTAATGACTAAGGAAGCGAGAAGAGAAAGTTTATACTCATGGACGGCTATTGTCAAAATTTCATCCTGATCGGAATCATAGTTTTGTTTGGAGTGCATGTGGAAGCGGGCGTGTACGTGGATTTTGGGAAAATGGAAAAAGGGGAAATTCCGTCAGTCATTTTGGAAGGGAAAACGAGCAGGGAAATCAAAAAGCGTTTGGATGCTGTGAAATCAAGATAAAAAACTACGATATCGTATTGAAGTGATAGGCATTTCAAAACATCGCATAGGTCATACTCAACATTAAATTTTGGGCATGAGAAAGCTGTCGGCGTGATGAAAGCCGTGTTTGCTTACTCATACACAACAAGCGCAACCGTGAGACTACTTTGTAAAGGAGACCCAAGTGCCAGACTGTCTCAAAGACCTGACCTACATTGGAGCAGTATTTTCTATCTTCTAAATCTCGCATATTTTTCCTTTTTCTTTGTGCTTGCGCGATGGTAGCATGTTCCTCTCGGAATCGAAATTGATCTGTGGGAATAACTTGGTTTTGATTTTGAACGGGTATTATCCTAGTTTTTAATAATCTGTTCTAGAGTTTAGCTAGTATTGGAAGAAAACTGATAATTCTATAGGAAGTAACTTCTTCAGCCGGTTTTCCAGGTTTAAGAGGATTATTTCAGCTAATTTCCAGTAAATTGGAAAATAACCAGTTCTGAGTATTGCTTTATAAATGAATTTTATCATTTTAATGACATTTTTAGGTAGTTTTTAAAGAATTTTGGTTAGGTTAGGAGATTTATTAGAGCAGATTCTAGTTGGAAAGGAGTTGCGTTGAAAAACCCAAAAAATTGATCAAAATGTATTGAGTCGATCCATAAGAGATGTTGAGTGCATACAGACACTTATTGAGATATGTCGCTCAAAAACGAACATCAAAAAAGGTGTAGAAATTAAGAAAAAAAATTATAGATTAGATTTATGCGCAAATTAAATGCATAATCCCGCATCAAGTTTCATCAGACTATGCCATACACTTAAATCCATTACCAAATAATTAATCTTAATACTGAATTATCTCGTACAATAAAACGTCTTTCATTCAAATTTCATAATAAAAGTAACGATTTATTTTTGACGTATTTGTAGTATATCTTATCTTATTAAGCAACAACTTGCAATTAATATTCTTTGTATCTATTTAAAATTGAACTTTGCAACGAAATAATCACGATTCCGTCATAAATTATTACACAGTACCGATGTCGATGAACCTATATAATTTTGCATTAATAAATTGACTACTATTATATTTATAGGGAGATAGAAAGAAACTAGTTTTCATTATTGACACTAGAAGAGCAAAAATTTTGATAAAATATCAGTTTCATACGAAAATATGAAATATTATTATTAATTTCGGAAAGGTTGGCCTAAATCCTAAAAGAATATTTTGTACACGACTCTACATCTTAGTAAATGATCTTCTGTCTCTATGGCTTGCTTGCAAAATCTGCAGATGTCATCCTCTGCCAAGCCTATCATCTCAACGTGGTATTTGACGAAGCAGTGGTCTGTCGGAAGACCAACCACTAATTTAAGGTCTTTTCTAGTACTTTATAAAGAATCATCACAACTTTTTGCTCACGCCTTGACTGATATACCCTGGTAACTACATTGGGATTACTTTGTTTCTATTTCCTAATGCTTTTAGAGTTTGTTTATACTCCCATGCAAGCTTAGACGTGTACTCTATAACCTTCAATGCCTTCAAGGCGTATTTCTTTCAAACAAACTCGTTAACGCCATCTATTGGCCGATTGTAAAAATTTAAAAGGAAACCCTCGTATCAATGCACTTTTGCTTTGTGTCGATTTAGAAAAAATATTTTTATGTGTCAATAAGATATTGCATTGAATAGAAAGCTGTTCTACAGTGAACAGCATCCAATTTACAAAAAGTTTTGGTGTAGTTTGCCACGATCTGGAATAAATTTATCAAATATTGGACGTCCAAAGTAAAAAATATCAAAACACAAAAAACTATTGATGAATCGAAAGAATATGTGAATGATGATTGATCGGATACTTCCATAGCTAGCTCCAAGTTTTTCCGATATTTGAAGCAAACTTAAGCATTATTTGCGCGTTCAATGAACTTGTACGTGCACTTTGTAGCCTTTAGGGCCTCCAAGGCCGCTTGGCTATCGGAGAGAGTGTAAGTGTTCTTTCTAGAGAGGTTCCTATTCAAACACTTTTTGGTTATTGCTAGCATTCTATCTGAAAAATAGTGCGTGCTGGCGTTTTGGTTCAAAAATTCCCTGCTTGTGCTAATTTTGGTCCGTTCTGGTCCTAAGTATGGTGTCGCTGCCTTTTTTTGGCAATGCTGTCTGCTTCCTTTTCGCCTTGTATTATACTCTGGTGGCCTATCCTGGTAGCCGCATTAGGGTTACTTTGTTTTTGTTAGCAACGGTGAGTGAAGACCCTAGTGATATGAAGGGCTGGCATTTTGGTCCTTAAATGCCCAGTTCCGCATCTTGCGTTAGCTTAGAACGTCTGTGTACCAAAGAAATACATTTCGAGCTTGAAAAAGATATTTATTGACCCATGATTGGTGGTTATTGATCACCACTTCAGATAGAATATCGTTGTCCATCATGCTATGAAGTTGATCAATTGGTTTATCACTGCTTTCTAGTTTTATCCGTTTGGCTAACGGAGAGATTGTAAGTGTACTTTCTAGAGATGTTCCTATTCAAACACTTTTTGGTTATTGCTAGGACTCTGTTTGAAAAATGGTAAGTGCTGGCGGTTTAGTTAGAAAATTCCCAATTCAGCTGCTTGTGCTAGTTTTGAATCAACTGTATACCAGAGAGATACATTTCAAGCTTGATGAAGATCATTATTGATTACCATATCTGTGTCCATCATGCTATGTACCTGGAGCTCTGGTGTTAACTATGAAGTCGTTGCCTCTTTTTTCTTTATTACTAGGTACACCCTGGCGGCCTGATAGCCACATTATGGTTACTTTGGTTTTTGTTAGCAGCTCTACCTGAAAAATGGTGAGTGAAGTTCCTAGTGATATGAAGGGCTCGCAGTTTGGTCTGTATACCAAAGAAATACATTTAATAAAGCTTGATAAAGATCTTTATTGACCAATGATTGGCGGTTATTGATCACCAGTTCTTGCTATGGATCCGGTCCATTGGTGTATCACTGCTTTTAGTTGTACCGATCCTGCAATCCTTAGGTGAGCTGTCAGATTTCCTAAATTTTTGTGTCTGAATTAGCACATGAGCGACTCAAATCCAACTTTTTTTACTAGAAGAGGTGAAGGGTAGATACATATAGCATCGCCTCTAAGACTGTGATTCTGTTTAGTTTATTCAAAGCTGGTCATTTTTCGAGAAACAATTAGTGATTAAGTAGCCGAATTTTGAACTTTTATCAAGAATAACTTGCTTTATGAATCAATCAAGAACTAGAATAGACGATTTTTGAAATAAACACAAAATCTCTACAGATTTATGTAATGTTTTTGATATATAACTTTCTAGGCCGCCAAATACTTTAGAGTGGTATTATACAGGGCTATTCAAAAAACCCATCGACTCATTTATCTTTAAAACAATTATACTAAAAAATTTTAAACATATTTGTAAAAGCGATTGTGGCGAAAGGATTCTGTAGTATCTTGTTGATGGTAATCATACTATTGTTTATTTATTTTATGGATGAAAATGAAAATTATCTTACCGTGTCTGTAGCTAATCTTGGTAAATACTTTTCCTTCTGTTCTTGATTACCCCATTTATTGAATACAGTGTTAACTAGAGTATTGTGGATATCTACTAAAGCAGCAACGGCAGGGTCTACTTTTGATAATTCTTCTACGGTTATTATTGCTGTCATGAAATTACATCCAGCTCCTCCATAATCGGAATTTATTTCGATTCCCATAAGCTAAAAATTCAAAGGCAAAAAATTAGGTCTACTCATATGGTACGAGATATGATATGTAATAATATGATAGATATTGAACGCTATTTGAATATAGAACCAACCCTTCCAAATTGAAAGTTAACTGTTAAAATTAGAGTTGTAAAAACCACGACGCTTTAAGGTTAAATTTCCACCGAAAACGAAAGTATTTTAATCAATCAGATGATCCGATTAACATTTGGTTGGTTTTTAAACAAAAAGTAACTAGATTTCTTCCTAAAAAAAAAAGTAAATTGCAAGCAATGAAAATAGGTACCACAAACACAAACCAATCTTCTTCTGGATGGTTACCAAACCTTTCCAAAATAAAAATAAAGTAAAAATGACCATAAGGACAAAACTACAAGGTTAGATTTCAACAGGAAATTAACTTTTAATCAATCAGATGATTCGATTAACATTTGGTTGGTTTTTAAACAAAAAGTAACTAAATTTGTTCCTAAAAAGAAGTAAAATGCAAGCAATAAAAATAGGTACCACAAACCCAAACCAATCTTCTTCTGGATGGTTACCAAACCTTTCCAAAATAAAAATAAAGTTAAAAAATGGCAGAGATCATCAAAATACAAGGTTAGATTTCCTCAGAAAATAAAAGTGTTCCAATCAATCAGACAAAAAAAAGGAACTAGATTTCTTCCTAAAAAATACTTGCTAGCAATGGTTATCACTAATCCAAAATTAAGCCCTATATTTTTGTAGCTACCAAAATTAAAAGTGAGTTTAAGAAATCACGTAGCAATAAAAAAAGTTTGATTCTCACTGAAAACGATGAAGATTTTTCAAATGTGCTTCAATCCATCAGTTGATTTCACTAACATTTGCTTGGTTCTAAGCAAAAAGTAAACAGATTTCTTCCTAGAATTATAATTAGTATGCAACAAAAGTGACCTTCAACTAAAACTAACCCTTTTTTTGTGTGACTCTCAAACCCTTCCAAATTGAAAGTAAAATTAAAAAATAACAGCTTCAAAAATCAGAAAGAAACTCGCACTTCAATCAATCATCTGATTCGACTAACATTTGGTTGTTTCCAAACCAAAAGTAACTAGGATTTTCCCTAGAATTATAACTTGTGCGTAATATGAATGGATACCACGAACCAAAATTAACCCTTTTATTTTGTGTGTACCTGCCAAACCCCTCAAAATCAAAAATGAAGTGGATAAATAACAGGAACAAAAAAAATTTGAATCCAAAGGAGATTTTGAAAAAGCATTGCGAAGATTTTTTGCATCTAAGCGCAAAGAATGGTTTTACCAAGGTCACAAAAAGTTTGCTGAATATTGGGCTGAAGCCGTTGAATACATTGGGCTATAATTCGAAAACAAAAGCTTTATTTTTATATGATTATTTAATAAACAAAATGAACAATGAAATCCGACACTATTTATATTTATAGTTTTCCTTATAGAATTGCAATTTTTATGCATAACATTGCTTTTACTAGATCTTGCATGTATCTATCTTCTAAACTTTAAATACGATTTGTCGATTTGTACAAGGTAGGTTTTGAAAATGCTGACGGATCACAACAAAAGGCAACGTTGGTATCGACCCCAGTAATTATCATCTCGTCCTTGAATTGAAGAAACATGTGGGAACGCATTTCACAACCGACAAAGATGTGAAAGAAGAGGTTTCAAGCTATCTTTGCTTCTAATAAAGCTCAAACATAAAAGATGGTACACCATGCAAAAATGCAGTGCTTATGTCCAAAAATATGGAGGAGTTTAAGTTTTAGTTTTATTCAATACCAATCAACATGTTTTTGATTGTTAAAATACTGAAACAGCTGCCAAACTTTCTTTCCGTGTATTCCGTAGAGGCACTAGAATCAAATCTAGTTTTAAATCTAACTTTTGAAGTTATTAACAAGTAATGAGGCAGTGATAAAAGTAAATACTTACCCCGCTATCGAAACACATTTTCAAAACTGAATCTTTGATCTTTCCTTCATTTTCCATTTCCCTCACGTACGGAGCTATTTGTTCTTGAGCTAATCGAGCCACTAGAAAAATAAATATATTCAGGTAATTGTTTATAAAGAATTAGGTGATTTAATGGACCACATGACAAATTAATGAATAATATTTTGGTTTTTGGTGAAAATGTTCATTCCATATAATGCAAGCATACTGGGAGATGATGGGAAAGGAAGTTAATGAACACACTAAAATTTTTGCACCGCATGGTACATTTGAAATACGCGCGTTCATCGGTTTGGTAACTTTTTTTTTAACAAATTGGTACGACCTTATTTAATGTCTCGAAGCACAGATATAAATAAGTGATAACCGTAATATTGAACAGCCAATTATATATAGGTAGGCATATGTCGGCCAAATCTCTCGAAAAATCGGAATAAGAATAAGAATAAGCATGTTCGTGCTTTAAACAGTTGTGTCTGTGTCATGGTAACAACAATTGTCGTATTCGCCGCTACCAGATAATTTAACTGTGTGAAAGACGTACCAGGAATTGTTAAAAACGGACTCTGTTGCCGACGCGCCGCGATCTGGATGAACGGTATCCGAAACAACTGATGAAAATATGGTAAATGTGGCGGTGGAAGAACTTCAAATATCCGATCGTTCTTTACGCTACCTGGTAATGCTGGAAGATGTACGTGGGCAAATGAACAACGATCCAACATTGGCGAACATGCATGCAGGACGTACCTCAATGTTCATTTAGCAGAATGGATTAGCAGCACCGCCTTACCCTTAAAGCAGGGAGCAAATGATGCTTATATATACACATATGTGTATAAATCTTCTATGTTCATGCAATATTGAATATATGTTAGTGGAACTCAATCTCACGGTATGTCAGTATCAGTTTACGTGGCACGAGTCCGATTTCCGTGGTGCCTGGATTTGACCATTTTGTAAATCGACACAAAATAAGTCGAAAATGAAGAATAAAATTTGTCGATATCTCGCTTCATTTCGAGATATCGATGTTTTCTGGCAGAGCAGCTGATTTTGAACGAAATTTATCCTGTAGGGAAGTGCGTCAAAATCATAGAGAATCATCGCATGAAAATGTTCTCGATTTAATTCTATCTTTTGGCCGAGATGAATGTTTCAAGTATCTGTAAATAACTCAAATAGCACTCGCATGACAGAGCGTTCTGAGTTTGTTCACAATTAAAAATGTCAATCTTAATGATGGTACAAGGTGTCCAGAAAGGGTATCGGGTATTTGTAAGTTCAAGTAAACAAAAAATATTTATAAGCAATAAAAACTTTTATTGTTTTTTGATACCATATGAAATGGAAAATGATTTGGAAAAGATGATGTTATCCAAATGATGACCGTTACGCGTTGCTGGCACTCTTCTAAACGGGAACGAAGATTGGCGATAACACGTCGACACAAAGCTCTTGATATTGCTGCTATTTCTGACCTGATGTTTTCCTTCAATTGGATTAGGTTCGTTAGATTATTTTGATAAACCTTACTTTTAAGGTATACCCATACAAAATAGTCAAGCTAAGGTCGGGGCTTCTGAGAGGCTAGTTGATGTTACCCCTTCGCGAAATGACTTTATTAGGGAATAATTCGTTCACAATCGAGTCATTCGAGGTATGGCAAGTGGCCCCTTCTTGCTGGATTCACGTTCTTGAGTTGAAACTTGCAAACTCCTGCAACTCTGGACCAAAAAATTTCGCAACACGTCGCAGTAACGGTCACTATTCACATTGATTGCTCGGCCTCATTGAACTTCATGGAAATGAGGACCAATAATTCCTTTAGCAGACATAGCGGCCCAAACAACGACCTTTGGGCTGTGCAGGGGTCGTTCATGCTTTCTCACTGCCCAGTACCGACAATTCTGCTTATTAACCATGACCATTCATGTGAAAATTTGTTTCGTCGTTTTCAAAGTTGTTAAATCGCTGCATCATTTCGTTCGCAAAATTCAGTCGATTAGCATAGTCCGTATCCTTCAATTCTTGAACCAATTGAATTTTATAGGCTTTTAAAAGCAAATCTTCTTTTAAAATCCAATGTAAGGTCGATTTTTTGATGTATAACGCTTGGCTTCGCTTTCGGATGGATAAAGATGGATTTCGACGAACCGAACGAGGGCGACCAGAGTTTTGAATTTTAACTGTTGCACCTATATTCTCGAACATCCCGATCCATTTCCTAATGCTATCGTCACTTGGCGTGGCGTGGCGTGTACGATATTCCGCACGATACAGACGTTGAGCAGTCACTATTGAATCACCGTTACGATAATACGCTAGTACGCAAAATGCGCGATGTGACCCCGAGTACTGTTTCATCTTGACTAAAACTCCACAAAATGGCGGATCCCACGAACCCCTTCTCGCTCCCTTTCTTGGCGCGCAAACAAATACCCGATACTCTTTTTGGACACCTTGTATTAGACCTCGTAGACGAACACAACAGTGAAATTGGATGAATACTGACTTTATTGACAGTAGTTTTTATATCTGACGCAAGGTTCGACAACATGAAAAAAAAAGTGAAGTAATAAAAGTCACTGCAAACTACGCAGGCGCGGTACCATCTTATTACTATTCTAATTTCACGATGACACTGCTTTCGCCATGACAGTCACAACAGATGGTAATGTCAAATTTGACATATTCACATCAGTGTTGCCATATCTCGAAACTCTCGAAAGATGTGTGTAGAGGACAATGTAGCTCAAAATCAAAATTGTATCGATATATTGTAGCTTAACTTACAAACATGTATGTAAATAGTAATTAAAAGTATTATTCTATTAGATAACATCGGATTTGACAGAATGTGACAAACTTACCTGTTTCTTTCATAACAATTTCATCTTCACTCAAATGAGTTAAGGGAAGTCTACTACTGACGCTGTTTGCTTCTTCAGTTTGAGTTTGTTGACGGTGTACTGTTGTAACACTCGCATTTCTTCTACTAAATTTGTTCACATTTCTTGCAATCTGGAATAGTGAACAAACCGTTAGATGCTGAAGAATCCAAGTAATAGGTTTGTTCCAGTAGTGTGCTCTGATCATGTTCTGATCTTTGATGCACTACGCATGATTTGACTACGATGTATTACGAATCCTTATCCACCGTACACGGGTAAGGAAAATAAGAAAATCATAATTTTTTGCTTTTATACAGTTTCAACTTAACATAACCAGTAGATAAACTTTTTGAAAAAGTCTGTCTTCAGTTTTAGCTTGCCAAAATTTATATTGTGTATATCCCTCATTTTATCCATGTATCATCTAAATTAAAAATATTTCTACTTTGTTTTCTCTTTTATTTTATAGTCCTCAGATACTATTTTCTTTGCCAAACATCAATAAAACTTATTTCTTTTAATAATTTTCATAATCTGCAACGAAGTAATCCTTATCATCTTGTCGTATCACAATAGCTTTATCCATTTTCAGAAAAAGAACACATTCATTTTTCTTGGAAGTCTTCCTCTGTAATGAATTTGTAAGTCGTAGATTTCTCAACACCAAGAGTACTACAAACTAATTCAACTGGGTTATCAACACTTTTATATAAATATTTGTCTGTAAATGATTTGGAACAATTTTCAGCCCATGAAAATGTTCCATTATCATATTAGACTGCATCTTGCAAGCTGGAGCTAAATTTAACTGTTAAGAATACTCAACTTGAACGTCTTTACTATATGAAACAAACTACAATCATATTTTGGGTGAAATTTGTTGAGAAAAGATGCTTGAAATCAAAATAAAACAAAATTTCTAACATTCATTGGCAAGTAGGTTAGTTGGAGAAATATAAACAGTTTTTATTGACTTCAGAAAATAAAATATATGAATTAGGGGGAAAACCAGAAGAGAGAGCAAACTAACTGAAACATAACAAATATAATTTTGAAAAAGTATCGACCTTTAACTATGTAGGAATAACGTTGGGACAAACAACCAGAAACAGGATAAAGGAAAGGGCTAACAAGCCTTTTTAAGAAACAAAAATCTGTTAAAAAACAAAAACATTATAGCACTTAATATAAAGAACTGGAGGGCAAAATGCCGGAACCGATAGGAATGGTAAATAATAACAAAAGCAGCCAAAACAAACGATAAACTATAAAGAAAACAAAAATTAGAAAACGAGTAGTAATCCACCTCAAAAAAGGATTTTAAAGCGCTATAAGTTATAGCCATAATCCAAAGGATTGAAAGGCTTGATGATGATGATGATAAAGTAGATACTTACGACACGACTTTGTAATCTTTGATACACGGTTTGGTTTATCAAAACTTTATATATTGTTCTGTACAGCTTATGGTTATAAAACACCAATAAATTATATTAGTTCAGGTACATTTATGAAAATTTTAGGAAACATTTAGATTATTCTGTAATAATATTTTTTCTACCCCCATTTCTGTAAATGACATTTAACAATAAAATGCAAGTAAACTTAAAACTTCTTGGCTTTATTAAGTTACAATCAAATTTTCATTCACGAAGACTTTATTTGGTCTGTTTACACAAATTTACTCAATTAAAAAACAAAAACTTTTAGCATGAGCGAGATTTAGATTGAAAGAGTGATGCCCCTAAATGTAGGCAGCACATTATGCAATTTGTTTTAAAAATAGGACACGTTTTCTTAAGTAGCATGCTATGAGTGGGCGTAGAAAAAATATAGTTCGTTACACGAGACGCACTTATCAAATTTTTCACTTCGTTCATAATGGGTTACTTACAACTCTTGTTACGTAATATACTATTAAAATTACTATATTAGTTATTATAAATTATGTTTTATTACTCTGTCATGTATAAAAATAGACTATAATGGCCGCCATATTTCTCAAGTCATCTGTCATTTCATATAAATATGATAGATAAATTAGTTTCAATAATTATGTGATAATATAGGTACACCCTGTATAAATATGTTACAAAATATATGAAACACAACCTAGATATCTAATTAATTTTTATCTGTGGTACGTTGGTGTTCTTTTTGGATTACTATGCTCTGCACAATCAACGTTTTGATATTATTTTATTGTTACTATTTGTGATAACCTTGAAATTTTATTTATTTATAATCAAAGCTGCTCGTCGTTATCTGTTATCATTTAATAAAGTATAATTGGCTATTTTTGATAAAAACGTTTTAAAAATTACTATATTTGACATACTTTTTTCCAAATTTCATTATACAATTGTTACCGTTTATTCAATTTTTATTTAACGTCGACAGATTGATGAAATTTTAGTTTTAAAATTTTTACATTCTAACTTTGGAATTATTTAGGTTTACATTTAAAATTCATAATTACAAGACTTGTTGGAGCTTAATTCAATTGTAAAGAGTTGGGGGAGAGTGGGAACTGTTATGAAAAAATGTCTGTAAATCCGATTCTGCTGAACTAATTTTTATAAACTTGATGTTGTTTCAAAGAGCTTTTGTCCAGCAATACAAAATATATAAATTCTAACCAATTTAATTAACAAGCTGAATGCTACAGGGTAGGTCTTCTAGAAGTAAACTCAATTAACATTTAAATAGCGAAAACTGCATGTGGATATCTTTTTTCTGTCCCTATATACGAAGTCTGACTATTAAATAATGAGACTCGTTACGAAAAAGGAAAAATTATTCTACATTCGAAAAAAACGAATGGGGTACAAAACGGGCTCAGTTCACGTCTGGTACCCTGTTTAAACTAAACTTCCTCACAGGCAGGTACATTTTACTGGTCTATTTACGTTATATATATATATATATATATATATATATATATATATATATATATATATATATATATATATATTTTGAGACTCTCTTATTTTAGTACCCGACTTAAATATCAAACAAGCATTGTATATAAACCCATTTTACTTCTACTATTATCAATTGTTGTCCTTTTGGAATGTCATAAACCTTTCGTAGAATGTTTAAAACGACTTTTCGAGGATGTATGACCGCTGTTGGTGTAAGTTAACAAACACAATAGGCCTATTTGGATACCTAAAATAATTAATTTGCCTTGAATATCTAATTTCATACTGCTAGAAAAGCTTTGTACACGGCACAACAAGAAAATTAACTAGAGATCGAGTAGATGCAGATGCCAATAAAGATGAATGAACAAATTGTCGAGTCAATGACTATTTTCCCTTGTATTTATCCCAAAATTTTGGATTTGTCTATTTCAAAATCTACCCTTTGCCGGGGGATGCTTTTTACTGACGTTGGATGCCACCCCTTTTTTGGAATGAGCAATTTTTCATCTAAAATCGATAAATTGGCCAACAACTTTTGTTCCACGAAGTTTCTTCTTTAAGTTAATATCTTTTGACACATTTTCAGACGGTTTTTTGTGAATAACTGGAAAAATATATATTTAATCGAAAAATCTGTGGAAAGCAAATTTATCATACGAAACAGGTTAAACAAATACTTAAACGAACAATCGGACGGGTTTGAAAATAGGACAATACAGAATGATAGCTATGAGTAGGGACTGAATTTGAAGCTGTTATCTATCGGCCTAAAACAAGCATATGATCCAATATTAGGAAAACACAAGCTCTGGCAAAACTTGGAAAACCTAAAAAATTAATACAATTGGTGAAAATGTCACTAAACAAAATCGAAAACATAATAGCCATAGAAGGAACCTTTTCCGAAACAAAAAAAGGCTTAAAAGACCCGTTATCCGTAACAGTGTTGTTTAATTTCCTACTAGAGGTGATTCTCAGAGATAATAGATTACGATCCCAACGAATGATTTACAGTATTAACCTTTTCACTTCTAGTATTATTTTATCGATAATATCTGAAATTCATTTGAATCCGTGTATGGATCTATTTTAGACGGTTGCAGCAGTCAAATGTTGAAAATCTTGAGCCCTACTTCAGGGGTGGTGCGCAAGCACGGAATATTCGTCAAGACTTACTAAAATGGAGCAAAACCGGGAAAACTCACTGACCCGACTATAGGAGGCCATCGCAGAGAAAAGAGATTGGCAAGAGGCAATAAAACAGTTGAAGCTCCAGGAAACCTATTAAAGTCTAAATATATCTCCAGGATATCTAATTTACAGGACAGTTGTACCAGAAAGAAAGAGGAAAACAGGCTGAATGCATGGGGGGAAAGAAGTGTTTGGAGGGATACGAGTGGAACAAGATGAATGGTTTGAATTTGAAAATTTGAAAGGTTATATGGTCAGGTAGAGATCCGCTATATAGTAAAGGTAAAAAGACGGCGTTGGTTGAGGCATATAGCCAGAATGGAAAAGTGACAAAAAACCTTAACAAGTGAAGAAGGCGCAAAAAGAAGAAGAAAGCGTCCACGAAGAAATTGGTTAGATGCATGTAAGAAAGACACAAGTTAGAGAACTGGCGCAATGCAGCCGTGAACAAAAGGAGTTGGAGAAAAGCAGTAGAGAGACTTCAAGCCATGGGCCTGCTGTGCTACATATATATATATATATATATATATATATATATATATATATATATATATATATATATATATATGTATATATACATATATATATATATATATATATATATATATATATATATGTATATATACATATATATATATATATATATATATATATATATATATATATATATATATATATATATATACAACCCAATACAAACAGAAATATTGCTTGTTTAAAGTTGATTGGTGTTTCCAAACGTTAAAATGGAAAATTTCTATGTACCATACAATAACCAAAAACCCATGCTTTTGTCGGGGAAAACTAAATTTCCTCTTTGTTTATTAACGACGCAGAAAGTTTTTATAATAAATAGTAAATAATGCGATAAATATGACAATCGTATATTGTAAACAAATTTTTAAGAAAAATATGTGAAATTAAAGATGGGATATTAAGGTTAAAAAAGAAGCAGTAGAAAATCAGTACTCGGCGATTAACGTAGTCACTTGGACCTTTAAAAGATACCATACATACGAATACCATACGATACCATACGAATTATTCGAGATTCGGAAGGTATTATTGTATGTCAAATGGTATTACGTAGGATTAGTGTATTTCGAAATGATCACAGAAGATCGAGCTATCAACGCCGAGGTATATTGTGGATAGATGATGCGAATGTATGAGGTTTTATCCAAGTTTAGTTGACCGAAAGCGATCGAAAGTTACGCAGCATAAGATAAAAGATTGTGGTGGTATGAAACTTCTACAGCATCCATCATTTAGTCCGGACCTTGCACCATCATACTACTATTTATTTTTTGAATCTAAGACAAAAGAATGATTTTAACAAGGTCTCAAAGGGATAAACCGTTAGAATACGATGGGAACTAAACGAATTATGAAGCTTTTCTTATGTATCCTTATTTAATACACAAAGTGGAAATTCGAAACGGACATTATGACATGAGACACCCTCTATAAAGTCAAGTTATAACATGCTACTTATATAACATGGGAGTAAAGCGCCTTTTTCTCCCCGGGAGGAGAAGTAGGACTTTCCTCCTTTGTTATACAAATAAATATTATTCTATCCGAGGATTTAGCAGCCCCGAAGTAATAAATTCCCTTTTTGCTTAGTTATTAACCTCTGTGTACACATAAAAATCTCTTATCGTAACGTACACATCGGAAGATATCGTACTCTTTGACCGGGTTTCAAAATAAATATCGGAAAATATTGGTTCGTCGATTGATTTCTAACAATATTTACTTTAAAAAATAATAATTGTCTATATTATTTTCTATTTAAAATACGTATCAGAAAACTATTTACCTTCAGTTTGTGAAGACAATAATTTGGTTATCGAAACGCGTGTCAGACACTATAATCGTGAATGTTGGTATAAACAGTATATTCAGTATGAATATCGGAGGTTTATCGAAATGGCAGTATGGATTTAGGAAAGGTAGACAGATTCTCGATGGGGAGAAGTTTTGCAGGATAACCGCGAAAGCAGAGGCCTGTTCATCTACCCATCGCCGCTGACGTGCATGCATAACCATAGACATTAGAAAAGTCTTTAATAACGCATCGTGGCAACACATTCCCAACGAGGCCCAACACTGTGGAACATTTTATATGATGGGCTCTTTAGAATAGGGATACCACAAGGAGTTACACTAACTGGCTTCGCAGACGACGTCGCCGAACATAGCACTGCAACTCGTGGGAAACTGGCTTAAAAACAAACGTCTAGAGCTAAATTCAGAAAAAAAATCAAATAAAAGGAAAATTGGGCAATTATGGCTCAATGTAAAAGGTACGCCTACTAAAGAAGTGAAGTACCTAGACGTTCAGCTAGGCACGAAACTAAGATTTAAAAAGCACGTAGAGAAGTCCATAGCAAAAGAAGAGAGAATTCTTTCAGCTCTGGCGAGTATAATGTTAAACATTGGCGGTACTAGTACATCTAGAGGAAAATCAGAGCGTGTTCCATAGCCAGATTTTGTATAGCGCACCAATATGGCATATTGTCTACGAACCAAAAACTTTTTATCGCAAAGCGTTTGTTGGAGAATTGATACTAGGTTCAACTCAATAATCTAAACATCGGCCATCGGTAAATCAAACTTGATTAAAACTATTTTGTTTACCAACATGATAATTGTCCACACTACCCGCATAATTCAACAATGGTTTCGACAAAACAAAATTGAAACTTCCCAATGGCCGGCAAATAGTCCTGATACAAATCCCATTGAAAATTAATGGGGGTCGTTGGTAAAAAAAAGTTACAAAAGGAATTTTCGTCCCAGAAATCAAGAAGAGCTATGGGAAGCCATTGAAACAATTCACTCCATTTCAAGAAGATTAGAAAAATTGATATGAAAGAATCAAGCTCGAATTAATTACTAACAAATTTCTTCTCCCATTCAATTATTTATTGTCAAATATTTATTCTTTTATATAGTATTTTATCATTACAAGGTGTCCACAAAGAGTATCGGGTATTTGTTTTCGCGCCACATTCGAAACGGAGCGACAAAAGGGAGCGGGGAGGGGTTCGTGGCGTCCGCCATTTTGTGGAGTTTTAGTCAAGATGGAACAGTACTCGGGGACACATCGCGCATTTTGCGTACGAGCGTATTATCGTAACAGTGATTCAATAGTAAGTGCTCAACGTCTGTATTGAAGATCAACGAGGCCGAGCAATCAATGTGAATAGTGACTGTTACTGCGATATGTTGCGAAGTTTTTTGGTCCCAGAGTTGCAGGAGTTTCCAGGTTTCAACTCAAGAACGTGGTTCCAGCAATATGGAATACCTCGAATGACTCGATAAAAGTTGTGAACGAATTATACCCTAATAAAGTCATTTCGCGGTAACATCAACTGGCCTCCCAGAAGCCCCGACATTAGCCCGCTTGACTTTTTTGTATGGGGATACCTTAAAAGTAAGATTTATCAAAATAATCCAACGAACCTAATCCAATTGAAGGAAAACATCAGGTCAGAAATAGCAGCAATATCAAGAGCTTTGTGTCGACGTGTTATCGGTAATTTTCGTTTCCGTTTAAAAGAGTGCCAGCAACGCGTAACGGTCATCATTTGGATAACATCATCTTTTTCAAATCATTTTCCAATTCATATGGTATCAAAAAACAATAAAAGTTTTTATTGCTTATAAATATTTTTTGTTTACTTGAACTTACAAATACCCGATACCCTTTCTGGACACCTTGCATTACTTCTATTCTGTATTTTCAAGTTTTGTTATGAATACTTTCATGGTAAACTATCTTAATCCTTCCAGTACAAGAGACGAATCTATCCAAATGATTATCGGGGTCTTTACTGAAATCAAACCGGAAAGCAACCAATACGATTTGTTTCAATGTTTTCATTATGTAGCTCAGTTTGGTGATAACATCGTTTCACCTTGTATGCTTCACTGTACATCACTTTGAGCATTTTTCCTAATGCGCAAGGAACGCAGTTCTTCTAGGTCTATTCAGAATGATGGAGTGAAAACAGTATTTGTTTTTATGGATACAATAGCAAAAAGAATTTTTTTAGTTCTAGTGAGTGATGGACTTTAGAAGAAAAAAAGATACTCCACTGTAATTTCCAAGCATATCTGGTAACGAACAAATGGGTTTGAACCGTAAGGATGGTAACAAATATCAAAGTAAATTTACACAACTAAAAAATTCCAAAAATCTGTCCCAAGACTTGTATGCCATTTCAATGAACCAAACATAAATAGTTTGTAATTTTTAAATGAAACCCTGTAACTCGAAAAGGAACCATATTTCATCTGTGACAACATGGCTATCTTCAATTTAAAAAGTCAAGGTCTCTACTATCGATGCTAATGCAACAGTTCATTTTATAATCTACAATATTTTGCTTCACTAATAACATAGCATAATATATATCAAACAATAACTTTACAAAATCGTCAATATTATTAGTTTTCGTAACAGTTTCGTTATCAAAAAAGACTGTTGTTCATTAACATGCAGGACCTGATATATAAATATATTCTCAAAAAGTTTTCGTTTTCAATAACAAATTACCTAAACTACATTATTTATAAAACATACTGTATAAATTGCTAAATACCGCAGATGTTTTTATTGATATACACAAGCAGAAATATTACACAAAGTTCTATAAGATGTTAATTAATAAAAACGACATTAAAAATAAAATTAATTTAGAAATAATGTTAAAATAAATCAATTAATTTTCCATAAAATTATCTAATGTAGAAAAAATACGTAGAAGTGGTTATTTTGTTCAACATTCGAAACACATTTTTATTAACGATTCTTGACAATAATGCATACGCATACGAAACTGTATTTATAGTTTAGAATTTTCCATTTACCAAACAAAGATTACATCAATAATTAAAATTTACGAAAGTGAAATAATCTTTTTAGTATGCCTTATATTTTAACTACATTATATTATTAAAAATTCATTACCTGTCTTGTAATCGAATTCATTATGATGATTTTGTTAAGACTCAGCTCCGAAGTCGAAGAATGTATGGTCTCGATTTTAAAAGTCAACTGGTTTTATTATAAATGATGCCATAGGCGCACCTAAATTTAAATTATTCAACAGTAAATAAAATTGGGCTCTATTTTTGTTTACTATTGATCTATGAATATCGCAATGTGGAGATAATAAATAAGTTTAACATATTAGAAGTCAAAGATCACATATTGACGCAAGCGTCGTTTTTATGAGACCATTTTATAAATTTGTGTAAAAAACTCGATCCCTTCGTTAAAAAGAATAGTAATGTATATTTTAAATAGAAATATAATCTCTAGCTACAATAATCAATATTCAAATAAACAAGAGAGTGAATTTTTATAATATTAATAGTAAATCATAAGATGTACAGTCCATCAAATTAATCTTTGACGTCATTCTACTAACAGTGGAAATACTTACAATACGTTCATTTGTTTTTTAAGTAAAGACATACGTTTTGTTTTATTAATTTCGATCCTTTCTGACAGATGTCATTTTTTTTAATCTTGACACCCACATTTTCATTAAGCGTGTAGATTTAACATAGAGTTACTATTAAAGATAAATAAATAAATATCAAGTGATTCCTAAATGCTGATAGAGAAAAAACATCGGTATACCACTCTCTATCTCCCCCTACTCTACTCTGATTGGATCGCCGGGACGTCCAAGTTTTGAGTGACGGGAACGGCAAAGAACTCGGAAGCGATTAGAGAGAGATAAAAATGGTAAACCGATGCTCTTTCCTTTACTACCAATAGTACCATTCCACCTACATACTAACTCCATGAATTTTAAAGAGGTTTATCATTAGCATTGAAATATACTTTGAAAATAAGCTTTTCTCAAAATTACTCAAGTATTTATATTTTATAGCGAATAATCTTTGTTTGTATACGATTAAAATTATTGTGTACTGATGTAGACCGTGAAGCAGGTCCTGTTCCAATAAATTGTCGAAGCTAAAGTTTGGTGGATGCGCCGGGTATTTCTTGGAAAGTATATTTATTTGTTTGTGACCTATTGTTCTTTGTGGCCTGTGACCATTTCCAAAAAGGTGTTTTGGTTTGTATACGGCAAAGTAAATATTTCCAGAAATCGAATATTCTGTGATGATATTATATAAAACGAGGCTCTAAACATAGTGAAAACATCGGGATAGTGAAGAGTAAAGCAAACTGTGGATTTAAATAAATTAGATGATAAGTGTTAGTGAATAGTTGTATAAATAAATAAATAAACAAACGTAAATATCGTTATGTGATTAAAAACTGTTCAAATAAATAAGAACATTACAGTACTATATCTAAGAATCTAACAATGTTCTACTTTGTTTTACAACAAGCCTGTAAAAATGCGTAAATTGTGCGTGGTTGTATATTTCTTTATAAGTAATTAAAAGATTGTAAATTAGCAGATACAAAATAATCTTCAATGAATATTAGAACTTCTATCTAATATCGGAATTCTTCACTTTATCAAAAAACTATTAAAAACTATGTAGTTAGAACCATGTCAACAATATATTTGTTAATCTATATACTATTTACGCACACGACAACGTAGCAATAGCCACTTCGTTTTGGCTTCCAAACATTTTATCTTGTGATTGTTAGATATAACGTGAGGGTAAAGGTCAATTTTATAACAAAACAAAGTCGTTGTAGAAATATTCAGAAGATTTGAACAGGTGGAAATAATTTTGTTTATTAATAAACACAAGGACATTTATTTATCTGAACACAGAATAGTGTTTTTTGTGAAAATATAAAATAGACAAAAGGATGTGAAAATAGAGTAAACTCACGATACCTACCTATTTTAAACGTGAAAAACCAACTTCAAATAAGCCCAGGGTTCATTTCTAATGCAATTCGAGGGCGAAGTGAAAACACAACGCTCATCATACTAGAAACAATATTAGCATTTCTAATGTCGAATTGTAAGATTTCGTACTTTGATTTCAAATTATATAATGTTTCGGTATAAGAAATTCATCGTTTATTTTTGTATCCATATTTAATCCAAAATACGGTCCAATTTAACTTAACCTCAAAAAACAAAAAAATGGTGCAAAAGCGCATGTGCAACCACTGTTCGCAGTCTTTGGCAAAGTTCATTAGAAATGTGCCAGGTGCGTGCCACTTTCCCTGTGAATTTTATTAGAAATGTACATTTATAGTGTGCAATTTTAACATACCCTATGATTCAGGGAAACAAACAAGTTTCTAATTTGGTATAGGTAGTGTTAAGAAAAATATTTGGAGAAGTTCAAACATTGCAACGAGAATGGAAAAGACGTACTAATAATAAAATATTGACCTTGTTTGTGAGATCGAAATTAACAAGCAAAGTTTTAACAAAAACAGCAATTCTTATAAATCTTTATGATAGTGAATTTTCTTTCGTGTTAACTATGGAAGTATGAAGCTCTTTCTTATTTCCACGTTTGGTCCTTTTTAATAAATAACGTTCTTATGACACAACTCTTAAAAATTTTATCTCAATTTCTGCTTTCACCAAATTATTTATTTTGTAATTTGTTATTTAATATTTTTATCTCGCATATATATGTCTGTTATCAGGTGACACCATAATAAATGGACTAGATACTTAATCCTGTTAATAATCTAATTCATTTGATAATGAATTTCTTATTTTGAAACTGTTACAAAAGTTCTTCTACATGTTTGTAAATTCAAGCTGTAAATATTATGCTAGCCCACACGACACATACACTTATTTAAAATTCTTTTATATATGAAACTAATCACATAAATTTTATAAATGAAGTGTAATAAATTGTTAGTTGATTTATTTTCAAAAACACATAAAAAGGTCTAAGAAATAAAAAGTTGAAGGTGATATTAATTTCATGTAACAATTGACAAAAATAAAACATACCATTCAGTTGATTAAAGTATGTAATACATCTTACATTAATGTATTGCTGGTGGCATGAACCTTCTGATTTTTGGGGGAAGAATAAAGAGTAAGCTCTACTTTTATAATTATTTATTATAATGATGCAATCCATTGAAATATGTTTTGGAGGCATTTAACAATTTTTACGTAACGGGTTAAATTTAGGTGGCTGTTTTGCTCACTGGTTCAAGACTAAAAAAGAAGCACTGTCAAAAAACTACATTTTAACTTTACCGTTGGTAAACCTTCTTTCATATCAAAAGTTTGTTCTGCTGTTGTCGTAAGTTTATACTTTACTAAAAATCTAAGTTCATCCTTATAGTTAAACAACTTTTATACGAATTTTCAAAAACTATGTATTCATTTAATTTAAAACTAAATGAAATGTATTTGTATTTTTCGTTAAAATTAATTTTGAAATTAGTTTCTGCATTTTTTTGTAAACATAACCTATATCGAGTCAACTTAACCATGTTTTTAGGGGTAAAAAACAGCGTACAAAATGAAATTCAACAAACTAGTGACTTCTTCGAGAAGCAAAAATAGGAAAAGGCATTTTACAGCTCCTTCTCACATAAGGAGAACACTTATGTCTGCACCTTTGTCTAAAGAACTTAGACAGAAGTATAATGTAAGCACCATGCCTATTCGTAAAGATGACGAAGTACAAGTAAGTTCTTTAAAATTAAATTAAATAAAAAATGATATATAAAACATAGATGTATATGTTTTAGGTAGTGAGAGGTCACTACAAAGGCCAACAAGTAGGAAAAGTTGTACAAGTTTATAGAAAGAAATTCGTTATTTACATTGAGAGGATTCAAAGAGAGAAGGCCAATGGAGCTAGTGTATATGTAGGAATCCACCCCTCAAAGGTTTGTATATTTTTCATGGTTAATATGTATTATACATGAAGAGTTTAATTTAAATACATTGATAAGGTATTATATTTCTTTTGAAGGTACTGCAGGCATTCTTTATTATGTTTTGTTTGTAAATTCCTTCATTTAAGGGTTGTTTCAAGATAAGCAACATTTGCATCAGCTCAATTTTGTGCTTTTTATCTGTGTCTTGAGCATCTTGATTTGTTCTATTATCAACACGATAAATAATTAGTGGGGCTCCACCAAATTCACTTAAAATTTTTTCCCCGTGCATTTAGGGTTGTTTTTTAGTGTTCCAAAAGTACCTTAAAGGTGGGGAAGACACATATTTCCTGACATAACACTCATCACCTTTTGCATGCATTTTGAATGTCAATAATTATCAAAATTTTGAACTGGTAGCTCTATAGTGACAAATTGCCAAAAAGCAGAGCTACCAGTTCAAAATTTAATACAATAGAAGAGGAAGAAGGAAAAGGAGGTTTATTAGGCTATCTTTTAATCTTTGTTTTTAAACTCATGTGCTATTGATGTAGATGACCACCTATTCCAATATTATTGACATTCAATATACATAAGGTAATGAGTGTTATGATGGAAAATATGTGAGCCCCTCATCTAAATATCTACCATCAACACCATTCTTTGCTTACTTCCATTGTAGATTTTCAGTTTTTCATTTGTTTTGATTATATTTATGAAATTACTCCCAAATAATCAACTTCAGTCTAAAATTTCTCATTTTTCATTTCTTTTTAACATCTTTATCATCTAAGATTGCAGCGAGATTTTTGTTTGGTGAATCTTGGTTTATTTCTTGCTACAATGACAAAGTAAATCAGTGTCGTAAATGCTTGTTTTGGTACTCATTTGTTAAATGGAGGTCACCCATTAAGTGATGGTTTGAAGAAGAGTTAGGGATGAGTTGCAAGATAAATGTTAAGGAAATTATGATTTCTATGGCCTATAATTTGACTCTGGTTTTGATAAATCCATTCATGGGAGTATGGGAAGAATAATATTAAAATTCTAGCACCTCTACAATGTTGAATGCTGTAACAAAAGACAAAACTTCCCTCTGTGTAAAACCAACAAATTTACATTTGTATTGTTATCTTTATGTTATAATATCTGCCATGTATTTTTCATATCTTTAATTATTGCACCAATCTTTGAAATAAATTTAAATGGCAACCACTCTATGTACACTACTACCCACGATATTTTTCATCCATTCTGTTCCCCAGAACAACTATATTAATAAAACCTTCACCGCCCAATTTGGCCACCCTGCCCATAGAATTTCAAGTTGCCTTTTTAGAAATTCCAAATTGTCTTTTATTATATTCTTAATTTCCTACCTGCATGCAATGCACCTATCCTCTTGAGTCACTATTTTCCGCATTGTTTCATGACATCATCTTCTACTTCTTTCCTTACATGAATCTAAGGGAGCTGTTTTTGATTCTAGCATTGACTGAATCAATCGTCCACTTGACATTGACATGACCACATTTCAAATACACCTAATTTGAATCAGAGCTACGCTGCTTCTAGAGGCTAGAGACGCGTGGAGGACATCGTTTAATTTCACACTTTGTAATCACAATATCACTTTGTACCTTCATTGTATTTCTTTCAGTTTAACATATTTAATTGAACTTTATTGTGTTACATATTCACCATCCATAGTTCATTATAGAGTCTCACATTTACAAATTTGGGACCCCTGCACTTCTCATTGTCACTGTTTGGTTTGCTTTCACTGTCTATTATTTTTTCCTCTTATTTGTCTTAAGTAACCCATGCAATATCCTCTTGATTGAAGTCCACTTTTTGGACAAAAAATATTTACTTTCACATCCATAACATTTAACTGATATATACATTTCTTCTTCTATATATTTCTTACTGTAAAAATCAACTTCAGAATTCTTTTTCTTGTCTATTATGATTATATGTCTTTAATTTTCAATTCAGTATCTAAAAGGCCCGTATAAGTCTGAGATTTAAGCAATCTGTCGTCTTTATGTCTTCTAAGTCTTTAACCAAATAAGATGTCTTCTCTGTAAACCGTATGTCTTTCGGGTTCACAGAATATCTTCCAACAGTTAATGATACATCTTCTGAGCAACTCCTTACAGGGTGTCTAGCCATCGGGAAATAGCGGGAATTTTTTGGTAGCGGGAAAAGACGGGAAAACAACGGGATTTTTTTTCGAGATCGGGAATTTTCGGAGAAATGCACAGAAAGTTGTAGTTTCAATACATAATTTGCTTCCTGCTAGCAAAATTGATATAGGATTTTCAACTAAGAGCGCATTGAAGAATGCTAAAATCAAGCCCTCTGGTGAATTATTGACTAAATTCATGATTGATTGTAAAAATTGTTTCGTTAAAATTATTAAAAAAATTCAAGAACGATCACCTCTATTGTATAAACTTACAAAGTACATAACTTGTGTGAATCCAAATTTAATCGCACATCAATCCAACGTAGCTCTACAGCGACTTGACTCTTGCTTGGCTGTTCTGGTTGACACGAACAAGTTGATTTCTGGCTCGACGGCTGACAAAATAAAAAAAGAGTATCGAGATATTCTACAATTTTCTAACACCATTCAATCTATGAAGATATATAATCGAAATGTAAAAAGGCTTGATAAATTTTGGATAGAATTGATAGAAGATTCCGGTTTGACCTGCCCGAACTTGATTAATTTTCTAGAAATAATTTTCATTTTATCTCATGGAAATGCAGCAGTTGAGCGCGGATTTTCCGTAAACAAAGAGGCAATCGTTGTAAATCAGGCGGAAAACAGTCTAGTTGCCTTGCGCATCATTTATGATGCAGTTACTGCGGCAGGGGGCATCAAACACGTATCTATCACATCTAAAATGATGTTGAACATGGGAATGGCGCATAGTAGATATGTGGAGTTCTGTCAGAATAAAAAAATGAAGATGCACAAAAACAAAAGGAGTCTAATGAAAGAAAAAGAAAAGCAGAAGAAGTTAAAGAATTGAAAGCAAAATGAAAGAACTTGTTAGAACAAACATCAGCTTTAAATGACCAAATCAAAAATTTAGAAAAGAATAAATAAATGAACATATTGTGATTCGCTATTAATATAAGTAGTCATTAATTCAATAATATATTTCATTTATATTTTGTTATGAGTAACTAATGTGTATCATTCTTTATGAAAAAACAATAAAAAAGCGATAATTATTTTTTTTTTGTATTGAATGCTATTGTTTATTGAATATTACTAAAAATTGGTTTACTAATATCGGGAAAATTAGAAAAAGTTGTCGGGAAAACTGCGGGAATTGAGATGCACGTCAGGTCTAGACACCCTGTCCTTAACTAATTCTCCAGCTCTTTTCATCTATTACTAGATTATATGACTCCTCTTATAATGGATTTGTCGTGATGATGTCTGCCGTTACAAAAACTACTTGTTAACTTAGTTCAAGTTAAAAGAACAGAGATGGGAGAAAACAAAAATGGATAACCAAGTGAAAAAGGAACTTAAACAATTTGGAAAGATATAATATACTTTGTCACTTCATCAAGAGCTGCTCAACTTCCTCTAGCTCTCTAAGCAATACCTCAACATACATTAAGTGCTCCAGTAACTTTTCTGATAATAATCTCAGTTTTAATATTTTTCTCATTATGTATAGATTAGAAAAAGTTTTCTTTCTTTCAAAAACATTCCGTAGACTTCTCTACATTTTTTACACCTTTGTACTCTAGATGTTTATGTATGATAAAGCATTTCACTTTAGTATTTCATCATATTTGGCCTTAGCACTCTCATCAAGGAAGGCTACCTCTAAGAATTATTGTAAGATAGTGGAGGGCTACTTGATGCAGCTTCGTAACATCAATCTGAGATGAGATTTTAAGAAAGTCAAAGTGGAAATGTGATATTTTCTTATTTATAGATTGATGTCATTTTCATGTTGATTTGATAAAAATATGATTTCATAAGCTAATTTAAAGTTGTTAAAGATGTTTTAATTTATTTGAAATAACTCTAACTTCTCATCATCTTTCAACTCAAAGTGTACCGCCAAAGATTGCTATAGAGTATGGTAATGCAAAACAGTTGAAAATTAATGTTTATTTTTAAAAATATTCTTTATCTTAAAAATTTCAATTATTAATTGATAGTTGACGGGAACCATAATTTATATACTATTGATTTGCTATTTCTCAACAATTTAACTTTCACTCTGCAAAATCTTGTATCATGATGAACCAAACCATTCGTAGACTGCAATCCTAGAACTTGATAGTGACGCTGATTGCAGAAGTTCTTTCTGTAGTTTAGTGTTACAGTCTCGTTTCAGTTGCACCTTGGTGAAGAAATTGGCACTGATTAAATATTTTTGATTTGATTGCTAAGTTTCAACACCGATCATTTTTTTAATAACTTTTTTGTTTGAAAGGTTGTCATTGTTAAAATGAAAATGGACAAAGACAGAAAGAAGATCTTGGATCGCAGAGGTAAAGGACGTTTGGCCGCTTTGGGCAAGGACAAAGGAAAGTACACTGAAGAATCAGCTGCATCTGCTGTAGAAACATCTTAAGTGTTAACATAATTTTTATTAATAAAATATAAAATTTGACAAAACGCTTTTATTTCTTTTTTAAATGTTTTATAGTTGAATAAATAAATGGAAAACATGTAACCTTGACGTTCCCAGCTGGAGACTTTCTCCAGAAGTGGTATTTGGTATTATTTGAAATATATTCAGGGCCTGTTATGAAAGTAATAGGACTCATTTTCCACTGAAAAACATTCGATTTAGCCATGACAGTATCACCGCAGGCCTCCTTAATCATGCCGTGAGTCTCTTTGTACATTTACCAAGCTTTACACAATATTTGATAACTGCACCAGTAAACGCTCCAATGCTTCAACGACCCAGAGTTTCCTGCTGATAGTGCCGGTTGTTTCTTGCCTTCCCAATATGTTTCTCCTCTAATGGTGCGCCGCGCAGACCTCCTTTGGTTAGGTTTCTTTTTCACTTTTATTGCAAAATTAACTACACAAACTTTTTCGCGATCTTACTGATGGCCAATTATGTTTACGGTTTTTAAAATCGATTTGGCAGAGGGAACTTGAAGTTTTGTCCTCCCAGGAAGATGCGTGGAGAAATCTGCATGATGCTGTCTTTTAGGAACATTCTTTGTTTCCTCTTTTTCAAAATTTCTCGATACTCGCATCAGTGTAATTGTGAGTGTTAGTCTACACGCGTCAGATAGTGTAATTTTGTGTGGTGGTGTAAACAGTGCATTCCATTTGAACTGTTGTTTATCATTTTTAATGTGTTTGTACTTATACCGTAGTATATAGTGTCAAAACCGCGAAATATGTAGGTATATTAAGGTCAACAATACCAAAATGAATAAAAGCTTCATAAGTAATTTAATTATACATAATATAGTGAACAAAGGACAATAGTAGACAAGAATTAAAATTTAACAGCTAACGTAAAATTCCCCATTGCTTATGTACTGGTAGGGAAAAAATCTTTTTAACACAGTCAAAATGATGAAATCAGAAATATTTGATCAATAGTGTTTCTTAATTCACTTCACGTTTTTTGCATGCAACTTGTGTTTTACATGCATTTTTGAACAATTGCAATTTTGTGCCCGTTGTGGTGGCATCTACCGAAAATTTATCAAATTTTGTATGGTGGATATAAAACTGTACAGTTTTTGTGGGTAACTTATGACTAGATTAGAGAGACTAATTTAGAATAATTTATTATATTACAAAACTTATCGAAGTAAAAAAATTATGAGTAAAATGTTTGCTTCACAAAAGAAAAGATTTTTAATCGAGATTTTCCTGTGGTTTGGGCCAAAATTTCTTCCTAAGAATATCATTAACACCTTCTCTGTTCCTAGCCAATTCTATAGCATAAAACTGTATTCTAGTAACTAAGATTGTATTTTCTTCTTTATAATCCTCTTTGGCGTCTGCTCTAAGCAACGTTCCAAAACTATAATCTTCCACCAAAGTTTTAAACCTCTCACAATATGGTCGCCACTTCGCCTTTTCTTTAGTACTTTTCAATTCGTTTTCATTTATTACCTCTAATTCCATTTTTGGAAATTCTTCACGGAATACCTTGTAAATTATATCATCTACTGGTGTTAATTTGAGCAATTTTGGATCTACTGAGCAAAGGATCTAAAAAGTTAGAAAAAGAAATGCTACAAAAATTGAAACAAATATACAACAATTTTATAACCGTAAAAACTGTCAAAAGTTTACCGGCTATGTAAATATACTAAGCTACGTGATAGTATTAATTTATAGTTGTAAGTTAGCTATCAATTGAAGAACAAAATAATATATATTTACATTAAAATATACTTCTGCGTGATCGAAAGCTTTGATAGCCCACATCGTTTCCACAGCCTGGTCATTTTCAAATTCTTCGGCAGGACGACTAAGAACATCCTACAATCGTAAAAAATTATTATCCTCGAAATTACTTTTGCTTTTTTTATTTTACCATTTTAATCTGTGAAATACGTCGTAATAGCGTTTATTTTGACCCAATTTTCACCAAAGATAACCTAAAAAACCTGTTAAGATGTAAAGAAAAACTAAATGACAAGTGACATTTGATGAGGGGCAGCGTTACATATATCAAAATAGGTTTATTGAATTTATTACTGTATTTCGATAGCGTCAACTAAGGGTCGCGAATCTTTCCCAAGTTTATTCTAGGGTGTTCTCCACAGTCAGTTATGTGTGTTTCCAACTTCTTATCATTAATTTAATAGTCACAGGCGCTATTTGATTAGAGGCTTACAAAAATTTTAGATCATTCACCAACAGTCTGCGAACAGATTTTCGTATGGAGAGTTACTCCATACTTAAGGATATATAACAAATTTTCTATCGTTATAGCTTCGAATTGTATTGTAGGATCCATAGGCAAAAGTCCTTGAGGATATACAAAGGCCCTTGTTGAGACTTGACGCTTAATACTTTTTGGAACCTATATTTTTCATTTAATGTTTTTAATTGCGATATATTTATATATTAGTTGTATGTATATTTTATACATTAAAAAATGTTAACAATTTATACTATTAAATTATTTTTTACTATTGGAACATGGATAGAACATCAAAGTTTTGACGTAAGCCGCATACATAACCTAACTTTAAAATGTAAATTTAGCAAATTTATTAATAAGCAATTTTTATATATATACCAAAAGTAAGGGATGTTTGAGGAAATATCTTTGGAAAATAGACAAATACAGCAAGAATTATATGAAGAGGAATGTGAAACAAAAGATAAAAACGTAAAAAATGGAAGAAGTTTTTTAAAAGTTGAAGATAAGGATTCGGCAGAAAATGCCGAAGACTTTAAATATAAATGCTCGTATTGTACAAAATCATTCAAAATAAATTCTAAACTTCAACGTCATTTGCCACTACATACAGGTACTTTCTTATTAAGTTATTGAGTTAATAAAATTCATTGGTATTTTGTGTTTCAACCCTTTTCTATGTAGGATATATACAATTGCAGGCGAGAAGAAATTCAAATGCCAAGTTTGTAATAAAGCATTTACACGAAAAGAAACCCTAAGAGACCATTTAACTATTCATACAGGAAAAAAGAAGTTCAAATGTACAGTATGTGATAAAGGTTTCCTAACGAATGCTTATTTGAAAATACACATGAGGTTACATACGGGCGAAAGAAATTACAACTGCCCTGATTGTAACAAGAATTTCACTCATAATTCTCTCCTTAAGTTACATCAAAAGATCCATTCTGTTGAAAGACGATGTGTTTGTCAAGTATGTGGGAAAACTTTTGCTAACAATTCTAATTTAAAACATCATTTAACGCAGCACACAGGAGATAGAAAATATTGTTGTAGTCTTTGTCCAAAATCGTTTGCAAATAACACTACTCTTAGGTTTCATATGAAGGTAAATATTTTTTTTGTTTATTCTCTAATACAATTTTCTTTAGCTTTTCACTTGTTAGACCTATTTATATATATTTCGTGGTGATTTGTCTTGATTTTAGTTGTGTTTTCATAGAAAATTAGTTTAATAAATTTAATAAAACCCACGTACATTGAAATGTCGAATTTTAACTATCATTTTAAAATGATTTTCAGAGAAAAGACCTAAAATCAAAATGAATTATCACAAAATATTATTACATTAATATGATATTCAAATTTTTTTGACATTTTTCTGCAACAAATATAAAAATTTATGCATGCCATTAGGGCTTTTCAAAAACTATGATTCTAAATTAATTATTCTGATTGTGAATGATATCTCAAAATTAGATTTTATATCAGAGCTTCTGAATGAGACGCTAGAGAAATTTCATGTTTAAAAGTCAATTTATGAAAAACATTTATTTGTATTATGAGGTCCATAAAAAAAGGTTCCTAAAGAATTTTCACAATGAAAACATCTACTACTACTACCACTGGCACTACGGTCCTCAAAGAGTCTCACACCTAGCTACAGATTCTCGGGTAGAGTTGTCATTATTTTCTGTTACTATTGATCCGAGGTATTTAAACGACGAACTTATACTGGCCTACTTCGATAGCCCCCGGGGGAGTTCTTCTTTTCCTTGACATAACTATTTATTTGGTTTTGGACTCGTTAACGGTGGGTCCTCCTCCAGCTGCTCAAACCCTTCATTCAGTTCACGCTCCTGAGTAGATGTGTTATCAGCATAGGCCAGATACTGCACTGTTCTGTTGAGCTTTGATGGTACACGAGAGGGCGTCTCCTTGTCTGAGACCGCGACCCATTTTGGAATTCTTGTGAGGTCTCACCCAGCTATCTTCACGTTGCTCTTGTTCTCAGCTAACCTCATCTGCACCAGGCGACTGAGTTTAGGAGGAAAACAACTTAATGTAACCCAAATCAACCCAACCTGACTTATTCTAACATAACCCAACTTAACCTATTCTGACCAACCTAACCTAGTTTCTCAACTGTAAGGCGAATAAATCATTCAGAAAATGCCACGTCATAGTGTTGCCATTATTGGCTATAAACAGTGTTTTAAGAAAATAAAAATGAAACTATAAAACTGAACTTAATTATGGTATCGTAACCGTAATAGTATTCTTGAAAATATTTTATTAATTAAGACATAATCCGATCCCTAAATGGTTAATGGTAACATTGGACACGCCATGTATAGCACAATATAAAATAGCGTCTTATACAAGTTAATTTCCGTTTCAGACAAAGCTTAAAAAGGCACATTTTCAAAAATTAATTTCTCAAAAGCTATTTATCTTCGCAATTTAAAATTTCGTATATAAAGGCCTTACCTCATGGACTATTTACCATAAAAATATGAATATCCAACTCGACGATCTATAACCTAATATTACGTTATTATTTACAATAGAATCCCGCTAATCCGAACTAATTGGGACCGGGGCCGGTTCGGATTGCCGAACAATCGTTTTCGAAGGGAAAAGATTCTGATTAAACGTTTTATTTGTACATATTTAAAAATAACAAAACATTTCCCTAAATTTGAATCGTATCAATCAAATGAAATGAAATTTAAATGAAAAAAAAATCTTCGCATTCCGAAAACACGCAGAGGAATGAATTCGATTGGCGGGGCAACAGAAAAAATTGACAAAACGTGGTTTGTAACAAAGTATTTTTGACGATAGACGATGCGTTGAGTCATCGACGGTGGGTCGCCCATATTTTTCCTCCTTTCCTCCGCTCGGCCATTTTTTTTACAGATGGTTAGGTTAGCTAAGGTTTATCTGCGTCAGTTTTAGTTGTAGTGTTCGAGTGTTGCCTAATATCTTTGTACATATTCTTCCCCCGTGATTAACGTTCTTAGTTAGGAAACATAATAGCTACCTGTACCAAACGTAAACATACGACTTGTACCTTAGAAGAAAAACTCGAGTTTTGAATCGCTTAAATAAAAGCGAGAGTGCTACAAAACTAGCAGCAGAATTTGCAAGACTATAATTTCTGATTGAAAAGAAAAAACGTACCAAGCTTGAACAGTTCTACACAGCATCATCGTCTAGCTAAATTCTTGAAAATCCTCAAACATCTAAAGTTTCTAAGTTCGACAAAGCCGATGAAGGTCTCTATTTAGCCACACCTTAAGTGGACCTCTTGTACAAGAAAAAGCTGTGCAACTGAACCATTGGAAAGTTCATCACCTGGAGAGCAGTTATCTTCAAATGAAGCTGTGGCACAAGCTTATCTGGATGAGTTTGCTGCTATTACTACTGAAAGAAGATATTCTCCTCAATAGGTTTATGATACTGACTACTTAAATTTCAAGGCGTTGCCAAACAAAAGTTTAGCAGGAAACTCGGGCCTCCGGGTTTAGGATGAGCAAGTAACGAGTCACATTGATGACATTTAGTAATGCCGCCGGAAACCATAATTTGATGATGATCGGTAAATAAAAAAATCCGAGGGCATTTAAGCATGTAAACATGAGTGTATACAATACAAAGTTTCGGAATCAAAACTGTATTCCTCTCACCGAATGCTACAGCTTATGGACCAAGGGGTTCTCCAGGCAATGAAATTAGCCTATCGTAAGAAATTTCTCCGTACAAGAAAGTGACCGTGAAAATGTTGCTTACTGATCAGCTGAGGCAGAGAATACAGTTACTAATTGAGCTATTAGAAAGTCTTGGAGGAAGCTCTGGTGAGAGAAATTCCCGGTTGTGGGAAAACAAACGACTCACACATCGATGAGTACAAGATCCCGACACCCACGAGGAGTTTACCGACGAGGACATAGCAGCTGAAGTGAACCGCCGAGAGCAGTGACGACGAGGCAATGAAGTTGTATCGCATTCCGACGCAGCTGCATCATTCGACCTTGCTCTACGCTAAACAGAGCTACATGTCTACACCTGCTAACCTGTTGTTTCTACGGCGATGGCGCAACGTCGCAGTATCAAACAGCAATTGAAATTGACCGACATGGCGAACCGTTCGCATAATTAGTGGTGTAATACAATGTTGTAAAACCTCAATAAATCGTATTTCTGTTCGAAAAAAGTTTCAACAAATATAATTTATTGCCAATCGGCAGTTCATATTTTCCGAAAAATCGGATTAGCGGGGCTCTAGTCTATTTATTTTTGCTGTATAAACTAAGCATTAAAAATACTTGTGCAATGTAGTGATGCTGTCACAGAAACTCAACAATTTTGTTTTTATCGACACTGATTTATACCCTTTATCTGATTTCTCGTAATTGGATACACACTGGATAATAAATTTAACGTTAATTTTTATATCCATATCAAATCAAATAACGACCCAATTAAATTTAACCTCAAAAACTGGAGCAAAAGCGAACGTGCAAATTCGTTGGCAAAGTTCATTAGAAATGGACTAATTTTACGTCGAAGTGGTTGCCTTTTCGCCTATAAATTGGGTTAGAAATGTACCTTGACTCACGAAGATTTTCCAATGGAATAACTAATAACTATTCCATTATCTTAAAGTCTATTAAATTACACAACGTTTACATATTGTTCAATTAACTCTCAAATACGTTCGATCTTCTGCAAATTTTTGCGGTATTAGTTTTTTTTTGTTGTAGGTACATAACAAGGAATATATTTGTCCCTATTGTACCAAAGCATTCGCAAGATCAAGTTATCTAGAAAGTCATCTACCTGTACACACCGGTAATAAAAAATATAAGTGCCCCATTTGTTCTAAAGGTTTCGCCTGCAATTCGAATCTCTCCCAACACCTCATTTTACACAGTGGCCAAAAGAACTTTATTTGTCAATATTGCTCGAAAGCCTTTGCATTAGTATCGAAACTGAATAGACACATAGCGATACATACAGGCGACAAGAAACACATCTGTCCTTTCTGTAAGAAAGGATTTGTCCAAAATGCCAATATGAAAAGGCATATAACCACACATTTGAATGTTAATGATGGAAAGTCAGTGTTTCGAAATATTTCCAATAATCAAATCAACACTTTTGGGGGTGTGTAATGAACTTATTGTTTTTATTTATTTATATACAACAAAAAATATATTTGATTTTACATTATCCGTTAAAAATATATTATTTTTTTTTAATTTTATCAAATACAGAGCTTTCTTTTTCTGTACAGTGTAGTATATGAAATTTATTTATACCCAATAAATTTAATAAAAACCTTAAATCCAATTATATTGACTTCAACTTTAAAAATTATCTCTTAACGACAACTGTTAAGAACTAATCAAATTGACAGCTGACTCGACCTATCTCAACCATATCCTAACCTCACACTATTTTGTTTTTAGAGTCAAAGTTGGTAACCATGTTCATGTTAATTTAGTTAAGTTGGCAGGGGATAAGCACTTTTTGATATGTTCACGCGACAGGCAAACGTGCTCCAATTTGTAATTTCAAAAATTGTTAAGTATATGAGCAACAATCCGACGATTCAAAAGGTACCTTTTGAAACTCTGTTCAATAAACTGAGCATTTTGTCAACTTTGGACTTCATCATTTCTCAACAAAGAACCCAAATCCACTGAAAATAACAACAATAACAAGTTTTTACTTCTACTGTGCATTTTGTCTCTAACTTACTTTATTTATTTACACACACTAGACACTATAATAATTAAAATATCACTACTTTTATAATTTATTTTATCTAATTCCGCTATCAAATATAACACTTTGAGTCACTCATTGACAATAGGAAACGTCACATTTTTCATAACCTTCATAAATCAGTTATGGAAAGTAGTTATGTAAAAACTTTATTTAACAGTTTGGAACATTCCAGATCACTCAAGAAATTTCTAGAACCTTCTAAATTGATTACAACAGTTTGCACTCATATAAGAACTTTTCAGATAATTCCAGAAATTTTTAGAACGTTCTAAATCAAATACAGTCGTTTGCACTCATATTGGAACTTTCCAGATCATTAGGGAAATTTCTAGAACCTTCTAAATCGATTATAGTAGCTTGCATTCATGTAAGAACTTTCCAGATAATTCCAGAAATTTTTAGAACGCTCTAAATAAATTACAATAATTTGCACTCATATTGGAACTTTACAGATCATTCGGGAAATTTCTTGAACTTTCTAAATCGATTACAACAGTTTGCACTCAGTTTTCAAGTTTTCAGATCATTCGGGAAATTTCTAGAACCTTCTAAATCGATTAAAAAAGTTTACAATAATTTTAAAATTTTCCAGATCATTCCAGAAATGTTTAAAACATTCTAAATCAATCGCAATAGTTGAACACATTTTAGAACTTTATAGATCATTCCAGACATTTTCAGAAGTCCTCATGCGTTCATCAACTCCCTTATCATGACCTGGAGAGCAAGGGGTATTTACCACCCCAACGGGAAGTTGATTGGGATTGGTGGTAATAGAAAAAACAGTCTTTTCACGCACTAACAAAGCATTATATATATTATAGCTTTTATAAAATGAAAATCCAAGAATCTCACAAATTATTAAACATGATTTCTATAAGGAGGACCTTATAACTGATTGTAAAGTTCTAAACTCAGCTCTTAAGTTAAAAAACGACATCTCTAGGGTTTTGCATCAGTCAATGGATATTGAAGATGCAGTTTCTCATTTTCCATAAATGATTATTCTGGAGCACTTTCAATAAAAAATAAAAAATCCAAAGAGGGCACCTTCAAAACTTTTTGTTTTGATATGACTATTTCCTTATAGATTTGTACTCTAATTATTTTAAGTACTACTTTGTTTTCTCTAAGAGGATAGCAGAAAAATTTTTCGTTATTTGTAGTTTTGTGATTTCGTTATCTAATTTTTAATTTCTGACCTAAATTTTCGTCTGCTCTAATTGCATCTTCTCTGAATAGTGAGTTGTTCTTTCTACACCTATGAAAGGATCAAACAGACAAAAATTCATTTTTGACAAGATCAATTTTTTTCAATTACTTTTTTTCGGGTTACTGAAATTGTTTCCGACAAAGATTCAAGATTATAATTTTTTTATTATTTATTTGTAAATGAATTTATCTGATAGGGGCATGTTCACTTTTTTATCACGAGAAGCATTATATAAATATAACACAAATATACTTCAAAGATGGTAAATAATTAGATTAGATTAAAAGTAGACTTTTAATTAAGTGCCTACTACTTATAAAAGAATAGAAGGTTACTTGACATATTACATAGTGATATATTTGTTTTGGGACAGGTAAGTTTAAGAATACAAATATTGAATTTTACAAAATGTTTTCTATTCACAAATTTTATTTTGAAACTATATAATAAAAATTGTACACAATTAAAGTATTTATCATCGAAACAATTTTCACGTATGTCAATGTCACCTGTCACTAGGAGGCTTTTTAGCGTTGCTCTGGATCGTTACCCTTATTTTTATTGCTACATAGAAACTTTTTGAGTGTTATGAACACTCAGTGCTTTCATTGTATTCAATTTTTTTACGCATAACAAATATCGAAGTTCGTTGGTGATCCTACAGATATAAAGGTTATCAACAATCTAGCAAATCCAATTTAGTTTTCAGATAAAAAATTAAAATTGAACAACAATTTATTTATTACTTTTATACGAGTTGTATAAACTCATAAATCGTTACACATAAAGTCTGCTTTTGATCAATTATCGAAAAAAAAATTGTAAAACAAAATTATAGAAACCATTTTTAAGTTTGTTAGTACACCCTTCGAGAACGTAATTCGTAATAGCAGAAAAAAATATTTTTATTGAATAAATCAATAGCTCAGTATATGGAGGTTATCTATTATATTATGTTAATTGATAGTGTTGTGAAATTTGAATACTCTCAACCTTCGGATCATTTTACGTAAGATTTTCCAAACTTTTTCATATTAGAAAATAATTCTTATGAGGCAATAAGCTTACTCTGTGCTTCTATTTACGGGTTTTTGTTAAACTTAATATTCTTTGAAAAAAATTCAGTTCTCAATCAAATATTATATATATTTTTGTTTGATCTCAGTATTTTTTTTTCTCAACTCCACTTGAAATAATCAAACATGATGAAAAATGGAAAACAGAGTACTTTTCTTTCGCCTAATATGACTAGGATACAATAAGAGTAAAGACCTCTTAGCCTAGAACAACGTGTTGGGCGGGGCTTAATAGGAGCCAAGATTAAATTACGCTCCTCATTTAAATGAAATTTGTGTATAAACATTGTCTATGAAACATCATAAAATTTTGTCAATGAAGTATAGTTTATTGTTATACATATTATAATAAGAAATATACGTAAAAAAGAATTGTGGTTTACCAATTCGATTGTTTCTTTTTCAAATGTTTGTTTACTTTATGTTGTTTTAGTTTAGGTAAGGTCAGGTTAGATTTGATTAGGTTGAATAAAATTGCCTATATTTAATGTACAACTTATATTTGTATCTAATACTCCTCCCCTCTATTTTTGTCGGTTGGATCGTTTAAATTTGCTATACACTTTTTTTGTTACCATTAAGAATACAGGAGTTATATACAAATATAAAGCTCATTAATCCTAAACATTAATAACCTAACATTGAACTAACCCAACCTAATCTAATCTAACCTAACCTTACCTAAACTAAAACAATATAAAGCAAACACATAATTGGAATAGAAATGATCGAATTGGTAGACCACGATTCTTTTTTACTTTACATATATATATATATATATATATATATATATATATATATATATATATATATATATATATATATATATATATATTGTTATGGTATGATAATGTGTAATGTTTATTTTTATAAATTTTATTTTAAATAAAATCAGATTTTAATTTGGGCGCCATTAATAATTATTTGAATTTCTTTATTTTATTATGTTATTATTATTTTTTTTATTCTCAGGGTGTTATATTGTGAGGTCAAATTAAAAAATTTTATTGCGATAAATTGTTATGATTATAAGGTCAGATTATAATAGTTTTAAGACCGGGTCTGTTATTTATAATGAATAAAATATTCAAAATATACAATTTCTTAACTAGCTATTACAATTATTTTATTTTACAAATATTCATTCATTCATTCATACTCGTAATTACACTCATAAAAATAAATTATATGGAAATGTGAACTCAAATATTATATACTAAAAGAAATACTTAAACTTAATAGAACAGTACCTTAAGTGTTTGTTATGTTGTATTTTTAATTTTTTAAATTGGAAATTGTTACGGCCTTGTAGAATAAACAGATACTCCGCTGTAGTTCCACTCCTGTTCTTTTCCTTTTCACAACTCCTTAATTTTTGAAATTGTCCCTTTGTCAGTATTCTCACTTATTTCACTTTATTTAATTGCTTTCACTAATTTCTTATTACTACACTTATACAATTATTAATTATCAATCCTTTGAATATTTTATGCCTTTTTTATCAAGATTTTAATTTTTTAAATTTCAATTAAAATTATTTTACTCTTTTTTCTCTTGCAAAAAAAATTTTCTTTCGTTGTTGATTCTTTTCTTCATTGTTTTTTTTTAACCAATGATATTTATTTTAAAAGTTAGTTACTAAATTGTCGTTTCTAAATTTTTAAATTATTGTGACTTTATTCAAATAATATTATTCTATAATTTCTTTGTTGTATTTATTTCATTCCTATGTTATTAATTTTATCATTGCAGTTGTCAAAATTTTTATATTTTATCATTTATAACCTTAAAATTTATGTTGGTATGTCACACAAATTTTTGAAGTTGGTGCTCCTGTTTTTATCTGTCAATTTATGGATTAAATTCTTTGATTATACAGGATTTGTCAAAATTAAATAATAATTTAGAATATAGTGCTGGCCAAAACTTAATATAAAGAATGTTATTAACCGAATAACAGAACTGAACTTATTGCTTTATTTATATCTTATTATTATTTAATAATTTATTTTGGATATATTCATACCATAACAATATATAATGCTTGATATACACAAATTCGATTTAAATTGAGCACTCAATAATTTAAGCTTGGCGCCAATTAGGCCCCGCCCAACGCGTTGTGATAAGCTGTGAGGTTTTTACTTTTAATGTATCCTATTATCATATATGACGTTTACAAATCCGAAACGATAATAAGTAAACAGTTATGTTAGATCAAGATTTTATTTTTAACTAACTAATCATGAACACTACAATATGAAAAAATCTTTTCAAAGATTTATTGTTATAGTTTAATGAAGTTCTTGAAATTAGTTATAAAATTTGAGTAATTATGAATAATAGGAGGATTCAAATCTAGTGCAACGTTTTTAGTTTAAATGGATTGAGGTGTGATAATCGTTTGTGTTTAGTGTTGTGATGTTGTTGTATCTGGTGTAGTAGTAGTACGTAAAATTGCTTTAATCTTAGTATATTCTGTAGTAATAAGCTTACGGTGAGATTAATGAATATAACTTATATATTTTCTCTATCAATTTTTTAAATCGGTTTTACACCTAACAGGTAGTACCGTTGGTACTAATTAAATATGCCAATTAGTTTATATGGAGATTTAAAGGAACTGGGTGAAATATTTACTCTACAAGTCATGCAATTCATAAGAGTATTTCATTTACTATGTCATATTCACTTTATTTAATTTCATATACTTAGTTAATTGAAATTCATTATTTCTTTTCTATGTCCTGTTTTAATTCATATTTTTTCCAAAAAAATGCGTTGTTACTACCTCCGCCCGTCTAATCTATAGCTGCGATATCTTTTCACACAAATAGATGTGTCGAAACGAAAGACATTTTGGGCATTATTAGGAAAATAATTAGTTTTGTTTAAAGGGAAGTAGAAATTTTACGTTTCGACCTTTAGCAATCTTTTTCAATATTAAGTAATTTAAGAAAACAGATGATCTACGTTAAAATGGCGGCGGTGGGGTAAGCAATCGACTTTCTCGTATGTACCATTGTTAGCTTTTCTATGATGTTAAGAAGAACCCATAGATATTTTTTAGATATATTTCGGTGAATTAATAAAGTTGAAACTGCGTATTTTTGAAGTTATTTTTTAGTTTATTCCAATATCTTCGTGCCACACCCTGTATGTTCAGTTAACAAGAATACTGAAATTTATTTTAAATCCATAGTGGAAAGGAAATATTGCAATAAAATTCTTGTTTTCAACTACTCAAATTTGTTTGAAAAAATTGAACAAAATTTTGTCGATATTATTTCTTATCGCATACATTATTTACTTAACTTCATTACAAACTATTCATTTATTCTGATTTATGTAACAATTCCAAATGAACTTGTTGACCCAATCCGATACATTCTACCTTAAATTTACGCAATACGTTGATTAACTTATCACTTGGATACGCCTCTGCTTTTTTATAATGAAGGTCAAAACTGGAATTAATTAATTAACATTCCATTTAAAAGAAAATGAACGTCATCTAGCGATCAAACAAACTAGAAACTTTCATAGCACATAAACACAAACATCTGAATTATTACCACTGAAAAACTGTAGAAGGTACATCTAAACAAACTCAAGGTCGTTTATGTTTTGAGTATGAGTATTCTTCGTGTTGTCTACCAGACTAGTTCAACTTTGAGGCCGAGTTGAATTTGAGAACGAGAAGGAATTACAGTTTATTTTAGAAACAGAACTAGTTTTTTGTATTTAGTGAAGTGAGTTATAGAAATTAGGTAAGAATATTTTGTTTAAAAGTACTTAGATATTTACCTTGACATCGATATTTGTAATTAGATATACGGGAGCGGTACAATAATTGTGATATTTTAGATGATGACACAGAAGTTTTTTTTTCAACGCAGTCTCTATTGAACTTCGATTTGTCTAAAAGGAATATTCACTAGATTTAGATATTAAATACGGAAATAAAGCGGAGTAATTCGTAATTTCATTGAAGTTTTCTTCCTATATATTTACAACTTTTTTTGGTAATTACAGGGTGCGGCAGCATAACTTCCTTTTTTCAAAAGTTAATAAAACTTATTGTATGAATCAGAAAATTTTTATTCGTTTTTTATAATACAGGCACATACATAAAGTTTTGTTTTACTGAGTTTTGAAGATCAAATCAGTTAGGTGACGTCCCCCATTCTCCATACACTGAGTAAACCGATTTCTGGCGTTTGTCATGACTCTTGCCAGCATAGCAGGCGTTATGTTGGCAATTTCTTCCTGGATGTTCGTCTTCAAATCTTGTAGGGTCCTTGGACGGTTCACATACACACGGGATTTCAAAAAACCCCATAGGAAATAATCACAAGGGGTCAAATCGGGAGAGCGGGCTGGCCACTCCAAATCGCCCCTAATTGAGATAAGGCGCTCTGGGAAGTGTTCCCTCAAAACAGCCATCGATGTTCTTGAAGTGTGTGCCGTTGCTCCGTCTTGTTGGAACCAAGTGTCCCCTAAGTCCAACTCATCTAGCCGTGGGAAAAAAAATTCCTGTAACATGTTTACATACCGGTGCGAATTCACTGTCACTGTGACTTCATTTTCCTCAAAGAACCAGGGACCAATAATTCCACGTGAGTAAATTGCACACCACACTGTGACTTTAGGTGAATGCAAAGGCCGTTGATGCAATTGTCGAGGATTGGTATCAGCCCAATAGCGCATGTTTTGTTTGTTTACGGATCCACACAAATGAAAATGGGCTTCATCACTAAAAAAAACAATAGCGTCCTCAGGAACGACTTCCAGAAAAACCTCACACGCGTTCCTCCGAGAATTGAAGTCACGTTCAGAAAGTTCCTGCACAATTGCCATCTTGTATGGATGAAAATGAAGATCATCATGAAGTATTCTCCTCACAGAACGATCGGAAAGTCCAAGGGCAGACGCATGTTTGCGCGCAGAACGCCGTGGTGATCGCAACACTGAAGTTCTAACTAACTCAATGTTCTCCGGTGATCTAATGGGCCGAGGGACTCCAGTTCTTCGTCTTGTCACCCTTGCAGTTTGTCTGAACGTAGTGACCCACGTAACAATTGATTTCCGGTCCGGGACAGGGGCCAAGGGGGCTAAATTAAAGCGATTCCGAAAGGCGCGCTGGGTTGCGATCACAGAACATCCGCTCGAAAAGTAAACCTCAACGGCAAACGCACGCTCCTCACTGTTTCAACGCATGATGGCGACTGAACTGTGCCGGGACAAAACTTACGTTACGACATCTACCGACTAAATGGCGAACTTTTTAAAAAAGGAAGTTATGCTGCCGCACCCTGTATTATAATTAGCAAATCTATATATATATATATATATATATATATATATATATATATACAGGGTGTTCGACAGATCCTTGAACATAGGAAGACATTTTCTATCTATTCAGGAAAAAAATCCAGGTCTTAAAAAAACTTTTTATAGAATTTTTTTTTTGTTTTTTAGAAATTTCGTACCCCCTGTAACTTTTTCATTTTTATAGCTAGGCCCAAATTGTTTCCTTTATTAGAATATTGGTGAATGGCATGGCAAACAAAAATTAAAATTAACTTGTGGACCGCCGAACTCCAAAGAAAAGTTAAAATAGTTTTTAAACTTCAACTTGGCGTTGCGTTTGAAAAAAAATAATGGTGATAGGAAGCTTCTGATTTTTTTAAAACATCGCTAGAGTGTAGGCTTTCTAACAGTATGTGATTTGTTTCGATATCTTTTTCCTAACCGGAGTTGTAATTTTTTTTACGTAGTTGGACCATTTCGACGAAATTCGACTTCAAGTAAAGTTACAAGGATTAAAATAATGAAACAAACGTATCAAAACGAATATCAAGATGGGCGATGCCTACATACTTACTGCACGATTGCAGCCACGTTGACTTTTGAGAAACAAATTAATGCATTATTAACATACGAGAAGTCGAGTGTGCCTAAGAGTAAGTAGATACCTTGAATTGGTGTGTAATGGAAAGCACGTCTTCCATCATGCCGTAGAACAGACCACACTTTCCATACTCTTATGCCAAATGTTTCAGCTACCCGTCTTATGCTTTTGGTAGGGTCAGCGTCAAACTCGGCAAGGATTTGTTCGTCAATGCGAACATTGTGTTTTCTGACGTTGATTCGCGATTCTTGAGAGTGTAGGTTGCCAGTTCACGTAAACGCCAGTATGTACTCGAAAACTTCTGGTGACTGGGTAGTCGTCGGTTGGTGGTGAATTCTACGCGCCTCACGCACATTCCAGTTAGAACTTCCGTATGCTATCAAAATATCCGCATATTCTTCATTGGTAAATGAAGGCATTTTAAGAAAAACAGACGTAACACAACATGTAAAAACTTAACTTAACAAAACGACTGATAGTGATAACAAAGTGAAAATGTACAAACAAGGGTAAGCACAGAGAGCACGTAAGATCGCAGAGGCAGTTGAGTCTCAACTAAAAAGGGATACTTTCATCGCTACGTTCGAGATGTAGGGGCTCGTGGTACTCCAAAAGTGAAAAAGAAAAAAGATATGATAATAAGCGTGCTAGAGTGAAACACTACCATTATTACCAGTTTAAACATTCCACAGAGAGTCAAAGAGAGGAAAGACAGCTATAATGGTTGAGCAAGAATGAAAAAACCCCGTCTTCCTATGTTCAACGATCTGCCGAATACCCATATATAAATGATTTGCTATTCGTTAGTCTCGTTAAAACTCGTAAACGGCTGGACCGATTTGGCTAATTTTGGTCTTGAATTATTTGTGGAAGTCAGAGAAGGTTTAAAAGGTGAATAAACATGAAACGCTCGGGATTAAATGAAAACAATTTTGTTTTTTCTGAACGGAACACAATATTTGACATTTGACAACCAACTAATATGTCGATCTATCTTCTAAATTTGTCACATCACAGACTCAAAAGGGGAGCTTATTCAGCGTGTTTTCCCAGATATAACGCAACAGTTCAATAACCATATTTGGTTGGGTGAACGAGCATTATTGGCGGCGAAAAATAAAGATATTATATAAGAGGATCTTAATGAGACCATTCAGAATTTTTTCCGGGACAGTTAGTTTCCTTCAAATCAGTCGACACCGCTATGAACTAGGATGACGTAGTCAACTATCACACAAAGTTTTTAAATTCACTGGAATAGCCTGGATTACCACCTCACAATTTGCAGTTAAAAGTAGGATTAGTTGTCATCATGCTGTGTAATATTAATCACCCTCGACTGTGCAATGGAACAAGCCTGGCTCTGAAAGATGTGATGAATAACGCATTGAGGCAACAATTATAAAGGGAAAATACGAAGGAAAGGATATTTTGATCCTGCGTATACCGATGGTTCCAACTGATTTACCATTCTATTTTAAACGTTTACAATTTCCGGTGCGTCTGGCCTTTGCGATGACCGTAAATAAATCGCAAGGCCAGTCGTTGGAAGTTTGCGGAATCAACCTGGAGTTTCCCTGTGTTTCGCGCATGGACAATTATGCGTCGCGTGTTCGCGCTTCGGAAAACCGTCATCTTTGTTTATTTACGAACCACAAAACAAAACTTCAAATTGATTAACAGACTGTATCATAACTGCGTGTGTCTGTCAATATCAAATTGAAAGCTTGTAAATAGCCAGTATTTCAGGGAAATTCTGTTTTGTAAGTAAGCAACATCATTCATACCGAGCATTTTTTTAATTTGTTTTAATAAAAAAGGATTCCTTTTGTTTGAATTTTATTTTATTTAAACAAAAGTTTAGTTTTTTTATTTATCGATTGAGGAGGTACGAAGTATGTCGGGTCACTATGTAATAATGAAATGCAATAGTTTTGGCACAAAATTTAGAAGTTTAACATGTCAAACATGAGTCGAAAAAAGGCCTCAACACACGAATTTCATATAATATTTTTTCTACTAGCGAAAATTTTATCAAAAATGGCAACAGCCCGACTTGAACCTGGGACCTCCCGCTTGTGATCCACTACACAAGGGAGACATTAATAATACGTTTTTTACGTACTACTGCTTAAAATGTGTTTCTTTACGCACTAGTGCGTAAATTAAAGTTTTATGCCCTACGTATGGTATTGAAAAAAAAATTTATAATTCGTTTCTACAGATACCTAAGCCTTACAGTTGGCATTTTTCAAAATAAAAATATTTCACGCAGAAGTATTTACCGTGTTGTAGCCGAATCTGTTAATGAAATACCATGTTTGAACCTCCCAAAAAGTGAAAAACCAAAAAATATTATCCAAAAAAGAGAAGAAAATTACCGATTACAATACTTCAAAGAGTATTGTGGGAATTAGCTAAAAATGGTAAAAAATACTAAAAAGACGAAAGTTTGTGATGCACCATGAAAAATGCTTCACACTCTCCAAGTCGGAAATCCAAGGAACCGATGGTTTTATAAAAATAATATACAAGAGTGCCCTAACAATTAGTCCATTGAAATGTTACAATGGACCTTGCCGTGTTTTTGAGGACGCAATTTTATTTTATCGGTGTGTGAGGGGAGGTCAAGGAAAGCTTAACCTCAAGTTTGTGAGGTTCTATACCTTGTCCCCCGGACGCTATCTTAAATAAAGGGGTGAAAAGCTATTTTTGACGATATCTCACGAACTATTGTTGCTACAAAAAATTCGTAAATATATAAATTGTGGGAAATCGCTTTGCCTACAATTTTGTCTATGATAATTTTTGCCATTAATCGCGAATTTAAAAAGTTATGAGCAAAAAAGTGCAAAAATTTTGTAACAATTTCTTTTTTCGCTCAATAACTTTTTATTTTTTGATTTTTTAATAAAATTACTTGAAAACAATTCTTTAGATCGTTCTTCGAGGATCAATTTTATATGTGGATTTTTTGCATTTCACTCATTCTTGTGGCTCATAGAGCGCTCCAAAAGTGCCAGGACGCGTCTATGCTCACCACATTGTGCCAAAAACAAAATATTTGTTATCATTTCAATTTTTTTTTTTAATTTTCTTTTCTCTACAGATTTTTCTGCCCATTTATATATAATTTATTATTTTTAATCGACTCTTTTCCCCGCCACCTACGAGGTAGAGTCGATAGGCGTGTTTTTTTACGTGGTATCCACTGTAGGCGTAATCCACAGATAAGTTGTTAAATTTTCCTGGCATTTTGTACTACATGATATATTTTAGTTCTTTTTGATGGTCCAGGTTAAGTTTCAGGATCAGTATATACATCTGTGTCAAAAGTAAAGGTTTGGGGGATGACGGGAGTTAAAATTGTTGTCATAGTTGAAAGTTCATCTTCTAATTCGTTTTCTTCTATTAACTTCGATATTTCCATGATGTTGCTGCAAGTTTCGCCAGAACAATGAAGACATACTGCAGAACATTTGATGTCTGCTTTTCTGCAGCCCTATATGCTTCCACAATTTCCTTTACATCTGCAGAAAATTAATTTCATAAGCTCCGGAGGTACTGGAGGCTTGGAAACTTGTGCTGGCAACTACTGTTTGTTTGATTCTTCCAACCCCAATCTTCAGAACTTTGATATCTCCTACGTCACGACTGGACCTGGTGATATACTCGAACATCTTGGAAACGAGCTACATCTTGGGTTGGAGCCAGTGCTGATAAGCTAAATGAATTTTTGATCTTGGAATGCTTCGCTATTGCTTGAAAAATCAAAACCTGTCCCCAAACGGTGATTTGGACCTTTTCTACCTGCTTAGAATTCCCATGAGTGGAATGCAAAAAATCAACATATAAAATTAATCCTTAAAGAACGATCTAAAAGATTGTTCTGAGGTAATTTTATTAAAAAATCGAGAAATAAAAAGTTATTTAGCGAAAAAAGAAATTGTTGACAAAATTTTTGCACTTTTTTGCTCATAACTTTTTAAATTCGCGATTAATGGCAAAAATTATCATAGACAAAATTGTAGGCAAAGCGATTTCCCACAATTTATATATTTACGAATTTTTTGTAGGGACAATAGTTCGCGAAATATCGACAAAAATAGCTTTTCACCCCTTTATTTAAGATAGCAGCCGGGAGACAAGGTATGGAACCTCACACACTTGGGGTTTTAGCTTTCCTTGATTTCCCCCCACACAACGGTAAAATAAAATTGCGTCCACAGAAAAACGCAAGGTAAGGGTACTAAAATTCTAACATTTTAATGGACTAAATGTAAAATATAAAAAAATAGCAAAATTCGCTGATTCATTTCTGCAGAGAGTGGTCCTAATATGATGGGCACTTCTTTTAGTAGTCAGATGAGATATTTATTCAAATTGTACCTCGAGAATTTTCGTATGAATTAATTAATAAATATAATAAATATACCGGATTTTCACTTATATTTTCACCCAATTAACTTTCCTATAACTTCTAAACAGCTGAAGATAAAAAAGTGTAATTTTTTTCTAAATGTTTCATTTCATAGCGAAACTCGTCAGTAAAAGTAGAACTACTTTTTAAAAATCCAAATTAGAATCAGAATTAGGAGATGAACTGTTTCTAATTTTAGGAAATGTTCAGATTATTCTGTAATAATATTTATGCTATTAAAGATAATGCTAAATTTGGGAGTCTCTTCAAGCTATTTGTTAAAGAACAAAATTAAACCATCTTATTTCATACTGTTCAATTTTTTAAGCAACAAACCTGACAACCTAACAATCGACGGTAAAGAATTTGTGAGTATCTTTGAAAAACTAAATCTATTGAATAAGCAACAACAAGGAATAGATTAAACTCTTGTCGATGCAAAACCGAAGATATAAATTGTTTTCATAATCGTTATTTATTTATGTCAGACACATGTGAAATACGAGGGTTGCTACTTAAGTTTTGAGATTGGCAACACTGATGTGAATATGTCAAATATAACATTGCCATCATAAAGTTTGACATTGGCAACACTGATGTGAATATGTCAAATTTGACATTGCCATTATAAAGTTTGACATTTTCAATTTTACTTAGAACGTGTTGTCGTACGAGTGCTATTTGAGTTGTTTACATATACTTGAAAGATTCCTCTTGGTCAAAAAATGACATCGCAAATATTTTTATGCGACGATTTTCTATGACTTTCGACGTGGATTAAATCGACAGCAGTGTGCCGATCAACTCGCTTCGTCTTTTGGTGATAAAGCACCATCTCCAGCCATCGTGTTTCATCGGTTTTCCGAATTTAATCGTGGTCGCAGTTTGCTGATGAATTAATTTCGTGAAGGTCGTCGAAAATCGGCTGTTGTGCCAGAAAACATCGATTTTAAACGTGAATTGACATTGCCAGATCGTCATGTGGCATATCGTGAGAATGAGGCATTCTTGGACCTCAATTCCAATCGCATAGATTTAATATCGCATTTGGCTGTCAAAAGGATTTGTTCGCGTTGGATACCGCATAATTTGATAATCGCTAAATCGATTGGAGCAAAGATATACTGAAAAAATTCAATCGCGGTGCTTCACAAGACGTGTATACGATTTGAATACGAAACTAAACAACAATTGACTGTTTGGGTCTTTCATAAAGAACCAAATCCAACAAAAGATGTTCGCGCACGAAGCACTTCGAAGCAAATGGTGGTATGCTTTTTCGAAATACTAAATATATCGCCACCGTTCCATTAGATCAACATAGAGGGGTCAATTCAGAATGTTACACCAGCATTTATTTGCCAGACGGATCAGAGAAACCAATCGCAGAAGACAAATCATTCTCCACCACGACAAACAAAAACGTTTTTGGACAGTCACAACATCGAATTGATGGGTCATCCGCCGTTCAATCCTTGTTTGGCACCCAATGATTTCTTCTTATTCCCGCAGATCAAAAATAAATTGCAAGGTCAACGTTTTTCTACACCCGAAGAAGTAGTTGATGCGTTCAAATCACATGATTTGGAGGAATGTGACGCATGCAGAAGTTTATTGGTATATCTGGTTTGTCTATCTCAAAATTTAAGTGGCAACCCTCGTAACTCATATGTACGCTACGCCTCTGGAAATATGGAAGGTGGTATGTTCAAATTGACTGCCTGTATAAGGTAGCAACAGTTCTGGACGTCATTTGATCTATGTTTATTTGGAAAATCTATTTTTAGGTACAATCATAATTATTTTTCAAGGATGTTTTTTATTCTAAACAATCATAATCGCATAAGTGTTGTTTTTTGTAGATTATATATTTTTTCAACAGTTGGTTTAAGTGTTTGTTTTATGTCTATAAATTGCTATGTGTTTAACCGGCTCTAAAATAACATGTACATGGTCATTCATTGTAATATACGAGCGTGCTTATTTCTAACTTAGAGTGTGGTTTAAGCTTGGAAACAAAAAGTATTCGGAACGAATCAAATCAGGTGAATTAGTAAATTTTTCTACAGAAATTGAGGGCGAATAAATACTAATAGTAATGACTAAACACCCCTAGTGAGGTTACTTCGCAAAAATGGTCTCTATATCCTCTTGTTAGGGTAAATCCACCTCTATATCTTCTCGCTTATTTTTTTATGTAAAGAGCAAGCACAAGAGGGTAAATCATATCACAGTCCATTAATTTGAGTGGCAACTGCCTGTGGATATTGATCTTGAACTTCTTTAGGTTGTAGTGTTCGGGAAAGCTTCGGGTAGCTGACTCCAGAGGCCTGCACTTCTCCAAATAAAAATTGTCGCTCTGGGCGTCTGCAGGTGACTTCGGTGCCTGTCTGTTTGTCAAGTAGGTCTTGTAGGTGGGATTATGGTGGACAACTCGGAAGTAGTAGTATCGGTGAAAGACCATTCTTCTGCGCTCTAAGCTGTCCAAGTTTCTGACCAACTTTGGATCGCTTATAAGTCAAATGGCTTTCTTTTGTTTTGAGTCGAGAATCCTCAGGTTATGCTTGGGAACCGTGTTCCAAATATTCCAAAGATGGAAAATCTGAGCCTTGTAGAGGATTAGAAGTTATTGCAAATTATATAGCTTTTTGGTGCTAAAGAGAGCTCCGAGTTTTTGTAAAGCTGCCTTAGCTAATCGAACCACGTGACCATGCCAGGACATATTGCTTCCAACCTCAACACCCGATAAGCGAATTTACGCCGCTGGTGATATTTTATGTCCAGACATGACCAAATCCTGAGCTGCAGTGTCAGTCTGGGTCTTGCTGCATTAATCTCAAACAGATTTCTTCCAACTAACTCCAAAATGTTTTTAAAATCGGTATTGTTGGTAAAGATCTGTTCCTTTGGGTGTTTATTGTGGCGGCTCTTTAATATACAGGATAAAGAGAGCAGGTAACAAGATATATCGCTGGAGAATACCAGCGTTGACCTCAAATCTTTCTGTGGTATGTCCATCGATAGCAATATGGATGGATCTGTCTTTGAGAGAGCAACTAAGCCAGTCGATAAGTGAGGACCGTTGAATCTTAATTTATTTAGAAGGTTTACATGCCAAATTCTGTCAAAAGCTTTCGATATGTCCAGTGCGATTGCTGTAGATTCCTCATATTTCTATTAGCTCCAGTCCATACGTTGATGACATAGACCAGGAGATCTACGTTTACGAAAGCCTTATTGATGGTCGCTGATGATGTAAACAGACTTAAGATATCTCAAGATTTGCTGGTTAACGACTTTCTCATGAACTTGGCAATGCTTGAAATAAAGCAATCGGACGTTAGTTGTTGAGAACCGTCTATTTTTAGCATGGGCTGAAATCGAGCAAATTTCCAATCTGCAGAGAAGAGAACTTTTTTATATGATAGAGAAAAGAGTTTGCATAGCGGAGTTGTTGGTGGTATTTCATCGGAGCCAGTGGTTTTATTTATGTTCAAGCATTTGAGAAGTTTTGCCACATCTCTGTATCAAATTTCTATTTCTAGTATCGATGTACCAAGTGGTCCCAGCGATTGACGCTTATTCTCCAATCAATGGTGGAATTTTTTTTATTTATAAAAGTCTTGGCTGACTGCTTTTATTACAGTACAGAAAGACCTTGATTGGCACTGGGATTTCCCGTCACAATCTCCTGTTTTCTGTCTTTTCCTTCCAGTTTCTAACTTCTACTTTGCTTAGGAGATTCCATTGCATCATATTGTTTGCTATAGATTTTGTTCCTTCGCTCCAATCATGTTATAATTACTTATTTCAGTGAATTTTTCATTTTTTTACGATATATTAGCAGCAGAATTAATCAGTTATTTCTCTTTTGATCTCATCCTATATTTCCCTCTACTATTTTTACTAGTCCCATTATTGTTTTGATTAACTTTCCGTTCTTCTCAATTTTTCGTCATTATATCTTGTTAGTATCATTGTTTCTGTTGAGTACATCATTAGTGGTATAATCATCGTTTTAACAACCCACACAGAGTAGAGGCGTTTAGGGTAACCCAAAATATAACGATTGGTGGCAATTTATTCTATAACAAGTTGTAATCCCGATGAGTTATAGGGTCCAAAATTTCAAAAACAATTTAAAACTCCAACAAAAAAGTTATCACAATTTTGTTATAGAAGCCACATACTTTCTTATTAGCTGATACTGAATACAATACAAAGTCTTGACTTGATTGACTAAATTGGATAAAGTAATTTATGCATGTGCATAATTGCGAATATTTTATTTTTGTTTCAGTTAATAAAAAAAATATGTTACCGGTATGTAGAAGATCCTCGAGAATTGTTAAAAAAATTAAAAATGTCACAAAAACGCACAAAAGAGCCTTAAGTACTCAGGATGTTATCGAGAGGGAAGAAAAATATGTTGCTCATAATTATCACCCTCTACCAGTGGCCCTTTCGAAAGGAGAAGGTAAATTAGTTTTCAGTACTGTTAAATATTAAGTTGATATAATACAACTTTGTTGTTTGTATGATTTTTCATTAAATTTTCGACATTTTGTTACATGCCACATTTAACCTATGTTTTTCTTCATCCTTGTATGGTTTTCCACACACCACATCTATGAAACTACAAAATGAAATCCTACTGAACACACTACTACTAATCCAACACTCCAAATTACACTGTCACACTAATCCAATAATTTATTTTTGTATTTATTACTCTTATTTATTTTACATAATTCATATAAGCAACGATCTCGAAAAATCGGCATAAGTGCGGCAACGCTCATAAATCTGGCAACACTGTCTAAAAATATTAATACTAAATCTTTTGAAAAACAGTTTTAAACTGGTTCCAGTCTTTCAACTCTTCCGTTCTACCAGAAAACCAAAATTTCGCAGCCATTTCTAAACTGCTTTTTGCTGTCTTGAAAATAAAAGCTTCAGGCCAATTATTGTGTAAAGTCGCAGTCGTTTCCAATTGATTAAGCCATAATTTAACAGTTTTAATGTCGTATTCACCACTGAATTTGTCAATTGTTTTAGATAAATTGGGCATAATACTAAAATTTTTAATTTGGTCACTACTGGAGGGCGTAGCCCTACTGTTTTGTATTTGTAACATCTGTAGCATCTGGGCATTTTGTTGAATTAACATGTTCACTATGTTTACCATGTCAGTAATTGCCTGATTGGTTTGATTTGCATTTTGAGCGTTTACTCGGTCACTAAGCCCAAAATTCGGGACTTGAGGGCTAAGCACTGTAGGCCATTCGCTTTGGTCGAGTCTTGATTCGAAAAAAATATCATAATCGTCCCGATTTTCCATAATATCACAAGTTCATTCGTTCATTCAAGAATCACGTACATAACGTTGGGTTATGTGTCACAACAAACCGAAAATCTATCAAAATAACTAGTCCATAATCATTCCAGGGCTTGCGGGTGTCATCCTACTTCTGAAACTGTAAACTTCTTTCTTGGATGGCCAGAATAAATTTAAAAAAAATCTTTATTTTTATTGTGTTTACATCTGTCTGACCCAAGTCTCGATCCGTGTTACCAACATAACTTCTCAAGATTCCCTTTCTAGAGCGCGAAATTCCAATTAAAATATAAAAATGCTTACAGACGCAGCATTTTTTCTCTTGATGCAAATTTGTTGCTTGTCTTAAACTGACCTTCGTACTTATACTACGATGCTCGGCAATACCCGATTTTTTCATTCCTTTCAAATTTTAAAGAGCTAAGTGCTTTTTAAACCGGACATTAACGGATCTTGTAGTCTGTTCAACATACTTTCTGTCTCAACACTTCACTACAGTTAATTTTATAGATACCACTCTTTTCCAAAACTGGTATTTTATCCTTAGGATTATTCAACAATTGTTTTAATTCATAACTGGATTCATAACACAATGTTGAACTCACTCTGTTAAAACATCATGGAGTCTTTGGAACTTGACTTCGCTGATTTCCCGCGAACAATGCCCGTGGAAAATCTGACGAAATTCCAAGAGCAAGAACCATAGCAAATCCTTATCTTCTCCCCTCGGCTTCCAATGATGTCGAAGCTCCGACCGACACTTTTGACAAAACACAATACCGATTTCACAGAAGAAAAGCTGTTGAATTTCATTAATGCGGTGACTGGGACGGTCTCCATCCAGCACCTGAACCAAGCCACCGTAGTTTCTCCGTCTTCGGCTTGTTAGCAATCATACCCTAATTCGTCAATAGGTTCAAATCAAAGCGCCTAATGGGCTTTTCAAACGACATTGATCTTTGGTAATTTCCAGAAGGGCAGCATGGGCTTATCAGAAGGCCTATGCCCTTAACGACCCTTGGCCGCCTACTATGGAGCTATCAGAGAAAATTATTCCAAAATCAAAATGTTTACTTTACCTTCAGTCTCTGAAGACGATTACAGTGTGTTCAGTATGAATCCCCAACGGTTCCAGTAATTCCAATTTAGTTGATGAAATCTTGTCTTAAATCTCTGCATCAATGGTTCGTTTGTAGTTAGCGTTTTTCATAAATTTATATAATTAATTTTTCTAATTATTCTTTGTTACGGTTCTTTCCTCTGTTTCTGGTTTGGTTTCTATAATCAATTTTAGTAGCAGAGCACCACTCAGAATGCATGGTACGGAGCATGTTCGAGAGAACATTTACGTACTTTTCGTCCGTTTCTCTTTTTATGAACATCAATTAAAACACGGTGAAATTCGTTTTGTTTTTAACTTATAAACTTAGTCTTGCGTAAAATCTTTCTCGTATATAGTTTGAATTTGAATGTTCCAGGAGTTTTTGTATGGGACGTAGAAGGTAAAAGATATTTCGATTATCTGAGCGGATATTCCGCCAACAATTTCGGTCATTGTCATCCTAAAATAATTAAAGCTTTACAAGATCAAAGTACCGTACTCCATCATACTTCCAGAGCCTTCTTCTCCGATCAATTGGGGGCGTATTCGGAATTTGTTACGAAATTGTTCGGTTACGACAAACTGCTACCAATGAACACAGGTAAATATCGATTATCTTTTATTGTTGTTTCTTATTTTTAACATAACATATTCCAGGCGTAGAAGCGGGCGATACGGCTTGCAAATTATCGAGAAAATGGGGTTATAGGAAAAAGAAGATACCCAAGGATCAGGCCAAAATTATCTTCGCGGCAAACAATTTTTGGGGTAGATCTTTAGCGGCTTGTTCGTCTTCTACAGATCCTTCTTGTTTCCGAGACTATGGGCCTTTTATTCCCGGGTTTAGTTGCGTACCGTACAACGATTTGAATGCGTTGGAAGTGAGTTTTTCCAAGACTTATTTCAAGTAGAAAAAAAATTATCATTTCCGTTTTGATCGATGATTTTTTGAACTGAGCAATATAAATGAACAGAAAGCGCTTTTTTCGCTTAATTAATTATATTCTTTCATGGGGGCAAAAACGGGGCTGTACGTTATAACTTTTCATCCAAACTCTCTTAAACTTTGTTTTGACTGGTTATATTTGTTACTGGTCAATTCTTTTTGATTTTCTGCTTCACTAGTATCAGTTGGTGACAGTAGATCGTCGTTAATAGTTTGACCAGGTTTGCAAAGTTAATGATGAAATACCATTCCAATATCATCATACATCAACCATCGGCTTTCATCCTGTTTATATAGGCTTTACAACTGTTTGTTGAGCTTCGCCGGGATTTAATATTGATCTTTTGATGTTTCTAAAACGATTCGATTTAGTTTCTTTTCAGGAGAAAATCACAAATGGATACTAATCTTTAAAATATTCTATAGAGTACTCAAAATCATAAATTGAATAAGTACTAAACTTTAATGTCATCTATTTTAAAGAATCGAAATTTTTTATTCGCTATTATTATTTCGGTGCACAATTTTGACAATCTCTGTAATAATTTCAACAAATAATGGTTCTCTTTTTGGTTCTATTCGTTTTTCAGGATATTCCAAAGTTGTAAAGTGGAAATTGGACACTACTTTCTGACTCCCCAGTCTACTTTGTCCCACAACAACTTAATCGGGTTGTGACGGCAAAGTCGTTACTTTCAGTACATTATTTCTTTCCAATTCTTTCAGATACTCTGTGCACATCTTCGAGGAATGCTTAGGATCGTTGTCATGCTAGAAGATAAATTTCCTGCCAATCATATGCTGGCTAGAACGTACTACATTTTCTTTTAATATTTTTATAGCCTTCTCTTTTCAAAATCCCTTCAATTTTTAACAAGTCTCTTGTCGCGGTTCTCACAAAACATCCCCAAACAATCACGGAGCCTACGCCGTGTTTTACAGTCGGGATTAAACATGGATCTAACATCCGTTCTTCTAACCTAAAAACCTCAAAATTTGACTCATCCATCCATAAAACTCTCTACCACACTTCGTGCGTCCAATTTTTTAGACCACTGCAACTTCCCAATTTTATTTTGACGTCTTAAAAGAGGTTTCTTTAATATCACCCTTCTATAAAGGCCAGCTTCTCTCAATCTCCTTTTCACACTGTAGGACTCGAAGGTAGATCTGAAATCTGCTATTTCTGTGCCCGATCATCGAGTCATCGATCACCTTTACTGATTGATACAATACGTTTACCAGTTGTGGTTTTTTCGACACCACTCTGAATGTCTTCTATCGCCAACGCTCCTGGTCGATGCATATTTGTTTCCACGGTACGTCGAGGTATTTCGGAGGCAATGGTACGGTTACTTTTGCCTAGACTATCAAGACTTACGATTACTACACGAGTTTCAACCGATAGTTTCTTGGTTTTACTCATTTTAAAACTTACAAGTTCGAATTTACGAGAACGAAAACAATTCGTTGACAAGATGTCTTGGTCCAAAAAGTATAAATCACAGCACGTTCTCGCGTCTCAAACTGGGACTAAACTACAATCATAAACACCGAAGAAATAGTCCACAGTTAAATAATAATAAATAAATCAGCCGGTAGTTGCAAGTATATTGTTTTGAAATTGGTGGACGTCTACCTTCTCTTCTTTCTTGTACCTCGTCTGTTTTTCCTTATTTTGAGGCAGCACTGCTACGAATGCCTCCAATCCACTAATTCACTCAGAGCTAATTATACAATTGCTTATAAAAGATTAAAGCTTCAATATGGTTGGGTAAAAAGGAAGTATTATATTGTTTATTCATTGTACGTTTCAGTTTCGTGGTTGTAGACGAGTGATACCGTCTTTTATATTTCCATGACCTCCGCAATCACCCAATCTGACCACGTGTGATTTCTACCTTTGAGAATTTCTATAGGATGAGATTGAAGCAAGGTTTTGTGTGCATTTTTATTGACAAATTGTTGATAATGTTAATAATTCAAAGCTTAAAATTACGACAAAAACCATCTTAACCTATAAGAAAATGTATCAAATACGTCAAAGTTGAATAGTAATTTAATAATATATAATTAATGAGACGATTAATAGATTTACTTTTTTCCCATTAAAAATATTTTCTTCCGAACAGAAATTTCTTCAAGATCCTCTAGTCTGCGCGTTTATGGTGGAGCCGATACAAGGCGAAGCGGGGATCAAAATACCTGATGAAGGATACCTCAAAGGTGTTCGAGAACTTTGTACAAAATACAACGTCCTATGGATAGCAGACGAAGTACAAACCGGTTTAGGAAGAACCGGAAAAAGACTGGCTGTAGATTACGAAGGAGTTAAACCTGATATTTTAGTCCTTGGGAAAGCTTTGGGAGGCGGTGTTTATCCAGTATCTGCTTGTTTGGCAGATGATGATGTGATGCTAGTCATGGAACCTGGTAAGTTGTTTGCCAAAATAATCCCAACGAAATTCGCAATTAGAAAGTTCGTAAGAATCAGTTTGCAGTAAATAATTTGTTTTTATTGATCTCTTTATATTTCAACTAACCTCAAATGGAAGGAATAGTTTTAGGTCTTCTTCATCAATAACATTTTTAGGTAGTTTCACCACCAAATGATTACTCAAAAAAAATTTAATCGACATTATAACGAGGCTAGGTTATTCTTCTTTGCTTTTAAATTTTTTAAGTAATATTAAAATCCCTTGTGCGTTATTTTACCTTAACCTAAAAAATTTTTATAGGTACCCATGGCTCTACATTTGGTGGTAATCCTTTGGCGTGTAAAGTAGCAATAACGGCACTAGCGGTTTTAGAAGAAGAAAATTTAGCCGACAACGCATTCAAATTAGGAGAAATTTTTAGAATTGAGTTAAGAAAAAAACTCAACAATGGAAATCCTATTGTTAATACTATTAGAGGAAAAGGACTTTTAAATGCAATTGATATTAATACAAGTAAGCTTCTTCGGGTATTTTTTTTTTCAAATTGAATTGAAGCTGAAAAAGTGAAAATTATAAAAAAAAAATCAGTTTTACGCTATATTAAAACACTGAAAACAAATATTACTATGTTTGGATGGTTTATAATTAATATTGAAATGAAACTCTCTTAGATTACTTCCATCAACATATCTTTAAGACTTCTGTTAACAAATTACTATCACAGCTAATCAAAATATCATCTAAAACAATCTGATATCATCTGATATATGGGAGACGGATTCTCTATTTTTTCCTATTTGTAATTATTTTTTTCCTTGTATATTCTGGTTATTAACACTCTTTGTACTTCTTCCAATTTCCATCAACTTCTTCATCAGTTGTACTGCTCGGAGCAGTATTCTCCTACTACATATAACAACTACTTATATAATACTAATCAATGGATTTGTCTTCTGATCATTAACTGACTTTCTTTTACTTCTTCATAGTATAACTGCTATGTCACATCCTCACCTACTCCTCATATAATTCTGACCATTGATTTTCTGATCTAAACTTATTATTTGCTCACTATTACTTCTTGTAACATACATCCACTCCTACGTCACATTCTTGACTGCTACTACTATAATATTATTTGGTTTTATTTCTGGTCATTTTTCATTGACCATTTACTGAATATTTGGTTTATTTATTATCTTTCTCCTATTTCTATGTCAGCTTAACTGCTTCCCATTTAATAGTAACTTTTTGTTGTGTCTCTTAATCGTTTTTTTCTTTAATAACGTCCATCCACTTCTTCGTCACATTCTTGACTGCTTCTTGTATAATATTTTTTTTTTCAAATTTCAAATATTTCAAAGCTTGACTACTGTTTCTTTTCTGATAGTAACTTTTGGTTGAGCTCTACTATTTTCATTTTTTTTTCTTTTAATAACGTCCATCCACTTTTACATTTTCTTGATTTCTTCTCATAAAATACTAACTATGGATTGTCTCTTCTGATCATTAACTGTCCATTCACTTTGGCTTCTTCTTAGACCTACATTGACAATACCATTTCTGCTGCTTCTTGAACAATATTTACCATTGGTTGTCTCTTTTGATCATTAACTGTCCATTCTCTTTGGCTTCTTCTTATATCTACATAGACAATACCATTTTTACTGCTCCTTGAACAATATTTACCAGTGGTTGTCTCTTCTGGTTATTGTTTTCCCTTTCATTTTTTCTTATAATATCCATCCACTTATTTATCAACATTATCTCTCTAATCACCTTTTGTCCGTTCCTTTTTTTAAATTTCTATGATTATTTGAAAATATATTTTACTGAATTTTCGTTTTTTTGTTCAGATATCGTCGATGCATGGGACATTTGCTTGAAATTGAAAGAAAATGGTCTGATAGCAAAACACACTCACGACTGTACTATAAGATTTTCACCACCACTTACAATAACCGAAGAACAGATGAAGGAATCGATCGACATTATTGTTAGAACTATTACCAGTTTCGACACAACACAATAAAATATAGGATTATTTGAATAATGAAATGAAAAGTTATAAAACAAGTGTTCAGAAAATTAGATTCATTTAGCAAAGACATTGTGTTCTAGTCTAGACTGGACTAATTTGAGAATGATGAAAATATAAAGTCAAAATATTGGTTGAACTTTTTAAAAATATGACTATTAGCATAAACTTTTTATTAGATTATTGCCTACTTTTTTCATTATATATTTTTTTATAAGGATATATAAGGTTTTCCTGGAAAATTTATTAAAAAATTGTAATCAATCGTATCTTTATTCAGCAAAAAATCTCCTGAGATATTAAATTAATATCACAAACACTGAATATTAACAAAATAGTAGAGACCAGTGTTTCCCAACCTTTTTTGTGCTGTACCCCACCCAAGCCCTTCAAAAATTCTTACACCCCAGTTTTTTGTAGACTTCTGAAAATTTAACTGGTTGATTATTTTATAATAATAGTAGTTGACCCGGCAAACGTTGTTGTGCCATATAAATTATATCTACGAAATATTTTTCTAGTTCAATAATAAAATATACTTATAAACGAAAGCCATGTATAGACAATGGAATGGAATAGCTAATAAGCTCGCTAAAGCGGGGGCAGACAAGCCCTTCATGGGACCCGAACCCTTCTGTGGTAGCAGCAACAGAACCATGGAAAAGAAGTAAGAACAATCTACGAATACTAACAGGAGTCCTATCGGGGCACTGTAGCCTCAACATACACCTGAAGACGCAACACCTGGCAGATAATGCCGCGTGCAGATTTTGTTGTACAGAGGACGAAACCTCTATCCACATTATCTAGAAGTGTGAAACACTAAGGAACTCCAGAGCAGTACACCTGGGGGCGCTTGAAATAGAAGACGAGAACATTATATATTAGATGCTAATATTCCAAATTTTATTAAATTCTAAAACCTTAACGAAACACAGTAAATAAATTTTCAAAACATAATGAAAAATATTCATATTTTACCCCTTCAACTCCGTGAGTAATGATAAGGCAGGCTCAGTTGGTGTCGGTCAGCTGACCGGTGACGGAGACCGGAGACTTATCTAGGCTTACAGCGCCACTTGTTTGACTCAACTGTTCCAGAATCAAGTGGTACCCCTGTGAGCTTCTTTTTTTGCTAAGCATCATCAGCACCAGACTCTTTACCAATCGCCTCGGCTTACCAATTTTATAAATTGAAGTTCTTTAATTCAGAAGCGAAGAACTGCGTTGTTTAGTGAGATTTTAAAGCGTCAGGGTGTCCACGCCAATCCTGCCGTCTGCCGCAGTGAGGTTAACTTATCCACACCAAAAACCCAGTTGATATTTTGATCTCGTCAAATGAATTTATTATATTTATTGTCGCATTTATTTAAGAATTTGCTTTTTTTTATCAATGTTGGTACCGAAATCTAGCATTTGACTAGTCTAGAGCAAAAGGGTCGAGTCCATTTTCGATTCTCCTTTCTTTACAATCAAATTGTCCCCATGTGGCTCTAGGCTCTTTCCCTGGTTATGCCTATGTCACATGAATATCGGATGCAGAGAAAAGTATAAAAATATACCGATTGCCCTTACTTGCCGTTGTAACAACAGTTTTATTAATTGAACAAATCATTCACTCAGTGTTTTAAGTTTAGTACTGCAATAAAATGCTACGAATGTGCTGTGTTGATGGATATTCAACCAAAGAAGGGACAAACATATCTCTATTCCATTGTCCGAAAGATCAAATAAGGTAAGTAATGGGATTCATTTTTTTGAGCCATTTTTCGATCAGCTAGACTCCTCCCTCCTTAGATGAGATTTGCCTGGACTCCCCCCACTCCTTACGTGAGATTGACCCTAAAGATCTTTTCTAAAACCGGTAGCATTACCTTAAATTTTTTTTTATTACTCCGAAAAATAATGTATACTGTTATGTATTACGCAAGTTGCCCCTACAAAACATGTGGAGCGCGCCTGAATTGTGTTGGATCATAAATTTGTCGTATTTCCACATGTTTTGTATGTGTTACCACATAAATTACAAGAAACAGAAACGAAAAGACACAACAAATCACACCACGTAATGTCGCTTGCCGCCATTTTACTGTACACTACACACACATACACAAGCAACATAATTTTTGAAAAAATATCGACAGTTTGATATATCGATATTTTGTGCCCTTCCCTATTTTATTTACAGTAAATACATTCGATATTCTTACAGGATTTTCGTCTTTTTTTATTTTTGAACTCGGTCATTTCAATTTTATTTTTAATGTAATCGGCTGTTTAATCTTCTTCTTTTTACAAGTCAATTAGGGTCAACGAATCGGGCAGAGTATTCAACATATAATTAGTTTTGTCTTTTTCCTGCGGTTTTTAAGTCGTTTACACATTTTTCAAAGTCATTAAAACTGTGGCGGAGTCACTATAGTTTTCCAATTTATTTCGACAAATAATTTGCAATGCTGATGATTCTTTCAAATACAGATTATCAATTTTTTTAATTATACCATATATATATATATATATATATATATATATATATATATATATATATAGACATAATACCTTGTACATAACCTAACCAAATCATTTACCATTGTCGCTCGTATCTCAGCTTCATCACATTCTTTTTAATTAAAAAAAAACGTAAGAAGGTTTTTCCACATGGCATAGTCTTCTCCATCAAACACTGGTATAGCTATGTTACCAATTTTCGCCATTTTGTATTAAACATGCTTTCCTTCGTACACTGGATACTGTCTAATAATTTTAATTAAACGATACACGCTCTGCTACCATGTTAAGGTACGTGGTTTTAATCAAATAAATCACTCGTAATAGAAAATGCTTTATTGTCTGTTAATAAGAACAATAAAAGAAACGTCTTACATAGAACTGGGGTCTGTCAAGGCACCCATCGTGCGCATGAGCTTTTCCACATATACAAGAGATCATGCGCTCTCCGCACAACAATACACATGCGCATAAATATAAATGCAGTATCCTCGACAGAAACTTTTAGTTTTCCATACAACTCTGTACTTTTTGAAGATCTCAGATAAATGTATGCAATTATCTGGTAGACTTTTAACATTATATCTCTTTCTTTGAGAAAATAGCAAGTTGTTTTAATAAATAACTTCTGTTTTGCAACACTAAATATACTTATCATCATGATAAGCAAATTTACTACTTGTAATGATATTTACAAGTTATTAAAAGTATTGATAATGACAATCACATTTTTTAATAACTTTAAACTATCCTAAATTTATATCAGCAATAAATTGAAAATAAATATATCTATTTACTCGTATCACCTCACCCAACAATTATTCATTATTGCTCAACCGTGTAGGTATCTATAAATTGTATAACACATCCAAATCTGGAAGTTAAGTCATTTTGTTCGCTTGTTAATCATTATTAAGGATTTAATAGTTAACCTCATGCTCTCTCAAAGAAGTAATAGCTACTAAATGTACACAAAATTCCATTTTGAGCTCCCATACTATAACTGATGACATAGGGCCAATTTTACAACCTTAGGTAAAACTGAAACTCTAGTTTAAATCAAGAATAAACAAGATCGCTCTGTTTCACAGGTGCCAGTTGGTTTAAAGTTGAATTATTTGAGAAATTTGTATAAACAAAATTTAACCGAGAACAAATTGCAATTTACCTGACAATGAAGCAGTACTTTTGATTAACCTTGCGAAAAAATACAAAGAAATGTTTCCGATAAAAACCCAACAAATTTAAAAAATAAGTGATTTAAATAATTACTCTAAGACGAATAACTTTTTGTTTTCTTGGCGCATCGACAATGTTGATAATTTCTTCATAATCATCGTCGAGTTTATCAAATTCAAAATGTAAATCTTAAATAATTTTCCCCAAAAGTCTTTGAAAGATTGAAAAAATGTGAACAATTTGAGAAAGTTTTTCCGTTTCATGTTAAACTGAAGTTTAAACTACCCGCAGACCGTCGGTAACGTTTAACCCTAGTTTGTAAAAGGTAAACGCCATCCATAAAACGTGAAAAAATCTATATTTTTAGTTTAAACTGACGTTTGAACATTTGTAAAATTGGATCTTATTAGCCAATGCGCGTTGACGTTATATACTTAAAATAGTGCTCCTCTTCACGTTTATGTTCTAAGTCAAATATCTAAAAGAAATTCAATGTATCTGGAAGTTGTTTTCATATAAATGACGATAAATTCAATTATGAACGTTATCAAAAGAATGAAGATGTTCCTGACCGAAGAAATTCCACAAAATTACAATTACTACCCGGCAAAAGTACCTCCGTATTTTATGGTCATCTATGGTCGTACGTCAAAATTTTCTGATAAATACAATATGGCTTCAGTTCATGACATCATGGGTGGTGTATATTTACAACTCTAAATTTTAAAATATGTAGATATTTAAACAGTCTTCTACTTGAAATTTGAAAATTAGTATTTTAGTACGTAAATTATTTTGGAATTTAATTTATATAAAAATAAAAAACTTGAATATCATATCAATATAGGTTATATTGTATAATATTGTCATATTAGTAGAGGAAAATACAAATTAATTGTAGCAAACTTTATCATAATACTGCTTATAGTTTACATAACCTTTTTAGAAGGTTATCTAAAAATTATCTTGAACTTTTTATGATTTTCATTTAGTTAGTGGTAACACGAACTTACAGTAAGATTAAATTTGCAGCTGAACATATCGAGCAGTAGTTTATGGTAAGTATTATGTAAAAAATGAGAGTACTCTGAGTTATTAACCTATTTTAATACTACCTACAACTGTTATTTCTTTTATGTTTACTAATCACAATTTCTATTTAAATCATAGAGATTGAATTGAATAAGGGTACCTACTCAAACGAAATTATATTGAGGACGATTTATTGAAATGAAATTTATTCAGTTAGGAATATGTGAAATTATTTTAAATTGACTAGACGTTGATTGCAGCATGCGTCTTCCATTTAATGTAATTGGCGTTTTTATTATTTATATATACAGTGAAAGTCTAAAGTAAGGAATTAATTCATTTTCTACGTAAAATTATAAATGTGAATTAAATAAAAACTAAAAGAAAAAATATGCCGTTTTGTTTTAGAATATTTCACAATTTTTTAAACAAAGCTTATAATAAAAGAAATAAATCAAACAAATAAGAAGGTTTATTATGGCAATATTGAATATAGTCTTTTTAATGTCAACGTGATAAGAGATATTTTCAATTTGATTGAAATCAAATAGTACCTTATTAGTACTAAGATATCCTACCTAATACTTTTTAAACACTCTTATATTAGTTTCACCTATATGTGGGTTTGTTGGTGAGCTTGTTTGTAAATGTGATTTTTGGCTTATTACTGTTAGTCTATCTCACCTCTTTAATTGCGATCGTTAGCAGTGCAGGCTAATACGCTAACTTTCGTATTTGACGGCTGTAGGTTAAATCCTGTTTATGTTGTATTTTTTTCAGCAAATTATTTTTAAAAATCATCACTGCAAATTTTCTCTTTATATCGAATTAAATTTTACAACTTTCTGCCCTATGTTGGAGATTCACTATACTAACTGCAGTCAGTATTTCTTTAGAATTTACACCCTTAAATTTTATTATGTTGTTGGAGAAGTATTTTACATTTGTGCACCTTCTGTTGGAGATTTACAATACTAATGACTAGATATTAAAGAAACATTTTATTTTTGACAATAAATCGAACTAAAAAGTGGAAAATAAATATATGTTAAAAGAACTAAAAAAAAACGATTTTAAAGCACATCAAATTAAAAAGTTGAAAATATTTTTTTAAATAAGCTTAAAACAATAATAAATGAAAAATTATTGTGAAAAATGTGTGGGGCGCTTTATTCCATATTTCTCGTACATCGAGTGCTCGATGCTTTTTTCAGAACTAGTATTTTTCTTTCATTGTTTTAAGCTTATTTTAAGAAAAATATTTTCAACTTTTCAGGTTGATGTGCTATATAAGCGTGTTTTTTAAACTATATTTATTCCTGGCAAAAAGCTCTTACCTTTGGCAGTGCAATTGCCATATCCATTTTGATTATTGATCCATTATGACTATTGACTATGTGATTCCCATTAATATGTTGCTTAGTCTCATATTAGAACCTTGATAACTTAAACCATGATAAAGTAATAACATCATAAATTTATAAAATGTTGTGTTCCGTTCTCTTCGGAGCCCAAAACCTCTTTTACTTAAAATACAAACCCTCTTTAACTTAAACGAATTATTTGGACTTTGCACCTCAGTAGCTCAAAGTTGTAACTTCAATCATCTATCAATGAGTCATTTTGAATGAATCTGCAAACAATAAAGCTTCCATGTAAACCATTGTTAATCTCTATTGCTTATACGTGATTACTAAATGACTTCAAATATAAACAGTAACTTATTTATATGTATGCATGTCTTTGCACACTGAGTGAAAATATATTCAGAACGAAAACTGAAAGCACTAACATATGCTGAGAAGTTAAAAGCAATCGAAGCTGTGAAAAGTGGTTTCAAGAAAAAAGACAAAAAAATTACCGACGTTTTTATGTAGAATAAAATAAACTTCAATCAATGTACCTTCAAATGTAAAATAAAGTACGTATGTAGTAGTACAAGATTTCAAAGTTTCATGTACATTTAATCTAACTCTTCCATCTTTATCTTTCCTTAGTAAGTAAAAACCTCAATAATTCCTTGGTTTTATCTTATCGATGTTCTACTACATTTAGATAAAATGACTTTTGGCTGTAAATAATACTTATTGACTTTATTCAAACACAAACATTTGGAAACACAAATATGAGTAAAAGAAAAGAGAACAATTGTATATTCGAAGAAGGTAACAGTCAAAAAGTCATAGACAAAACTATACTGAACAACAAAACACGAAACTTTAAAAAGAGAAACTCAAAAACTAGGTATTAATTGCTATTTAGAAAATTTAGAAAATCCACAAGAAAAAGCGATATAATAAACATAAAGTAAATCTGTACTAAAATGTATGCAGTCTTTATTTCACTTATCACAACAAAAAAAGTTGAGGAAGGAATAATTGTTTATACAAACAAGGCATTTGGATTTGATCACACTATGAGCTTGAAACATGTACCCTCTAATTCCATTCCTGGTTCGTGGATGTCACACAAGTATTCGATACAACAGCAGTAGAGGTAGGGCCACTTGGGACAGCGATCCCTTATCTTGATAACCAAACGTTTAAAAATTATGAAATAAACTAAAATAATTATAATTTCTTTAACACCAAACCGCACCGTGCGTGTGTATATACTACTTTAAAATAGTATAGTAATAAAAGCAGACGATATTACAGTTAAGTTTCAACCGTTCATCGCAAAAAAAGGATCTTTGGCATTAAGAAGCTATCTTAAAATTGTAAAACAAAAAAATTCCAATCATCATTTTAAATGTAAAATTTGATAAATTGTTGCAATGGAACGTACTAGTTCATTTAAGAGGATCGACAAAAACAATAGTATAAGAGGATTCGGTCTTGTCAAACGTCAAAAACGATGCATAAAACGGTATACGTCACACGTCAAAAAATAGTCACGTAATACATAACACATCGTAAACGACGCATAAAACGTCAAAAGCGATATCTAAAAAAATGCCGACATACGTGTTTTGAGAGTCGGCCAAATTGAAATACGAGGTGTTGTATTAGATAACGGTGTGACGTAGTGTTTTGTCAGGGCAGGGCAATACAATAGAGATATTAACTTAATTTATCTCATACATACTATTACGGAACAAACAGGAAGACTTTTACTCTGAAATACAAGAATTAAAGGCAGAAGTTCCTCTGGGAAGCACTCTTATTTATACCATGTAGCTGTGATGTCCTAGAATCAAAACTAATCCCCTGCCTACATTTAGAAATGATACAACAAATCTAGAAACAAGACAAGATCAAACAATATCAAAATAGATTTTCTGTAGAAACTACTAGTTATATCATTAGTTTTATACGAGACCATTTATTTTTTGACTCAAAACGGGACATTGGTTTATTTAGGTTAATTAAAAGGTAGTCAATTAATTTAAAAGTTTAGTTATATTTATCAGAGAAACGAATTTGCTTTAATATAGCTGGTGACGATTTTAAGTAAGAATAAAATTCTTGGCATGTTTTTTTATATTCACCTTAATTATCAACATCGCCTTCAGAACTGAAATTTGTAACTGGGTTTCATCAGATGGCCACCATTTGTTCATCATAGAAAATACTCTTTCTACTGGAGCATTTGTAGCAGGCAAACATAAAATATATTCAATTAAAATAGGAAAGTTTTCATGCTGAAAATTGTTGGCTTGAAAGTGTTTGAATATTTCCACCCAACGAGTTTCCGTAGGAACAATTAGATTATTCCATTCAGTTACTTTCTGCGATGTAATGTAGTTAAAAATTAACGAAAATTCGTCAAAAACTTCTGCATCTTTATTACAGTCAATATATTCCTATTTAATTAATACATCCAGAGACTTTCGAACATCTACGCATGCGGGGACCTTTTTTAAATCTGTCCAACAAAATATCTCCATTTCTTTGGTAATAAAGCAAGTCCATTGCTCCAAATATTCACGGATTATTCCATAAAATTCTGTAGCCGCTCTTTTCACAAACTCTTCATCTATGTCAGTAACATTATCTTTCGATTTCAATATTAATAGTCGGACCATAAATGGAAGAAACTGATTGGTCTGTTTCTGAGTCAAATTGTCTTTTAATTGATTGATTTCTTTTGCAGCTTCAATTGCTGATACCGTCTGACCTTTCAGTTTCAATAGCTTGATGAAAATTTGCTGACTGACTGTGTAAAAAATAAAGCCACAATTCGGATGTGAAATCTTCAAAATTTTTTTAGTAACAGGGGACATTTTTCAATACTCAAAAAGTATTTAATGGCTGATGCATTTTAAAACCCTTTCCAAGCCAGGCATAAGAGCAAGCCATCTGGTTTTGCTATAGCCGAGCATTTGTTGATATTCCGTTTCAGTTTCGGCGCAAAACTCCTTTAGAGCTTCAACTTGAATCGTGTAAATATAAAAAATATCTTCACAATGATGCTTTCGTAATCTAAGGTTTGCAGCTGATTTTATTGCATTATGAATTACATGGGCTCCACATCCAATACCTATCAATTGTTTTGTCACGACTTTTGCTGTCAAATTATTAACTGTCAACACTTTGTTTAAATAATTGACAATGATGTCAAAAGTCTCATCTGGTTGGTCTTGGAGATCTAAAATTTTTACTTGCGCACCTACATAAGGTTGAAAAAAGCGCACTAGATTGTAATACAATTGGGCTTATCCAGATCGACATTCAATTCTTCCATCGTTGTAGGCTTCAAAACATTCACTTCAATAGCTTCTGATTTCGTACGCGCACATGTAAATAAATTTGGGATCAAAACATGATTGAATTAATTTCGACGCACAATCATTAGAGCGAAAACTGTGGTTTAAAGTTGGCGTGTCCGATTTCTTGAAAAAGGTAAACATCGAAACAACGGCGCAGTCGTTATGTTTATCAGACTTCAAATACTGTTCAGTATAAACTGATATTTTGCTTGTAAGTTAACGTTGAACGCAAACTTGCGTTTCGGCAATTTGCCGCAATCGTCCTAGAGTTTATTTCGGGGACACCGGGACAAGTAACTATAAAAAGGGACAGTCCGGTTCAAAACAAGACGTCCGGTCACGTTATATATAACCAAATATTCAAATCAATTAATATACAGGGTGTTCTGAAATTCGATGCAAAAAATTTGGGAGTGGGTATTGTTGAGACTATATGAGGACAAAAACTCATTGACCAAACTACGTATATTTTGTTGTCACCTGACGTGCCAATTTTTTTCCATTCACATATTGTTTTATTGCACTAGCAGTGGTGTTCTGAAGGAGTGGATGACGAGCGGAACCGGACCCCCTCAGATTAAAAAAATCAAATAATTTATATCTTGCAAGATATAACTAAAATATGATTGTAATGTCAAATGCTATCTTATAAAAAAGTGGTATTTTTCTACTTCTTTTTTAATTTCAATAGATATATGTGTAGTAAAAATTAACACTCCGGTACTTGAAACATTTGCTCAGAATCTCTTCTCATTATTGTCCTTTTTTATATTAATACAATTTTTTCTTTTATTACAATGTTACTCCAAGAAAGTATACATTTCGTACCATAATAGTATTTAGTACTAACAATAATTTGGACCTCAAGGATATCTAAGTAAATACTTTATTTTCTAAGAGGGGAAATCCTCATGGACACCCGCCATCCTTAGCGGGTAGTGTCGAACTTTTACCGACTAAACCCCCCCCCCCTTGGTTCCCGCACTATGCAATGGTATACGCTCTCGAATTACTTTGTTGAAAAGGCAATCTTTCGTTATGTCTAGCTCCTACTCTCTTGCTTCATTCATCTGGAACAGTGGAAGAGCGTATGCTCGGTATTGTCTTCCTCAGTTCATTTGGGAGTGTCTGATCCCCGCCTGGTATAAAGGTAACAGCGAAAGCATCCATGGCCTGTGAGTGTGTTAAAAATTAGTTTCCCTATTGCTTCCTGTTCACCCAGACATCGATAATAGAAATGAGTCGGTGAGTTCATCGGCCATATGTTCCGTTGGTCACTTCTAAATAAGATTTGTTCTTGAGTCAGTCTTAGAAACGCCGTCGTACCTGTCATTTTTCTCTTTCACTTGTCAAGTCTAATATCTTATAAATAATCTGAGCTTGAGAATTACCTCTGAAGGTTCAAACCAACACCATTTAGAAATATTTTTTTGAAAAGCCACCAGACCGCCTGGAGGTTCGGTAGAATTATGCTTGACCCCTTCCCCCAGAGCAAAATTCTGGGCACTAGTATACTAAAAATTAAGTTTTCGTGTGACAAAAAATAAGTTTTGTTAACCAGTGTAATAAGGAACTGCTATTCCATTTGTTGTGATTTATTTCGTTTGTTTATTGAGAATGGTCTGGAAAAAAAAATTGAATTTATGTTTGGCGACGTTTGCCATCAAATAAATTGTAAAAACATGTCTCCACAAATTGACTTAAGTCAGACTATACTTACTATCTCTCTACTGATTGAAATGTATATCTAATTAAGATGTTTGTTGTCAACAAAATCAAATAACTTATTTATCTATCAATCACTGGAATTTTACAATATATTGATATAAATATTTATAATAAACATTGAAAAATTAAAAGTATAATGATAATTTTATATCCATTAAGAATGTTGATTAAACGTTGTCTATATCTACGACAAAATGTAATGTTAAATTAGTTATAAAAGCTGGTTAATTTAAGAGCATTCATTCATCTAATTGTTCCCTCTAGATAGACATTGTATTAATACAGTTTATTTTCATTTTGTGTTAGTCTCAAAATGGTGCCGTCGAGGAATGTATCCAGATTATTGGTTAATTTAACTGAGCAAATGAAATTGTCTAAAAGGGCAATAAGTAGTAAAGAAGTTATACAAAAAGAAGAAAAATATGCTGCTCATAACTATCATCCACTACCAGTGGCTTTATCAAAAGGTCAAGGTCAGTATTGGTTTAGAATTTTTAGTAAATAGGAAGTAGACAAAAAATAAGACTGTAGATTGTTTTGGGAAATTGTTTTACTTCCAAAATACATAGACTCCTCTCAAAGGAGGTAATTTTTTTGAGGTTCCTGTGTCCCACTTCTCTAGGTGTTAGTACTACTCCTTCTAGGTACTTAAGCCTTTTAGCGAAATGGGCAGGACATTCACAAAGTAGATGCTCTGCTGTTTCCATGACTTGCTCGCAGTATCTTCATCGTCTTAAGGTATTATTTGACGGGGCAGTGACCTGTCAGAAGTCTGACCACCAATTTCATGTTTTTTCTTGTCATCACGAGAAATTCCTCAGACTTCTTAGCTGCTATAGTTATGAATCTTTTAGATTGTTTTAGGCCTGTAATACTCTATTATTTTGATTCTTTAGCCAATCGTTTAGTTCGTTATTGATGTGCCATCTCGTGAAACCACACACCTGGTCAAAGGTATGGACTTTTTGGCAAGGCTGCCGGCTTCCCCATTTTCTGGTATACCTTGGTAGCATGAAAGCTACATTAGGATTACTTTGTTTTTGTTAACTAGTGCTTTTAGAGTTCGATAACACTCCCAAACTAGTTTGAATGTGCAGTCAACCTTCAAGGCCGCTTGGCTATCTGAGAGAATGTAGACGTGCTTTCTATCCAAACACTTCTGAGAACATTCGTTTATTGATAGCATCTTTAGCTTTAAAATGATGAGTGATGTTCCTAGAGGTATGGAGAGCTTGCATTTTGGTCAAGAAAAGCCCAGTACAGCTCCTTGCGCTAGAAAATCGTCTATTTACCAGAGAGATACATTTCGAGCCTTCGGACGATTTTCGGTAATGTTAATTACCAATAAATCAAATCGGGTATCTTTGTACAACATGCTAGGCATTTGGTCCATTGTTTTGTCACAGCCTTCTAGCCTTATTAGCTCTAGAATCCTTAGGTAACATATTCGATTTCCTTGCTTTAGTTTTACTTCTGGATTAGCTTGTGGACGTCGCTAAATGCCTCGTTCTTCACTAAGAGATTAAGAGGAGACGGGTAGCGCCTCTAAGGATCCAGTAGGCAGGTTAACATTGCTCTTGTAATACCTGGACAGATTAGCCTTTGAGTCTTGTTTAGTTTTTTTCTGAGCTATTGTTTGTTCAGTTTTCGACCACCAAACAAGCGCTGTATATGTGATCATGCGTTTGATGACCTTTTGGTACATCCAGAATACCATTTTAGATTTTAGTCCCCACGTCTTGCCAACAAGCTTGCGACAAATCCATATATCCACAGTGGTTTTTGCAAAAACCTTGTCGAGGTGATCGTTCCAAGTAAGTGTTTTATCCAGGATGACTCCTAGATATTTAGCTTCATTGGAAAGTATTAATTTAGTTCCGTTAAGAATAGGTACGCTTATATTTATATTTGCCTTCTTGTAAATAGGACTAGGAACACAAATAAGAACGTCTCTTAAAAATTAATTCATATAAGTCCTAAATGAACATAGAAATAGCTAAAAACTGTAGACAGTTTATCTTCAGTCTCTGAAACAATAATTTGGTTATCGAAACGCGCGTCAGACAGTGTAATTTTGAGTGTTGGTGTAGTGGTAGTGTAAATCAGTGTGTTTAGTAGGAATACCACCAACAGTTCCAGAAATTACAACTTACCATGTATATTATTTAGTTTTTGGATTTTTTAGAAAATTCTAGGCATAATTCAACTGTTTCGGAAAAATCACATTACAAAAATTAACATTAAACCAATTGGCACTACAGCTCGGTGTGAGCTTCGGCTTCCTCGACAATACGCCTCCAAACTGATCTTTTCTTTACCAACGTTCCCAATCTTTTCACATTCGTTTTTTGGAAGTCTTTGTTAACTCGATCAGTCCATCTGGTACGAGGTCCGCCTCTTTTTCTTGCTACAATTTGTTTTGGCACTCATGATCCTCTTGAATGTGGTCCAATTATCTCAACTTCTGAGCTTTAATGAATCGGACTCAATAATGGAACTACTTAACTTCCTTACCTGGTGAATGGAAGGTAGTACCATCGAGTCTGTTCACCAAATCATAAAAAAACCAACGCGTGCTTCGGATGATTGGGCTGTTAAGTTTGGAATTGAAACATTTTTTGGAGATAAAAAAACAAATAAGGACACCAAGAACTGAAATTTTAAAAAATTGAGTACTCCTTGTAAGATCATTGAATAACTTTATAAATATCTATTAAAATAATTGTTTTAGGAGTTTTTGTATGGGACGTAGAAGGTAAAAGGTATTTCGATTATCTGAGCGGATATTCCGCCAACAATTTCGGCCACTGTCATCCGAAAATAGTGAAAGCCTTACAAGACCAAAGCGCCATTCTACACCACACCTCTAGAGCCTTCTTTTCTGATCAATTGGGCGAATATGCAGAAGTTGTTACGAAGCTTTTTGGATACGACAAAGTCTTGCCTATGAATACCGGCGTTGAAGCTGATGATACATCATGTAAACTAGCAAGAAAATGGGGTTACAGGAAAAAGAATATACCAAAGGACCAGGCTAAAATTATTTTCGCGGAAGAAAATTTTTGGGGGAGATCTCTAGCCGCCGTGTCGGCTTCAACCGATCCCACAAGCTACGAAGGCTACGGACCATTTATGCCCGGTTTCAAAATTATACCCTACGACGATTTACATGCGCTTGAGGTAAAGTTTTATACTCTATTCTATCAAAAACCAAATCTTTTCAAAATAAACGTTATTGTTTTGTTTACAGGAGGTATTGAAAGATCCTAATGTATGTGCTTACATGGTGGAACCGATTCAAGGTGAAGCTGGTATCAGAGTACCATCTCCGGGGTATTTAAAAGGAGTTCGAGAACTTTGTACGAAATACAATGTTCTATGGATAGCGGATGAAATACAAACCGGTTTAGGAAGGACTGGAAAACGATTGGCTGTTGACTATGAAGGTGTTAAACCTGATATTTTAGTTCTTGGGAAAGCTTTGGGAGGCGGTGTTTATCCAGTATCTGCTTGTTTGGCAGATGATGACGTCATGTTAGTTATCGAACCTGGTGGGTCAATCGATGATTAAATTTATGTTTATAAAATTAAATTGTCAAATATTACAGGTACACACGGTTCCACTTTCGGAGGGAATCCTTTAGGTTCCAGAGTTGGAATTGCTTCTCTTGGTGTTTTAGAAGAGGAAAATATAGCAGAAAACGCTTTCAAGATGGGTGAAATATTTAGAAAAGAATTACAGAGCAAGTTAAACAAAGATATAGTGTCAGAAGTTAGAGGTAAAGGTCTTTTAAACGCTGTGGTCATCAACAAAAGTGAGTAATTTTTTGTTTATCAAGATTAATATTTGAATCGTACAAAGGTCTTTTTACTTGTACATTTTTTTTAGTTAATATCTGTTTAGGTAGAGAAAACAGTCCAAGCAACTATCATATGACATGTGCTTATTAAATAAATATACTCCTCCTTTATCACTACAATATTCCATTCGAACATCCCATTATTTGAACAAGTACTTAAAGTCTTCTTCTGTCAGCAGTTTCAGTCACGCAGTGGGGCGAATCTCAAAAAGCTGCCGAAAAATCAAACTTTCAAGTTATCGTAACGACCTCTCTTTAAACTCTGTTTTTAAACTAGGATTTGGATTTAAGTTGGCAATTCTGTAGATTTCTGATTGGTCAAATCGCAGCCGGTTTTACACAGCACTTTTGGCATCTATTATGAATGACAATTCTAAAAATTTTTATCTAATAGTGTCCATTTTGTTCTTTTTTTTGCGTTCTTGTTAATATTTTATTAAAATATATATACAGTTCTTGTCAGGACTAATTTCAAAATGGAGTACTAGCATAATTCTCCCTTCCAAAAAGCGAGCCCTGTGATTGTGGTTCCTTCATTCTGAATTATTTATATTTGATAAGAAACGATACAGATCTTATCATTATTTTTTGGTTTTACCAATATAAAACTTTTCAAAACTTCATGTGCCGCGAAATTTGACGACTGTTATCAACCTTCTTACAAACATAGTCATCGACCTTGAAATGATTTAATTCTTTTTTCATAATACGCATTCTTTTACGTTGTATCTTTTAGGTTAATTATTCTTTAGTTTTCGAGTCATGATTTCCATTTTTAGTATGACTAATATTTTATGTCATCGTCTAAACTCCTATAGGTGTTCCAACTAAGTGAAACAAATAGTGTATAGTTCTCTCTCTCCTCCGAGCGCTTCAGTTAGTTCTGCGCATCTTTTGCGCGCATGAAACAGTGTTTCGAACAAGAGAGAAAATGAATAATGTCTGCATCGTAACTTTTAGAGACGGTTTTTTCCATAAAAACTGTCCATATAGGAGTATTACATATAAATTCCAATCCAGTAACTTTTTTAATGATTTCTAGTGGTGTGATTGAGGTTTCCTAATTTATGAGTGGCCAAACAGTAACTAAAAACTTATTTTTAAAAATAGGACCCCATTTTCCTTCCCTTTCCCTAAACGTTACAAGTACCGGCGGTTTGGGTACTTCTTAACTATTAAAAATATCGGATAATTAAGCAAAGCGATTTTTCATGAAAAACTTTTTTCAATTGTGCCAAAATTCCAATATGTCCGTATGAGAGGCCCGATTTTTCATTTTTCAAAAATTTATTTTATTGCGATTGGGGGGTTTAGGTGAAGTCAAAAGTCGGATTTTTCAGAGCAACGCACTTAAGGGGGTGGAACTTATACTATATACGATAGCGAAAAAAAAAACGGAAAGTACGTTTTGAAGACAAAAAACTACATAATCTTACGGATCAAAATTGGGAGATTTATGTCACTAGGATAGTAGGTTTTGAGGCACTTAGTGGAAGGTGCAGGAAAATTCAAAATTTTAGTTAGGATTTGGCTGATTTTGCAAACCATTTTTGAGTTGGCCAATTTTGTAACAAATTAAAGCTTAAAATATCAATAAATGACGAGGGTTTCAGTCAACGAAAATTTCAGAACCATGGATGAAATGTGGCAAGGTCAAGGCGTTGCATTTTTAGGATGCACGTGCGATAAATTTCATTGACTATCTTAAAAGGAGAAAAAACTATCAATATAAAGTGTTGTTTCATCAAGACAAAGCACTACTTCACATATCCATTATTGCATTGGCCAAAATTAATGAATTGAAGTTTGAATTGCTACCTCTTCCACCCTATTCACAAGATTTAGACCCCTTGGATAATTTCCTGTTATAAGACTTTAAAAAATGGCTCGGTGGTAGATTTTCCAACAATGAACAGGTTATATCGGTTATTTCCAAAATTTTTGTGTTTACTTTGTTGAGCCGCATACTTCTTGGACCATCTTCGTACACTATGCTTATTTAATCAACTTCCAACTATTTTTTCTTCATAATATTACCGTGTGGTTTTTTTTATGTTACTAAATTTCTATGCAGATGATCAATTGAATTATTTTTTTATAGATGTTGCCGATGCTTGGGATGTTTGTTTGAAAATGAAAGAAAACGGCCTTATAGCTAAACACACCCACGAAGATATAATCAGATTTGCACCGCCGCTTATCATAAATAAAGATCAACTCGAAGAATCTATGAATATCATTATAAATACTATAAACGGTTTACAAAAATAAATGAGTATAAATTACACTTTTAACTGAAGTTTGACTAAACAGTGTTTTCTAAAATGTCCCTTCTATTAAAATAGAATGTTAGGAATCTTCCAAAACCTTACAAATAGTAGCAGGAAATAATTTATCAAAAAACAACTTCCATCCAATACTCACCAGGAGGTTTTTATATAATTTTCTAAACATATGTTTCTATTCATAGTTTAAAGAAGTCAATTGTTTAAATTGCATTAAATAGTGATTTGTATGCCAATGACTGAAAGTGCTAAGAGTCCAACAAAGTAATATTTCAGCAACAAAGCATAAGATCCAAAACTTTTTCAATTACACCGAGGAAAAAAAATAGCTAATAGAGAATTATAAACATTATATTTATAATTTTTTCTGGTGACACCACTTCATAAAGAGCTTATGCTGTTTTTCGTACCTTCCACGAGATTCATCCGGCATCGAATTAAGAACAGCCGCATTTCTTTCTTCGGTGAGATCAGGTGACGTGGATTCGAGTAACTCTCCATCGCTGATGTTTTCTTTTTCATCATCATTCATTGTTATTAATCAATTTAGACAAAACTTCGGGTAAAACAAATAATTTCAGAAAATTAAAAATTTAAGGTTATGCAAAATCAAACTGTCAACATTGAAGCGGCTATAATAGTCACATTTAAGGTTAAGTTAAAGTTGTCTACTCCAGAGCGTCCCGAAAGTGTTTTGCAGTACGGAACTGTCACTTTCACTACATGGAACACTCAAAACGCAACCTTAGGTATGTAAATGAATACAGAACGAATAACTTTCAGATGGCGTCGTTTTAAAAAATAATTAATCAAGTACTATAGAGATTTTGCAATTGATTTTCGTACATCTGATTCAAGTTTTCTTCACTAGAAGTACAAAGGTTAACAGGAATGGAGTAATACAACCTCCAATCCTAAAGGAAATTATAAATAACCTCAAACGCCTGAAATATTTTTTTCAACAAATGAAAAATATCACCAAAGATGCTTTAAAAAAAATCAGTACCCACAGTGCCAAATAGTTCACCTGCGGTGTTTCTGAGTGGACTGTAGCGACACAATTCCCGAAAAAATAAGAGTGTTGGGGATCCAGCTTACACCCCAGAAAACAAAATCGATTAACAGAGGATAGACTGGTAAAAATAGCAACAGATAAATCTCTAATTGAACACGGAGTAGAAATCGACAACGAAAGAAGTCGAGTGACAATCCAGAACCAAGATGAGGAAATATATCGAAGAAGAAACAGGCGTTAGTCCTATAATGGAACAGAGAAGAAGAAATCAGTGCCAAAAGACGTAACTTTCTCTCGAAGGATCCTTTTGTAGGAATTAAAAGAAAAATCTCTCCGCTTTTTTATATAAGCACAGAAAAATTGAGTTTTACCAATAACTGGAAAGGTTTTATTTTGGGGAGAGAGCTATTTTTAGGAGATGGGGGTTTGGTTGAAGAGAGAATAGACATATAGTAATAAAAAAAGTCGAAAATAATTTTGGTTCGCGTTTTTGGAAACTGTCTTTTGATGTGGTTGATAAAGTAGAATACATTAGCTTTACTTAGATGAGGTTTACTTTAGATTCACTTAGGTTAGGTTTGTTTTATCTTTATGAAGGTAAAGTTTACTTTATATTTACATTAGCTTCACTTAAATAAGGTTTACTTTAGCTTCACTTAGGTTAGGTTTACATTAGCTTTATGAAGGTAAAGTTTACTTTAGATTCACTTATGTTAGGTTTGTTTTATCTTTATGAAGGTAAAGTTTACTTTATATTTACATTAGCTTCACTTAAATAAGGTTTACTTTAGCTTCACTTAGGTTAGGTTTACATTAGCTTTATGAAGGTAAAGTTTACTTTAGATTCACTTATGTTAGGTTTGTTTTATCTTTATGAAGGTAAAGTTTACTTTATATTTACATTAGCTTCACTTATGTTAAGTTTACTTTAGATTCACTTAGGTTAGGTTTACATTAGCTTTATGAAGGTAAAGTTTACTTTAGATTCACTTAGGTTAGGTTTGTTTTATCTTTATGAAGGTAAAGCTTACTTTATATTTACATTAGCTTTACTTAAGTAAGGTTTACTTTAGATACAGTTAGGTCAGTTCACATTAGTTTTATGAAGGTAAAGTTTATTTTAGATTCAAATAGGTTAGTTTTACATTAGTTTTATTTAGGTCAGTTTTACTTTAGATTTACTTAGGTTTACTTTAGCTTCAATTAGACTAGGTTTAGTTTCACTTAAGTTAGGTTTAGTTTATCTTCAATTAGGTTAGATATACTGTGGCTTCACTTAGGTTAAGTATACTCGAGATTCAATTGGGTTTAAGTTTACTTCAGCTTAAGTTAGGTAATCTCAATTGGCCAATAACTTGAGACAAAGATGCTTTTCTATGAAATGCGCGATGTCTTTGTGATCTAGAAGAATTGCAGTTTAGTGTAAATCATGATACAGTTCAAAACGCCTGACTGGAAATCAACTAATCTAATTATTAGAATTGATAAAATCAGAGTACTTATTTTCAACATCTGTGGTCTCGATAAATGGATTATGCGACATCGAAAACAATAAATTAGCGTGTTTTTATTATGAATGAATTTATTAATCGAAATTTTTGATTATTTTGTATCAATAGAATCAAAATTAGGAACGTAATTTTGATGTGTCTAAATTTGGAGGCTCTTACCCAATTATAGGTAGTTAAAAAGGATCTTCTAATTAACGAGCTAATTAATTGCAATAAATTTATATTCTCACAACTAATTAGGTATAAATATTTTTCGATAATATACAGTAATACAATTTATGTTTCAACAGTCTTTAAAAATTATATAGTGTGTGACATAAATGCTACTATATAATATGATATTCATTTGAACATTTATCGACATATTGTTTATACATACAATATTTACAAACACATTAAGGCATGTATGCAGTAAGCATGTGATACATCGTATATTGAGCATTCTCTTTCATATCGCACTGATAAAAGTTTGAAAATATATGGTATTCATAGAAAAATCAATCTGGGAAGCCCCTGTATACATTAAGTAGAAAAAAATAGAGAGCTGTTTACTGTATACAATAAATCCGATGAAAATAACATCTTAACACAGATATTCTATATATACAGGGAGTATTTAGCATAGAAAACATAATAAACAATCTATAGAGTGACTCATTGAAAATACATATGATCAAAAATGACTAACGTGTTTTTTGCTATTGATTGATGTATCACATAAGCATATTTATATATAAACATTCACAATGTTTGCTTGGTATACAGTACGTTCCATTTTTTTGCAAAATAAATAAAATTTACGGTTTATTACAATACAAAACATGAAATTTTTACTTAACCTAAATCACAAATGTTCAATCGAGAAAAATATACAAAGTGCCGCACTCTAAAAACTATACTAAAGTTTTGTTCGTTTATCAGTGCCCTTTTATATCGTTATAGAAGTATAGGAACAAAAATAGTCAATCAGCATTTTTAGGCCTTTCGTGATAAATAGTTTTGATTTTAGGTCTCTCCAGATTAGAAATTAGTTGAAAATATTGAAGTTTCAATCCATTTAGGTCTTTATCTTAATATGACTCGACATTGACAATAATTATATTACAAAAAAAATATGAATATCAAACTAAAAATCTGTTTCAACCACGAAAAATATTTTTTTTATTTGTTACATTTCAAAAATATACCACCAATCAAATTATTCGAAGTTGCATCAAAATTTATAACAAACTTATTTAATGTTTTTTATCATAGACATTTTGTCTGTCTAATTCTCTTTTTATCGTATTTGATTCTATTACAAAAGTTTCGTGGTTCGTTAATGCAGTTTTATCTTTTTTGTCATACTGATGACCTTTTAATCAGATTATAAACACTGAGATGTTTGTCCTATGTAAACAGCGTTACAGTCATTACAAAGTTAGGATTATGAACCGAAGAATTAGTTTAGTTAGAACTGCGGTGGAATTTTCGACGTTTCGGCTCCTGCTTTGAAGCCATTATCAAGAGAGCGTTGGAGGTGTGGTGTTTATTCGTTCATTGATAACAAGTGGTCCGATTCCGTGGTCTTAACCTACCTACTCGACGCAACAAATCACCCCTTTTTTAGTTGATTCCAAGGTTTCAGTTAGTTGAATACCAGCAGTGACACTTTTATATTATTTTTTGAAATTAAATCGGAATATGCAAATTGTCAATGCAAAATCATATTTTGTTAAGGACCGAAAAGGTCGAAACATCAATATTATTGTTTTTTGAACTAACTTTTTATCAAAAGAGACCTATAATCAAGACAATTGATCAAGAAGAACATATTAAAATATTTAAACAGGAAAAAATTTATCTTCAGATCTATAGTCGAATGTTAAGTGAGAAAATTGATAAAAGCACCAAGAATAGAAATTAAAATATAAATGAGAAAATAAAAGAAAGCAACAAGAGCATGATGGAATCATAAAAAAATGACCAAAATTTAAACAAAGGAAATTGATGAAAAAACCCAGAATAGAAATGAAAACACAAATAAGAAGATAAAAGAGAACAACAAGAGCATGATGGAAACATAAAAAATGACAATTTCGACGAGAAAATGGTCAAAATTTGAAAGAAGGAAATTGATGGAATGAAAGCTCCATTATTTAACAGAAATGTAAGCATAAATAAAGAAGATATAAGAAAACAACAAGGGAAGAAATGAGAACATAAATAAGATTAAAGAAACTAGTGAAAGCAACAAGAGCATGAATGGAAACATAGATAAAAATGTACGAAAATCGACAAAAAAATACTGAAATTTATGAAAAAAAAATTATTTATAGATATTTATAGTCGATTCGTGAAGCGTGCTAAGCAATTTCACCTGAGTGAAAGCAATAAAAACACGGTTAATCCTCATAAATAATGAGACCAACGGTAGTTACTCATTAAATGAGTTTTCTATTCTTTTTATGCGAATCGCGTATCGAATCTTGTACCCCGAAAGTAGTCATTTTGTACTCCTAAAACCCCATTTTAATTATTTTATTTCAATTCCATTAAGTTCGCCAATTACAGAATATTAAAAATAATTATTAATATAATCAAAAAACGTCCAAAAATTCCCAAAATACTTTTTTATTATTTGTTAAAACATGATAATTTGAATAATAGTAATTGGTTAAATTTAAATATTTTGCAAACAGACCATTCAACCGCGTGTGACGTCACTAAATAGTAAACACCCGATGCGGTCCGATCAACTCCATTTAATTTACTTTATTTTTGGCTACCAGTAATTTTATTTTACTGTGGTTTAGAGACGAATTTACAGATTTTAAACCTAAATCAACTTTTTCTTGATTATTTTTATTTTCAATCAAAAAAATTATGGTGGTAGGTTGCTTTGCAGCCATTTATTATTTTGCTGAGGAATTTAGATACAATTTCATTGTAAGTATATACTATTCACTTTTTGGTTTTTTTTATCAAGTTATGATATTTGAGTTACTTAGGTTAAGTTTTTATTTCGTTATTTTGATAATATTTATTTTAAAGCTAGAAAAATAGATATACCGATTTCACAAATATAAATTGAAATTATAGTAGTAGAAACAATTCTATAGTTTGCCATAAACTACATATATTGTTCTTAGACATTAACAACCACAATTTAGTATTATTTATTGATTATTTATTATAAATTACCCATCCCTTATTATCATTATTACTACATGTTGAGAAAAAAAAATATTCAAAATTATATTTTGGTATGAAACTTTTTTTTATACAAACAATGATAAGAAATTAGTGATTTATAATGATTAACCTTGTATAATTAGTACTAACTATCGGTTTTTATCCCCAAACAAAAAATTAAAAATTTGTACTGTAGTTTCTTATACCATATGGAATAAATTTAGATATCGAATATCACCAATCTATTCCCTATGACTGTGGCACACTGTATTCAAAATTTTCAGGCATATTATAATTAAAATATATTTACACCACTAAAAATCTCAAAAATTAAAATATTAAAATATCAAGTATAAAAATCGGTTAAGCATGTGAGAGATAGGGGTAAATAGTACAATTCTATCCTGTAAATATGACCCCTTAAGTTATGTAAAAAATTGTGATGTAATTTTCATGTAGGGTTTCATTGAGTAGGCGCTTTAACAAAACGGGGCAATTCTATGTAACGTTCTCTAGTTACACCAGTTTATAAATGAACATTTTTTGGTGTTTGGATAGACACACGAGACCCAATATTGTATTGCCACCTATATCCTTCGATATAACTCACCTGGACTTTTTTATGAGGATATTTCATTTTCAATTTTCATTTCGAGACTGTTAAATAAACGGACAATCAATTTCATAACTGGATAAATGGTGACTTCGAAAAAAAAAGATGTATAAATACTGAAATGTAGTTGTTGTATGATGAGGCAATAATATCGAACGTACTCAGATCACAAAACTGTCATGGTTAGACAATGGTAATGTGAAGAACATAGTAACATAACCAGAACAAATAAATGATATGGCAACATTGTACAACATGATTGAAACAATGGGCAAAAATAAAAATTTGAGAAATCTACAAGAAAATAGTCAGATTACAATAAAGGAAATAGATCAAAAGAAAAAAAACAAGAAATCAAATTTTGATGAAAGCACCAAGAATAGAAATGATATAAATAAGAAGAAAGCGATAAGAGAAGAAATAAGAACATAAATAAGTATAAAGAAACCAATAAAGGCAAGAAGAATACGAATAAAAACATAAATAAAAAATTGACGGAATCAACAAAAAATAGAATATAATTAAAAAAATTGAAGAAATGAAGAAGAAAACATCAGAGAAAGGGAAGAAACCAAAAGTCTAGGGACAAAATTGATGAAAATCATGTTAATAAAAACCTGAATAAAAATATAGAAGAAAATAACAAGAAAATGAATAAGAACATAAATAGGTTTACGGAAACCAGTCAAAGTAACTCAGTGCGTGAAGGAAACATAAAAAAAGGAAAATTTCGACAAACGAAATTATAATTAAAGAAATAGACGAAATGAAGAAAAAAAAATAAACCAATAGTTGAATGAGGAAATTGATGAAAGCCACTATAATATGAACGAAAGCCCAAATAAGAAGACAGAAAAAGAACATGAGAAAGAATGAGAACATAAATAAATTAAAGAAATAAATTAGAGCAACAAGAGAATAAATTGAAATATAAATAAAAAATTCAGGAACTCGTCAAGAAATAGTCAAATATAATTAGTAAAAATTAGTAAAATTGATAAAATGGAGTAAATAAAACAAGGAATAAGAAAAAAATTATATGTTAAGTGAGAAATTTGATGAAAAAACCCAGAATAGAAATGAAAGCATAAATACGAAGATAAAAGAAAGCAACAAGATTAGAAATAAGAACATGAATAAGTTTGAGGAAACCAATACAAACAACAAGAAAATGAATATATCAAAATTAAAATTTCTACAGGGCAAATTATAACTGAGGAAATTGATGAGATGGAAAAGAGAAAAAACAAGAAAAGAGAAGAAATAAACCAATTGTTAAATGAGAAAATTGACGAAAGCCAATATAATATAAATAGAATATAGAAGAAAACAACACGAGGAAAAATGAGAAAATAAATATAAATAAAATTGAAGAAAACAATGAGAGCACTAAGAGAATAAATTGAAATATAAATGAAAAATTGACGGCATTGACAAAAATAGCCAAATATAATCAAGAATATTAATAAATGAAGTAGAAACAACAAGGAATAATACGAATGAAACAAAATGTTAAGTGCGAGAATTGATGAAAGCACAAAGAATAGAAAAGAAAACAAAAATAAGAATATAAAAGAGTATGATTGGAACATAAAAAATGACAATTTCTACAAATAAATGGTCAAAATTTAAATGGGGAAAATTAATGGAATGGAGGAGAAAATAATAAGGACAGAAGCCAAATGTAAAGTGAGAAAACTGATGAAAGCACCAAGAAAGAAATGAAAATATGAATAAGAATATAAAAATAAAGCAATTGTAAACTGAGAAAATAGATGGAAGTCATTATAAAATCATAAGATAATGATTGAAACATGAATTATAATTTAAAAAATTGATCAAATGGTGGAGAAGAAAACAAGAAGGGAAACCAAATGCTAAGTAAATAAAATTGATGAAAGCATCAAGAATATAAACGAGAACATAAATAAGAAGAAACCAAATGTTAAGTGAAAAAATTAATAAAAGCAGAACATAAATGAAAAGATAGAATGAAACAACCAAAGCATGAATAAAAACAAATAAAATTGGGGAGCACGAGGAGAGAATAGTCGAATTATAATTAAGAAAATTGATAAAGTGAAGAAGAAGAAAAACTAAATAGAATAGGAACTAAATGCTACATGAGAACATTGATAGAAGCATCAATTACACAAATAAAAAGAGATATGGAAGTGGAATCAAGAACTATAATGATGATTAGAGATTGATTGAGGTGTATTCTAGTATATTAAAAATAGAAGAAAAAATAAAGAATGGAATATTAAACGGATAAGTGTGCATGTATAGGACAATGGACGATAACGAAAGGGCAATTGAAACAGAAATTAAATTCTCTATTGTTGCATCAAAAAGCATCAACGAACTACAACCCAAATCAGGTGGAATATTTTGGAATAATTAAATTCAAATATCTCTAAAAGGAGTAATATTTTGAAAATATAAAAAGTATACTCAAGTTTTCTAAAAATAATGAAACTATTCAAAAAAGTGAATAAACGAGCGACAAAAATTTGTAGCTGATTTCTTTTAATGCATAGTAAATACAACTTGTCTCATTATTTATGTATTACCCTGTATTTATTTTATTCAAGCATTTTTTTTATTACTCCAATCTATCACTGTACTATTTACCCCAATTTGTACCGGATAAACAAATAAATTATTAAATTTTTCTTTCCTATTAAATATTAAAAATATATACAGGTTCATTCAAATAAATAATATCACTCTAAGAAAAGTAAATTAAAATCCGTCATGGTTTTTACTACACCTAATTCATTAAAAATATATACAGAATGTTTAAAATAAAATTAATAAAATTTAGACACCACAAATGTAAGGAACAAATAGAAATTTTTCAATAGACCTAAAAGAAATTAAGACAAGTCCAATTCTGATGAAAATGATATAAAATAAAATGAAAAATATTTATCGAAAGACAAGATACGAGCAACATGGATACTCAACAAAGCAGACAAAGACAAATATATGGGAAAGGAAAATATACTTTCTTCGAATATATTATTATTTGTCCAAACTGTTATCTGTTTTTAGTCCAAAGATTTTTTTAGAATTTTGATTAATATTGACTCACCTTGTACGTTTTAACAAAAAGCATGTTGTAAATTTGTCGCAGAAATCAAACTTCAGGCCTTAAATCAAAACAGTAAAAACTTTTCAGTGACACTAGTAGATAAAACCTTGATACATAATTATGTTTAAATGTTTATAAAAATCGAAGTTGGGTCGGATCGTCAAAAAATATTATCCATTACAAATTTATTGAAAAAAAAAATTAAAAGCAAGACCAATCATCAGCGAATTGATTAAATATTAATAAGGGACTATTCCCTCAACAATTCGAACTACCCATGAAAGCCACAGACCTGATAAGAGGTTTGTTCTTGGTAGCTGCACTGGAACTGGACTAGTGTAGGCCAGTTCATGAGTGTATAGAATTAGTTCGATCGGATACAAAGGAAGATATAGTGTAGAGTAGTGCAGAGAGCAATGATTGTTATATTTGAGGTTATTTGATGCGATTCAGGCCTTGTAGTATTAACAATAATGGAAAACGATTTCTTTAATTTTTGATATTTTACAATCGTCTGATGACGAAGATGTAGTGCCACCGTACACTAGAACTGACTCGACTAAAAACAAGAGAAAATACTCAGAAATCCGAAAAAATAATAAAAAGATACTCAGGCAGAGAAAGTGAATATAGATGCGTAATAAACTACAAAATATTTAAGAGCACTTTAGAAACAAAGAATTAAGAAGATACCAAGATGACAAAAAATCAAGAGAGGTCACAATTAATTACTAAGTACCTTATATAAGTGACTTCTTTTAATAAATCATGAAAAAGTTGAAAAATGGACAAATACTTTGAAGGAATATTAAATAGATAAGAGGAGGAACCTGAACGACATCCTCCTCGAGCTCTACAGCCTACAGAAGTTCAAGATCAATATCCACATGAACCAGCACTTGAACTACTCCAGTGCTTGCTTTTTATATAAAAAAACCTGAGAGTAACACTCAAGTAAAAATGAGGAGCGTACTGAAATAAATAGAAGATTAGCCAAAGGAAGTAAAGCCGTGGAATAATTAGGTTGATAAGATCAAAGGAGTTATCAAGAGAAGCCAAAATTAGAATACCTAACAATAATACGACCAACAGTTACGTACGGAAGTAAAACATGGGTTTAAGCAAAGGCTAATCAAACAAAACTGGTTGTATGGGAAAGGAAAAGGAGGACTTGGGAAAAAAGAACTGAAGGTATATATATACATAAAAGCTCAAAGAGAAAGATGGTATAGACTACTAAAAGAATTCCTTGAAATAGATTTGCAGAATATGGTTATTGAAGAAGGACAAGAAGGTAAAAGGAGGGAAAGACCAAAGAAAAAAATGGTTAAATGAAGTTTTAATCGTGCAGAATCGCGACCTGTAGAGAAGAAAAGATGATACGACCCTGGAGAGAATAACATTGACCGAAAGGTGGTGAATGAAACAATCTCAGAGATATACAGCATCTTAACTCGGTTATTTGGTGTCATATAAAAAACTCTATAATTCAAAGAGAAGAAAGGAGTTGAATTTAAGGTTATGTCGTGTAAAAATTATCTTCAAAATAGTTATTACGTCCCTGGACAATAATATTTAACGAAAGGTGGTGAATTAAACAATCTTAAAGATAAACAGCCTCTTATTTCGTTAATTGGGTTATCGGGTGTCATATAAATAACTCAAAAAAACGAAAGAACATTCCAAATTGAGGTTATATCGTTGTAAATAATTGATCACAATTATTTTTCATAATCAAATAAATTAAACACTCCGTACATTCCATTATCTAAAATATACAACTAACTGTTGCCCTACAACGGCTAATCACTCAATTACATAGAACCATAACTAGTAGCGGCATCTATTCTACAGTATTTAAACTCTCGTTTCGACATCGTCGCTTATAATATCAAATTCGTCGTGACTCCTCAAATCTCTCCTTTGTCTATTATCACTTATAAAAGAATTAATCTCCGAATCGGATAGGCAAGAACTACCATAAACATTTTTATGTCGTTTAGATTGCGGTCCCCGTCTAATCTGTTGGTATAGTTCGTCCAAATCGCTAACCGATACGCTACTAGCTCTACTACGTCCGTCGCCTTTACCTAATCTCGAATCTTGAGGATTTACGTATATTCTAGGCGTGGAAGCTCCACCTACAGACGACGTATCCATACCGCTCAAATTACAACTTACAGATTCACCCGTTTTACCGCTTTTCTGATAATATTCGTTATCTTGTTCAGTTAAAACGCTCAAAGGACTATTCTCCCTTCTTACCGAAGGTACCGCTTCGCTAGTTTCGGTCGTATTAAAACTCTCCCTAACCACTTTATCCGGACTCATCTTATCCAATATCGAATCCGATATCGTTTCCGAACTATAATCCAAAGTACACTGCTGCGATACGGAATGCATATTATTTTCCGAACTCTTTTTCCTAATCTTATTCCTCGTCAATTCCTTATCGCGCAACCTTTCCGCGTGTTTCACTATATCATCCACCGGTATATTATTTTCCGAATCGAAATCCTCGGCGCTATCCGAAAATATATTCGGATTCTTCCGGTGTTTCGTTTTGTATTTTTGTTCGACGTGTATATTAGTGTTATTTACTTTCGTATTCGTTCCGAACATATTTTGTTCGGAATGATTTTTAATTTTTAGTTTCGGTTCGGAAAACACCGAAGCCGTATCGCTGTTCACGTCTCTCGGCGGTTTAGGTAGGTTATTTTTTCTTTTTTGGCGTTTAAAAAATTTCCTCGCCACGGTACTCTGGTGCGGGTTGTAAAATAATTCGGCGTTAGTGGGATTTTCGATTATGTTCGGTATGATGCTGGTTCGGTATTGCGCTCGGTGTAGTACTACTAAATTAACGTTGTTTATTTTAGCGCCGTTAGTGTCGCGAAAACTTTCGTTCAAATCCACTGCTCCTTTAAGGGCGTTACTAGTTCTAGATTTAGTACTAGCCCTACTTGTAGATCTAGATATGATTTGGGATTCTATGTTATTAACCGGAGGTAAGGGAAGGGGTTGTATTTGTATTTGGGGGACGTTTAATACCGTATCGGAAACGTGTCGTGATCTACAGATACGTTTATTTTTTAACCACCTAAATAATAGAACCCATTGCGTTCTGACGTCATTACGCGCTATACAATAAAAAAATAAAGTAAAAGCGCTCAAAGTAGTCGATAATATGGCGAATAAAATACTAAAAAAATCCATTTCGAACGAGATCATATGAAAAGGAGAGGCGGTAGCGAACGCGCAACTCAACCAAGTCATTATATAAATAAATAAAAATATAACGTAAGCCTTTAGTTGAGCGGATGGGGCGTGTTCGGGATCTTCTACATCGCTAGAAGCCGTTTTCGTTGATATACTTCGAGTTTCTATTCGAGGAAAATTCGGTTCGGATTCTAATAGATCCAAATCGACGTGTTCGGTAGCTTGAGTACCTTCGCTTAAATGTCCGTTAGCGTCCGAATTGTAAACGGCGCATCTTATTAAAAGGAAAAATATCACTAGAAATATAACGAGGATTATACAAGGGATGTAGAGGGCGCTTAAAGCCGGACCGGTTTTAAGGAAACAATAGCCCGTCGAAGCGTATTCGTTCATATTTATAGCGGCGGATAGACCGCATATTATCAAGCCTATACCCCAACCTACTAAATATAAACCTAATATGGGTTTTTGTATGGGGTAATCCGATTGTAAATCGTCGTCTTGTAAACCTATTATATCGTTTTTACTTAAACGTTTGTACATGCAATTAACGCCGACGCACATCCACAATAAGGAACATAAAGTGAAATAATGTAAAATCATACCGACGATTTGACATAATTTGACATCTTCTGTTTGAAATATTCCAAATATATACATGAAAGTCAATAATGAGATCGAAATCCAAGTATTTATAAGGGAATGTTTCGTTTTTTTCGGTATTTGTATCGTTACGTAGCAAAGAGAATAAGTTAAAATAACGATTAGAAATGTGGTGAATAATATAAAAACCCCTACGTATACCGCGGGGTGATTTAATTTAAATCTTGCGCCGATTTGTCGATCGTTTATTACGGTTACTTCTTGTAACAAACCGTAATAGCCGAAATGTTCGCAAGAAAATACAGTGTGTTCTTGTAAATCGTGCGAAAATCTGCATCCTTTCGAAGTCCAGCTTCCCGAACCATTGTTACTAGAAGAATTCCACCATACGGGTATGAAGGGCGTAACTTCGTAGATTGTTGTTGTAGGTGTACGCAGCATTATGTAAACTGGATCCGTGAGGTTCGTTACGGAAAAATCAACTGAAACATAGATTATTTCTCTTGAACTAATTTCTAGGAAGGTCTATTTATTTATTTGTTTTGTTTCTTTTGAGAATTTCTTTTGGGATATATAAACAAGTTTGTTGAGCGCAGTTTAGTTCAGTTTGTGAGAAATAGTGTCATAGTGGATAGACCGCAAAAGAATTCAAATAAACTATATAAATTAGTTAAGTGTTAGTGATAAGTGAATTATAGTGTAGTGTAACGTGTTTAAATTAAGAAGGTAAAGACAGTGTTTATTATTATTTCTACTATCAAGCTCATGTATTCTTATTTTTTATTGTAAACAATTGTGAACCGATTTCCTTTGTTAACATTCTATACCAATAAAGTGTTGTTCCTGTGCCCAGTGTTTTACGTTTTTCATTTTTGAGCAAAGTCAATAAATCCTAATTTTTAATGCTTGTTGAGTGTGTTGTGTAAATTTGTGTTTTAGATATCCGTAAGTTGTTGGCTGTATATGTATAACTAATATGACGCTTCAGTCGAAGAATTATACCACATGATCTCTTTTGACACTCTGAGCCAACGTCAGTTAGCCCTAACCTTCAAAAGACACGTTTATAATTTTGACGGTTGTAGTACTATTATTTTGTGAGTTGTAGCATTTTGAGTGAAGTAGTTTTAAACAAATGATAAATTTTGTGTGTTAATCGCTTTGCCCTAGAAAAATCAACCATTGGGAAGTGGTTTGCTAAATTTAAACAATGCGATGATGCAGTGAGCACCCTAAAAAGACTGTCATTGAAGAAGGCAACAAAAAAATACAAAAAATAATTTCAGACACCTGTAAAGTGGAGCTGATTAAGATAGCTGAGACTTAAGATATCATTTTCGTTTTTTTGTGTATATTAACAAAAAAAAACATTAACTTCGTTTAAGGTTTTGCAAAAAAGTTTATATTTGAAAAAGTACATTTATGCTAGCTATGATATTTCTCATATTTTTTTCATAAATCTAAAACAAATATTTTCAAAAAAATTAATAAAATCGGATAATTTTTCGATTTTCTAGAGCCACAAAAACAACGATACAATAGCAATAGTATAAAATTGGGTTTCGACTAATTTTGCTAAAACTTGACACATTGATAGTTTGGAGCAAGCTGATTAAATGTCTTACTGGGTCGTTAATGGGGTATGTATGTTGCATAAGTAACTTCATAAACATTAATTAGTCAATTGAGACAAGATGAAATAGTCCCAGTCACTGAAGAGAAGGTTGAAGAGCCCCCGCCACTTAAGACAAGACTCACCTTTTAAGACTTTCAAACAGCTTTCTTTGAATTATAATTATGCCAAGTTTCAAAAAGATTAGCCAAAAGCCAATTCCCTTCTTCCCAGTGTACCTTCGGAGTCTTCTGGGGTAGTTTTGGGGGAGTTTGTGGATTCCATTGAAACTTAAAACTATCATTGTGCAAAGTTTCAGAACAATTGGACAAAACACATTTCCCTTCCTCCCAGGGTACCTGTGGACCCTTTGGGGATAGTTTTGGGGTTTTAAACCCATTGAGACTTTTAATCAGCTTACTACAAATTAACATTGTGCCAAGTTTCAGAAAAATGGGCCGAAACCTAATTTTATAAAGATTGATCAGTGACTTTTCGATATCTGACAATAAAGATGTTTTATTAAAATTTAAAGATAGGTGCTCAATAGAAGATCCTGTAGAAACAAATATTAAAATAATAGTAAGTTTATACCTAATTGAACTCCAACGACTGCCGATGTAACATCTTCTTTTCCAAACCGCTTTCTATCGATAGAAAACAATTTGCTATTCGAATGCATTGCTACAAGTATGTCATAATCTTTATTTGTCAAATTTTCTTTATTCTTTAACTGTCTAAAAAGAGTTTCGGGTATTGTAACTGAAGCTTCAGTGATTTTTCCTTGATAACTAGAAATTTCCTGTTGATGACTGGGCGCACAAGAAAACAGAGAATCTTTCTTGTTGTTCGGATTACTGTACAGGGTACATGTAAGGCCCCTGAAGTTTTCTTTTCTCACAGGAAATATTTCTATAGCCAGATTGTTCTGAAATAAGTAAAACAAATTTAATTTAGATTAAAAATTATTGTAATTGAACGCAATAGATAAAAGGTTGGAGAGGAATAGGTCATTATCTTACTAACACACACACAAGTAATAATTATACCTATTGCATAAATAGGAGAAGGATTTTTTTATAAAAAAGGACACTTTATTTAAAATGTACTAAAAAATAAAAATTTTATTAATGACTCATGAAAAACTGGCAATAGTTTCAAACATCCTTCAAAACCAAAACAGACCAAATTCAGTGTCCACCAATAAAACTAAACAATATGGAACTACCCAAAAAAGGGTTCGAATGTTTTACAAACTGAATACTTGCAATCGAAGGATGCATGGAAACAGATCTGAATTCCTGGACTTATAGAAATGAAAAAAAAAAACTAATAACTCCCGATTCACTTAGCAAGAACGAAGCACTAACGCTTTTCGCTGTCCCAGAATCATTCTGTGGTTACACAAGGCTCCTATAAGAGATGTAGAACCAGAAGTGGTGGTGCCCAAGATAGATTACTCAATACCATTATAGCAGAGGTTTTTTTATTTGTAGATTCGTCCATAAATGTAAATAGCCAGCAATGGGAATTTGCTTGAAACCCTTCTTAATATGGGGAAAACAGTAAACTTTATGGTTAGGTGCAATATAAGCATAGTCTACACTTATGAAAACAAAAATGATGAGAGTCTTTGTTAGGAGGGAACCAAGCAGTGCCAAACTTCTACCCCAGAAGATAGATTAGGAAAATTAAAAAGACTTAGTAACGTACATATTAAACGACAGTTACATAGGAACAGGAAAAGCTGTAAATCAATGTTTATCTGGTGAGAGACCACCAAAACTCAAAATAAATCCCCTTAACTGATTCAAGCTCGGCACAGGTGATGATTCTGGAATATTGAGTGCTAATGCCAAATCATACTGGATATGTCTAAATAAATCTGGGTCTCTGCCCACATCCAAAATAAAAGAAAATTAGGCCAATATACGCTCTTTACTATCTCAAAACTTTTTTGTCATTAATTTAATGTTCCTATAAGAGTTTCAGACGAGGAAGTTGGTGGTGTCCAGGGTAGATCACTCTAAAAAGTCTCTTAAGAAATTTAATACCTCTAGATCAGAGGTTTTCAATTTTTTTCTCTTTGTGAAAATATTATTGACCCCTGCTTCTAGATTTCAACCATATTCCCAAACTCGTCCATAAATGTGAATATCCAAAAAGGAAAATTTTTTTTAAAGCCCTGGACTTCACTTGAACTACTTTAGGAATCACTGATCTAACGATGGTAATTTGTGTTATGAATAACTTCATTGGATCGAAAAGTTATTTGGCTACAGAAAAACTATCTCCCTTACTGAATATTGTTCTTTGATGAGAGTTGGTCTATAGCTAAATACAGATTCTGTTTGGAGGAGATACGTAAGCACAAAAAATGTTTCAGACGAGAAACCTATAAGAGTGAAGATCTATCCTTGAAGCAAGTACAGATACTGTTGATAACAGAAACAAATATGAGGAAAGGACAGTAAACCTTATGGTTACAGTGTACTATGAACCCTAATAATAATTCAAGTATGTTTTCCAAAGGATTATAGTTAATGTAAAAGACGCTGACTGTGCAAGTTTTTATCTATAAATATGAAGATGTATGTAAATCAAAAGAAGTCAAAGTAAAGTAAAAGTTGAGTTGAAGTAGTGAATTTGATTAGGACTCACAGTTTATAATTTTCACTTTTAAATAAAACAAAAACGTTAATTACATCAAAAAAGTTAAAAGTTTAAGAGATTTTGTTACTATGAAATCAAGCACTTATAGTTCTACACTGCAAGATAGATGGGTCAATCTACTGAACACACTGTTTACACCATCACTACACCAACACTCACAATTACACTGTCTGATGTACGTTTTGATAACCAAGTTATGGTCTCCAGAGACTGAAGGTAATTTACTTTTAGCCTCAAACGGTGTAATCGTGTATTATGGTGTAATGGTGGTGTAAACTGTGTTCAGTATGATTATCACCAATAGTTCCAGAAATTTCAATTTAGACGAGATAATGTGAGAAATTTCGTTAAAAAAAAATTGTTGCAATTAATTAACAACGAACCTTATGGAAATTGGTGGGATTTAGAAAGAGGGCAATTTTTTCTGTGGCGGAAATCAATCTTCGTGATGTACCATACTCCAAATCGGTTTGTCTCAAATAACCCCTTGACAAATCCATCAAATTATTCGCCGAATCCATCAAAATAGAAGCTATAGTTCCGACGTGTTCTTTAGGAGCGTATTTTACATAATTTTCTATTGTACAAACGGCGTAATATAAATCGACGACGTCTTTAAATATGGTTTTGTTCATCGTGTAATTTCTAAAATGTTTCGCACTTTCTTCTATACTTGTATTTACCATAGAAAATTGTTTCAATATCTTAGTATTATCTGAGATGTAGGAACACATAGTCGTATTTAGATTCGACCATTCCCCGGTTTCGGTACACGTGTAAGAAGCTTTTTGGTGAGTAACGTCATAATTTAAATTTAGAGATTCGCACGGCATGGTTATTGTGAAATTCGCTATTCCCCGTGGCCAATTGTACACTCCCTTATTATTTTTCGTTATCGTCATTGGACAGTATTTCGTTTCATTAGAGATCACCACAACAGTTATACCTACAAAATATAAATACAGTTTAATTTATAAAATTTGAATTATCCAAAAAAATAATAGTAATAAAATTATATTGTTAGAACTGCCAGAACTAAATAATCCCAATTAAATATTGGAACAATTAAAATAAAAGCTATAGTCGATAATATTTTTGATAAATGATTTAGTTAAAGCCTATTTTTTGAGCGACTCATGTGGTGGTTCTAACTAACTCCCATCCGTAAGCATTAGTCCTGATCAGAGCTCCAAGGGAGTAGCAAAATGTCCTCTGCATCTTTTTATTATTCACTTTTTTTTCTTTATTTGCAAATTTATAATCTACTTCCAATGAGTAATAAGTAGATGGTAAGATGCAAAATGCAGGTAAATTTCTTGGCAGCTACCATTCATTAACGGTTTTCCGTTAGCTAATCTTCATGCTATTGTCTTGTTAGTCTTCTTCCTTGCAGTGTGAGGTTGAACAGAGTGTCGATTGGTTGCTATAATTTGCACAGCAGTCTTTATTAGGGTGATTCATTTGGTGCTCAAGCAAAATATTAAATCTACACATAGAAAAAAAATTCTCTTAATATCAATATTAAGTACTTACAATTTGAATATAAAGTTTTACCATTTAAAATGGATCTAGAAATTTTTTTTCAAATTTCTAATACCTACTCACTTCTTACAATAATGCAAATCAGTTTGATGGACCTTGTGGGCAATTTTATGTTTTTCTGTGTAGCTCCCACTGGTTCACCAATAGGAGCTGTTAAAGCATAGTTTTTTGAAGAAAAATTGTTCACCTATTGGTAAACCAGTGCAAATTACACAAAAAATAACTCTAAAAGCATAAAATTTCCCACAAGGTCCATCAAAATGATTTGCATTATTGTAAAAAATGAGTAAGTATTAGAAATTTGAAAAAAAAATTTCTAGATCCATTTTAAAGGTAAAAATTTATATTCAAATTATAAATACTTAAAATCGATATTAAGAGCTCAAACTTAGTGAGAATTTTTTTCTGTATGTTAATATTTTGCTTGAGCACCAAAAACATTTTTTTTTTTCAAAAATGAATCAGTCTTTATATTTGTTTAACATCGTTGATGAATGTTTCATTTAGGTGATTGTGGATAGTTAAATTTGCAGAGTTTTGGATTCAAATGACAGGAGAATTTTTGTGTTTGAAAGCTTACTACATCCCCAGAGTTCAATTCCATATGTTCACATCATGTGTTAGATGGTTTTGAAGATTTTTCTGATGCAGTTGGATTTTTATTTGATTACATCACTGCTGTATCATTTGCAAACATTGGTATGATTGTCCTAGGAGTAGATGGTATACTGGCTGTGAATAGTAGATATGAAAATGGCCCCAGAACATTGCCTTGGGGGTACACATGAATTTATTTTATGATAATCTAATAGTTCTTCGTCGAATTTAACTCTAAAGTGACTATCTTCAAGGTATAATTTGTAGATTAGGATCTATTGTCTCCCCCTTACTTGCTGCGATACTGGGGAGCCCAATGTTCACAGCTGATCTGTTAATCCCACTCCTCTTAAAAAGTGCAGAATATGGAATGGTTTTATTATTTTCATCTTCTGTTTCATATGCTCCCAGGTGCAGTGCTTTGGAATTCTGTAGTGTCTCACACTTTTGGAGCTTTTGTCCACTGCACAACAGAATCTGCACGCTGCATTATCTGATAATTCCTGTATAAACTACTGTTTAGGTAGGTACCTTCCTTTAAAGAACAGTTGACGTACTAGAAATTGTTTCTTAGGCTTTTAATACAAGTTTGTAGTTAAATGATTTATTATAAAATTAGTTACGATACAGAGATGCTAGCCGCATTCAAACACTAATTTATAGTGGGCAATTTCGACTAATAATCATACCTTTTGAGTGATTGCCATGTAGAGATAAAAACTGACAGTTCCATATCCCTGTGTGATTTTTTGTCAGTTTCGGTATGACAAGAGTACTGGATATTCTTCCTGCACTTCCCAGTAATTCGTTTTCGACGTGGATATCGGAAAAATGTAGTTCGGGGTTGGAATCCAACCAAGTCCATTGTATACCGCTTTGTAGAGGGTCCTCCAGAGAATCGGAAATACTAGGAGCGAAGCACTGCATAGTTAGAGAATCCCCTTCAAATGCCACCTGTAGATACAACTAACTTTTAGTACTAAATTTAGTCAGTTCTGTATAATACAATCAAATGCAAATAAAATATAATTAATAGGTATAAGATAAATTGATTTCTTTGATTTATTTCTTGGGCCTTTTTTATAATTTTGTTGATAAAGTATCTTGATTTTTAGGTCTTTGTCAAAATTTTGTCTATTTCTGAACGAAATTTCGATTAGAGGAAACCTAAAATTAAAATAATTTATGAACAATATGAATATAATTTAATATGACGATGCCGTGTGTGAAATATAGACAATATAGACTGACATAAATATGTAATACTGACTGATTGATTAATAATACTGATGACATAGATGAAAATTAAAACCTGTACAAGTGACAGTAATAAAGTATATTGAAAATTTCTGGTGATTTATTTTTTCTTTCAGATCCATTTGTGGTCACACTCACCCTAAGAACAACAACTGAAACAGGTACGAGTTGTAAATTGTCATTTGAAAAAAAAGACAATTTTATTTTAAAAATAAGCCAAGTGGCATATCATTATGATTGGTGGTTAATTTTCGTTCTAGTGGTACCCTAGTTTTATATTTTTGCATGAGAAATATAAAAAAACTTAATAAGTAATTATTAATATCATAATAACTTTCAAAATGCACTTTTCCAATTTCTATATAATGGGAAAGAATTTATTTTGCACACATCATTTTTTTATAAAATAATTTCCTAAATCCACAAAACGCTCCAGAAATACATAAAATCACTCCAATTATGATCAAGGAGTTGCGGAAAAACGGAGAAACTCTAATCATATGTATATTTAATGCAGTCTTAAAACAAAACCACTGGCCAGAACGGCTCCAAACTGCAAAAAGAATTGATATCTTAAAACAAGGTAAAGAACCAAGTAAGGTTACTTCTTACAGTCCTATCAGTCTACTGCCAATCATCTCAAAGGCTCCTATTTCAAAAAATAAACACAGATCCCAACACAAATGATTGCATCCTATCTCAATAGTTGTGATTCTGGCAGATCATACCATTGAGCAACGAATCCACAGATTAAGCTAATTAATAGTTTTAGAACTCAAAAGATCTGGCATCTATGCCTATTATAGAAAATTAAAAAGTATGTTTCCCTAAGTTGCTGCGATTGTATCTTAGTGAGGGGAAACCTAGAGTTGGTGTGATCAAAGCAGTGACTTACAGTTTTCCTATAACAGAGGGAGGCCCACAGGGAAGCGTCTTGGGTTCTTTAATGTACACAATCTACATTCTATCCATAACTTTCTATTTTATTCTATTCTAATAAAAATTTTTGACACTATCTTAGCTCATTTCGTATTATTCTTGGTCTTCCATTGAATTTCTTTTTTGCCGTTCTTGCTTGTATGCCATTTTGTAACATGCTTAAGGTATCTTAGCTGTACTTCTATTTTAGTATCTATAGGTTTTATTCCTAGATTTTCCTTGTATGAATTATTTATATTTATTTATTATTATTATTTATATTTATTTATAATATTTATTTATAATTCCTACAAAGTTTTATGTTGTTTGAGAGCAAACAAATAATGAGATCCAGAAGAATTTCAAAATAATTGATACAAAATCTATTAGAAGTATGGACTAAACCCTGGGAACAAGAAATCAATCACACTGATTTTTACCTGATCTTCATTGGGCCTTAATTCTATTATTGGTAGGCCACTGTTTCCAGCTGGTGATTTACAATGTATATCATCTCCGATTTTCAATTTTCTCAACGGCCTTCCTTTGAAAGTTGATGGAGACATACACTTAGGATTTGACAGTAGTTTAACAGACTGCCTCAGTATCCAATCGTGTAACCACAACAAACTGCAATCACATACTAATGGATTATTAGATATGTCCCTAGAAAAATAAGTTTAAATCAATTTCTTCAATTATACACTAAACTATGTATTGATATTGATGTACTTACAACTGTTTTATTTTTTCCAAAGGTGCAAACGTCCCAATAGTGATAGCACTGATATGATTCTGATTCAATTTTAATTTTTCCAAATGGATCAATCCACTGAAAGCCAACAGATCTATGTGCTTGATATTATTAGCAGATAAATCGAGTCTTTTTATATTTGGGACTTCATTGAACTGATGAGCCTTGAGTTCTGTTAATTGGTTCCTACTTAGATTTCTATAAATAAAAAAAAATAGTTTCACTATTGAATTAATCACAAAGAACTGCTAGCTTACAATTTTTGCAGGGCAATAAGCTCTACTTTCGGAAAGAATGAAGTCAAGCCATTCCCAGATAAATTTCTACAAAAAAATATTATAATTAGCAAATAATCAAATGGTACCATTGTATTCTAGGATAATACTGCCATTTTTGCTATCCACAAAGGTGACATCAGAAGCATTCCTTTTGTACGAAATCTCAGATAATTCGAACTTATTTAAGGATAGCTCATTCAATTCTATGTTCCATTTAACTTCACTCAAATCAAATGAATTGAGATATTTACAACCCCCCTTACTGATGCAGCACCAACTTTTGTTTTACGAAAATAACTCTGTTCAATTAATTGACAAATTATTGAAAAGTTTAAGGGGATATTTACTTGTTTTGTGATTAATACTTAGTACTTTTGTATTGACAAATACATTTTAGGTTAGAAAACAATGATCTGAATGAAAGTCTCGGTTTGTCATTTCATTTGACCCACCATATCAAAGGGAGAACAGGTGAGCTAATATTATCAGCTCAATTTGGGAAAAATTAGATCATTTGGAAAAGGAAATATACGGTTATAGCATCTATAAAGCTACACAACCAAAAAAATAGAAAATCAAATTTGATAAAACAAAATTTTAGCTTATAAATTTGACTTTATAATTAAATGATCAAAATAAGCAACTATTTTCTTGATCCTACTTGGCATAATGCAATCAAGATGTTGCACCATGATCTGCAAACTTTACCACTCCAAAAGCTATAAATAATATTTAATATTAACTTTTTGCTATTTTTACATTCTCAAGTGTAGGATGAGGATTCTGGTCTTGTTTTCATATTTCCTTTCTCGTTAATCTGGCTTCATTCTCAGAATACGTCCATAGTTATTCAGTTATTTTTTTATTTATTCTCTTCCTTAGTGATTCTTATTTTGTTTCTTTTTGAATAGCTTCATTCCATATCTTGTCCTGTTTAGTTTATTCAATGTTTTCTCGAGGTCCATTGCATTGACTTTTGTCTCATTTTTCCTTTTAATTCAATTTTCTGTGCCTATAGTTAATACTAAGTTTGAATTCCTGGAACTGTTGATGATATTCATAATGAACACACTGTTTACACAACACCAACACTCACAATTACACTGTCTGACGCACGTTTCGGTAACAAAATTATCGTCATCAGTTGTAGTTTAGCTTCAGCTTCTGCATACTTGTAGCATAACAATATTTAAGAATTGAAAAAGTTATAATAATAGAGTGTCATATGGATATGTGATATAAATTTTTGAAAAAGAAAAGATATAACTAAAAGATGAATAAAACTATATAAAATGTAAATATTAAATCAGGTATACACGTTTCTATTAAAAATAAAATACTCACAATTGTATAATTTCACTAGCTAAATTTAATAAATCCAATTCGTCTAAATGATATATTTTATTATGCTCCCCACATGTCATTTTTAAAAAGCCTTCATTAGGAGAAATCTGCTTACAAATACATTTAACTGGGCATTTTACCTCTTGAGCATAGCTTTTGTTTATTAGTAAGATACTCAAAAATAGCAAAGATATCAGTGAATACATTTTTCCTATTAGAAAACTGTATAACCAGACATTTCAAATTATTTTTAAATAACATAACTAAAAAGAAGTGCTTTAATTCACTATGTATTGATATGTGTATCCAATTATGTTAAATCTCATCGTTTACATGGGTTTAAATGCTTAGCAACAATCTACAAGATCAGAGATAAAACAATAATCAGTACAACAAATCAACATTTTGACAACTGACAACTTTGATAGAATCTAGTTGTTATAATCTTCTTCTATTTTGTTGCCAATATCAAGAAGAATCACGGTCTGATATGTAAGACCATGGGTGGACCCCTCTTTCAAATAACCAAATAATGTGTCCGTTAGCATCAATAAAAACAAATATTTGAAAATGTCTCTTAAAATAAAACCGTTATAATAAAATGTTGTTTTCGTTACTTAGCTCAATGTGATTTAGTTGTATGAAGTATCCACGAAACTTGTCTTGCTCTAATGGATTTCTATCGAATTTTCTAAGCTAGTAAAGCGATAGAATGGAGTGCTTTAAATAAAGGTAACAGGTACGAACATAGAATTAATTTATTTTCAAATTAGTTCTAACATCATTTTATTTGCAAATACAAATATAATATTGATTTATTTAATTGCTATTAACTCATAGCACCTTGGGAATACTATAGGGTCAAATACTTGCACATGATGAGAATATACATGTCCCAATTCTTGAAAATATACAAGTCTCTCTAAGAGAATCAAACTTTCTATTATTGGGGCCTTCCTTAGCAAGTAGAAAAAGTAAATTTCATATTCACGTTCTTTACATTCTTCAAATAAATTTTCAAGTTACGAATTTGTTAGGTTTGAAGGCAAATTTAACCTTTTTGAAGGTTTTTTGGTGTAATCTATAATAAAATTTACACATTTGAGAACTTGCGTTAGAATGAATGTGGCTTTAAATAAGGATAACAGGTATAAAAACAAAATTAATTTTCTTTCAAACATTAGTTTTTGCATTATTTTATTCACAAATACAAATTTAATATTGATTTATTTAATTGCTATCAAACCATAGCATCTTGGAGACACTATAGGATCAAATACTTGCACAATATAAGAATTTTCAAATCCCAATTCTTGTAAATATAAAAGCCTATCTAAGAGAATCAAACTTTCTATTGTTGGGGCCAACATATTCCTTAGCAAGTAGAAAAAGTAAATTTCATATTGACGTTCTTTATATTCTTCAAATAAGTTTTCAAGCTGCGAATTTGTCACATTTAAAGGCAAATTTAGCCTTTTCAACGCTTTTTTGGTGTAATCTATAAAATTTACACATTTTTTCCTCATTTTTCCAACTTGTCTTTTATCTGATGGCAAATCATAGTACTTTTCCAGAATAATTTCAAATAGAGCTCTATAGAAAATACTTTCATTAGGTAATTCCCTTTTATCAAGAATCCTCTCCATTGATTGTGCAGCAATCATTCTCCCAGCTCTACCAATTGTAATCTTTTGATCTTTCAATAAATTGCTCATGGGAAACCCATAATCACTATTTGTGTTTCTAAAATATTGTTGTGTTTCAAATTCTTCTGATAATAAATGATAGCAACAACCAATGTTGCAAATTGTTTTTATATTTTGATTACTGCTAAATATTTGTAATGATGTAGGAGCTAAATTCCCACATGTATGTAACCCCACTAATCCTAAATCTACAGGTTTTTCCAAAAATACATTTGAAATAAGGTCTAAAAAATCTGTATCTGATGTTACGTATTGTGTCACTTGTTTGTATAAGTTTGCAGAAACTGGAATATTTTTCTCTGTTTGAATGTTATTACTTGAAGAAACAACACTTTTCCATACTCTAGAAAGTTTTTTTACTCTAGAAACCGCACTGCTAGTATTAACTTCTGATGCGTCTACTCCTAAAACTGGAATTTTGTGATGTAAAGCCAATATAGAGCTCAAGTATCCTTTTCCGTCACCTATGTCGACTAAATGGGTTGTTCCTGATACATTATGAATAGCGGCAGCTACATAACTGAGAATATCAACTTCGTGAGACTTTTTTGATGTCATAAATATATTTAATTTCAATCTCAGTGGTTCGGCACAACCTAACGAAACAAGTTTTTCTTGAAAATCGTCTGTTTTTAAACATATATTTAAATTTTTCAATGTAAACTCTTTCGATTTTTGGCTATAAAACTTTAAATTTTCAATTTTTTTATAGTCGTTTTCAAAAATACAATTAATAACTTCTTTAAATCCAACTTTCAGTACGTCTTCTTTTATTATATCTGGAACATACTGTTCAAATGCATTTTTCGTGAAATAATCAACCATATGAAAATTAGCCAAAGGTAAAAGTGGTTGTAAATAGTCTAATATTGACGTAATTTGTTCTTTTAATATCTTCATTTTAAAAAGACATGTTCGTTTTTTCTGGATATGGTATATTTATTTTAATCTGTGCACACAACTTTTTATACTGAGCTCTAATTGTATTCAACAATTCAAATATATCTACATGAACTGTATTTGTTTTTGGAAATTCAGTTAAGCATTTTTTCAAATTTTCTAAAGCGTCTGCAAATTTGACTAATTTTTCGGGGTCTTTAGTAGAAAAATATTGTAAACATTTCTCAGTCACACCTAAGTAGAAACCTATTTCTGCAGCTATTTCTGAACCTCTATGATATCCTAAATGAAAACCTTCTTTATTTCCTTGAAGAACACCGATCTTAAATCCTTCTTCATAAGCTTCGTCTATGATATTTTCTTCAAAAAGTAGTATATCATCAAAAATTTCATTTATGTCTTTATCTAAACCAGAAAAAAACATGTGAAATTTCATTACAAAAAGAACAAATTTTTCATTACCTGTATGCATTCTAGTATGGAAATATTAATAGTATTACATCCCGTAATTTAATATTTGAAGTTTTTATTATTATAGGTTAATCGATTCATCTTTACAAAGGCCTTTTACCACTAAAAACAATAGGTAATAAGTAAATGTATTCGATTTATCAAAATATTAAAAACAATTTATATCATTTTCTGTACAAGAATACTGTTGGTAAGGTGCAGAATGGCTGGAAAATATGTTATAATTTTCCAAAAAAACCATACTTGATGCCGCAAATGTGTGAAGTAAATAATAATTTCGAAATCGTGACGTCATATGACATAATTCAACAGTAAACCACAAACATTCGATATTTGTATTTTTTGTATCCATGCAATTCACACTTGTCGGGAGCATTAATAATGCTTAAGCGACTGTAGCACAACGCCGACTGACGCCTGAATGTCCACAATGGCGCGGCGGTGTGTGAAGTGCGAGAGCTTCGTAGCCGCCTACAGCGCATGCCCGCTTTCTTCTTAGTTATGCGACACGTGACCGACTTTTTTCGACTTCTTTTTAAATCTTCACTTTTTAGGGGATTTTGGAAATGTAAAAAATACTTTCACAATTTTCCCCTGTAGTTTGGTTGCTCTTTGTAAAACTATGTTCATATATTTTTTTAAATAAGATTTAGTTTGTTTTTGCTATTAAGACATTAAAAAAATTCTTATTTCATATCTTCTCGAGTGATCAGTGAACCGTAGTCATAATTAAATTAAAAATTGTTTACATTTCAACTTTTTTCTAATCAAACTTTCCTATAACAATATTCGATTTCCACAACGCTTTTCGAATAGCAAATGATTTCAAATGGCAGATAAGAAACCAATGAAAAAACGTCTAGTTTACCCCACCGATTTATCGGGTGGATCAACTGCTGGTCCGTCTTCTAGTGCTAGATCGTTACGGATTCCTTTATCCGAAGAATAAAAAGAAATCAAAAAGGGCCGATTTTTCGCCAACTCCTGCTATTGCTGGTCCCTCAGGTATTACTTCATCATCAAAATCAACTGGGAAAAAGAAAACTGTAACAAAGAAAAAGACGTTTACGGTCGAAGAGGTTGCGGAGATGCTTCAAAATTTAGATCTGGAGGAGAAATTGGAGTTTAGTGACGATTCCATATCATCTGAAGATGAAGCCAATGTGTAAATGTAGAATCATTTTAGTAACCCAATCTTATACTCAGCCTCCTTATTCACAAACGGTCTCAACTTTGGCAAGTTATAGGCCATCTAGTCCTCTACAAAAATTCTCCCTTGGTTGATTCTAATCCAGCTAGCCCTTTACGAAGTTCACCAGCTTCTGATGCCCACATATCTCCAGATATACCAATCGACTCAAGGATAATCACTCTAACGGCAATGCGTCATATTTTTCAGGGCCTTCGGGCATAAAAATTGCTCTTCACAGAATCGGAATTATTTTTTTCATCTTTTCGACGATGATTTGTTCAACCATATACTTTACTATAAAAGCAGAATATATTATGATTTTACTTTAATGTAAAGTTAAGTTAAGCATTCCACAAAAAAATTCAATCACTTAGAAATTATAATGTTGGTGTAGTGTTAGTGTGTTCAGTAGAACCAGACAGTGTAATTGTGAATGTTGGTGTAGTGGTAGTGTAAAAAGTGTGTTCAGTAAAACCAGACAGTGTTATTATGAGTGTTGGTATAGTATAAGTGTAAATAGTGTGAAATAGAACCAAACAGTGTAATTATAAGTGTTGGTGTAGGGGTAGTGTAAAAAGTGTGTTCAGTAGAACTAGATAGTGTAATTGTGAGTATATAGTAGTATTGTAAACAGTGCGTTCAGTAGAACAACCATCCGTATACCATTTAATGACATTTCTGTTATGTTGTTCTCATCCCACGTACTTCAATAGCTTTTTATTGAGAGGAATTTTTTCTCAATGCTAAAGTTTTTTTCTCTTGTGATTTTGTCTCTGAACATTTTAAGTGATATTTTTTCTGCCATGATTTCCAGTACTATGAGGAGAGGTGAGAGATTCATAGAATCACTTCTAGTGCAGCTGTTGGTCATGATTTCATGGCCCCCCATTGCATAAATGCAAGCCAGTTTTTGTACCTTCGAAAGATTGTTCCTCGTGGTATTCAAAGTGGTTCTAGTGTGGTCAGTAGAACAAGACAGTGTAATTGTGAGCGTTGATATGTTCAGTTCTTGTAGATTTATAAATGAAATACCTATTTAAAGTACATTTTTATATTCCAAATCCAAATATATTTGATAATATACAATAAAATTAACAAACAAATTAAAATACACTAAATATTCACCTAAATGTAAAAGTTGAGGGATGATTTTAATGATTTAGATAAATTTGAGATTTATTTAGTACGAAAAAAAGAAAGAGCTCACATTTGAAATAAATTAATTGATTTTTAAGCCCCAAAATTTCTTATTATAGCCACGGTTTTTTTAATGTGTGAAGCTTTTCAAATCTTATCTTTTTTTCTCTTAAAAACCTCAAACAATTTGAATTTTATAATGTTAGTGATGTCAAGATATCTGATAATATATCCTAACATCATCAAACTAAAGTTGAACAAAAAGCGACTTTAATCGATGTATTGCGCTAACCAACGAAAACCTTCCCCATATCCTTGACGCTTTAAAATAGAACACATGAATAGTTCCAGAGGTCGACCTGGTAAATCACTTCTGGGCACTTTGCCTTTGCCTGTAGTTTCTCCATATAGTTCATAAAAGCTTCTCAGTTCATCCTCTGATGCGGCTGCTGGAAGGTCGATTTTATTACCTAAGATGAGAATTGGACAGTTCGCTAGTGTTTCATCAGTGAGAAGAGCAGTCAATTCTTTTTTACTTTCATAAAACCGGCTTCTACAAACAAAAAAAAGATATAAAACAACTGATTTTCACCTCAAACATTCAAATTTCACAATTCATTACTTGAGTATCAGAAGAAATGACCTCAGATTAAAAATCAAATATGAGAAACAAAATTCTAATTAGAAAGATCTTATAAAACCATTTAGAATAAAAGGTATATGGATTGGGGGATGTGAAAACAAAAAAATGTAGCAAATTTAATATACCAAGTAATCTGACCCACTAAGTACATTACCGACCAAAAGTTTTTGCCCACTCCATCATTCATAACTCATTCAATAAATTTCAAAATAATACACTTCAGCAAATTTCTCTTTCATATTGTTAAGTGAAGGTCAAAATGGTGTCTTACAAACCAAAAATAATAGTGTCTGTTAATTGTTTACTTTATATGATTGTAATACTTCAATGTAGCGTGGACTACAACGTGAAAAAATATACATCCACCAGAAGCTTGGCGATAGAAAAAGTTCAGTGCCTTTAAAAACTACAACTGCTGAAAATAAACATATTGAATTGATCAGTATACAGGATCGACAACTCATGGACCCAAAGATAGCTCAGATTAATAAATCTAGGCCCTTTTTTTAAGGGTGGTGTGAAGAAATCTTGACGTCAAAATAAAATTAAGTGGGCTAAAAAACAGAAAAATTGGATGCATGAAGAGATTTTTATGAGGTGATGAGTCAAAGTTAGAAATTTTTAGGGATAAAAGAAAAATGTTTGTGAGCTGATTAAAAAAACGGCTGTTAGATCCATGTGTAATCCCAACTTTAAAACACGGCGGAGACTAGAGACCTGGTAAAAATTGAAGGATTTTGTAGAAAGAAGTCTATAAAATAATATTAAAATAAAATGTACCTTCCGGCTGTAGAAAATTGATCCTCCAGCATGACAACAATCCCAAGCATTCCTTAAAGCTGTGCAAAAAGTCTTTAAAAGAATTGGGAAGGAAGAATGTACTGAAAGTAATAATTTGGTCGTCACAGTCGCCCGATTTCTATCAGATTGAATTGTTGTGAGACAAATTGGACAGAGAAGCCAAAAAGCAGTATCCTTCTGCAGCTTTACATATTTGGATTATCATGTAAAACTAATGGAACCAAATAAACGACGATTATTTGTCAAAAATTGTTACAGAGAATGCCAAAATAATGCACTGAAATAATGAAAACAAAAGGGGTTACATAGATGAATCAAAAATAGACAGTAGTTTATTATTACTACATTCTTATCTACATATTTTTTTTAAAATATAAATAACAAAATTGATCATATATTTTATTGTTGTGTATTACACAAACTATAGGTGGGCAAAAACTTCCTTCCTGTAGTGTATATAGCAAACATAACTTTCTATTGTACAAAACATAATCAAAAACTAATGAAAAAAAAAATACAAAAGTAAAGAACAGCAGAATGACTTCTTATTTATGACATAAATTGATAAAAAATTTAAAAGCTGATGCGGTAAACTATTAAATAAGCTGTATAACTTAACAATGTCTCACAATTAGCTCATAAAATGTTTTGTACATCAAGTTTTTGCTGAAAAATTTTTATGAACAATAAACAGATCACTAAATACTAAATCATACAGAATTTTAAAGGCACTTTCAAAAAGCTACTAAACAATGGAATCAAATAAAATTTATATTATTTTGTAAATTGACACAATTGATATTATTCATTTTAATTAATTTAACAATCTAGGAAAGCTTAATCGTATTGGTTATATATATATATATATATATATATATATATATATATATATATATATATATATATATATATATATATATATATATATATATATATATATATATATATATATAGTGATATATATATATATATATCACTATGAACAAAGGAATACTTGTGTGTTAAAGGTCTAGGTTAACGATTTTCACTAATCATTCTAACAATGCCTAAGTTATGCAAAGATATACATACTTGTCATTAGCATCAATAAGAAAAACTATAGCATCTACAGCTGGAAAATAATCCCTCCAAACTCTTCTAGCTTGATCGTGCCCACCTAAATCGAAAGTTGTAAATCTCATATTACCAATTGAAAGTTCTTCTGATGTAGGATGTAAAGTTGGAAGATGTTGTGCTAATCTATCATCTTTAAGCATATGTAACAATGTGGTTTTGCCAGCGTTATCCAAACCAAGGAACAATAATTTTCCAGATTTTTTCCATAATCCTAGATATCCAAGCACTCCCGTAAACCAATCCCACAAAAACATTTTAGAAAGTGTATTTTAGATAAAAAAGTCTGAAACAACTTCTTAAAACTTTTTTAAAGTGACTTGTTGTTGGAATTAAGACTTTGGAGCCCTAACTTTTTGATGAGCAAATTAGAAAGAACTGACAATTGACAATAATGACACGATGAGTTGGAAGTGTCCACAACAGATCCTTCTTCTTTTTTATTTACTTATTGCGTATATCATCTACACGTTTATTTTCATATATATTAAATAAATCCATAGTAAAATTTCTTGTATCTCTTCATTTGTAGGTACAATTAATTTTACAAAAAAGGTTATTAGCAGGGATTAAAACGTTTTACATAATTATAGTTGATATTATTATCAAATAGATGTTATTGTTGGTGTAGAGTACACTACAGATATTTCAAATGTTGTAGGGATAGTAACTAAAACAGTGTGTCCAGCAATTTTCTTTCAAACCGTTTTTACCCACCAGAATGCCGTCGAATTCAAAAGTTTACTGTTTATATGCTCCAACTCTAGCATTTATATTATCATTCATAATTTTCAAACGAATTTCTATTTGAATGATAAAGTTCTATTTTTTAAACAAATAATCGTTTTAATGATTCTCCTATATTATTAACAGTTATTATTTTTACTAAAGCAACATATGCCAGTCATTTAATTTATTTGCACTCTGTTTTTAATAATTTACAATTTTTTTGGTTCTTTTTTATTAGTTTTCCCTATTCAAGGACAAAATGCAAAACTTTTTTGCTCATTTCCCGCTTAACTTAGGAAACGAGTATATATACTCAGAAAAATATATATAAAAATGTTTAAGAAGTAAAAAATTATTTCCCCGTTATTTAGGGAGGAAATTTGTATAAGTATAAATATTTTGTTCTAAAAATACGTATATTATGTAAGTATGATGCACCAGTTTTAAAAATTATACGCAGTCACCTGTGTTATGTCTGAATCGGAGTGTGATAGTGATTTTAATAACTTCTCGGAAATCACGTGGGTGTTTTTTTTTATGTATTTTGTAATGACGACCATTTAACACTGTTTAAATTCTTTCTGGCATAATACGTAGAGTAGATAAGGTGCTCCTAATCAGTTGTGTTTTTGATCTTTATAGTTATAGGTCGACCTCTAGATTTATGAATATAGTGGAATAAAATAAAATTTTCTAGTTTAATTCGAGATTTCGTTATTTGTATATTTACGTGTTATAGAAAAGTGTTTAATATGGCACCTGAAATATCTGTAAGTGAAAATTATTTTGTCTATTTATTTTTTTAATACAAATATTTTATAATGACAATGTAGTTTCCAATAAATAATCATTGGAATATGAAAAATTATTTTTTCATCTAATCTACTCAGTGCGTGCTGTTTGTTGTACACTATTATGGTAAACGAGATTCCAAGCATTGAAATTTTATGACAATGTTACGTAATTATTAAATAATCATATACGTATGTGATAATTAAAATAAACAACTCGCAAATCATTAATGTCACTTTATTATCATACATTGGTTCAAGTTCATTATATTATTATAATAAACAAATATACAAAATTAATTGATAAAAAATATTTTTTGATTATTTACAAAAATTTATTGTCAACTTCAAATTATTTTTGATGAATCCCACTGGCAATTTATTAAATAAACTTACATAATTATTCACATTCATATTTTATATAAGTTTTAAGCGTAATTAATAAATCTAATTGCTCACCAAACGTGCTGGAAATTCGCGAACTATAGGGGTTGTTTTATTATCACTGTTGACAATTGACATTATTGCATTATGGAAATTATACAACGTTGTCAGATTGGATATTATTTTGGACTTGCCTGGCTCTATTTAAACACTGTTTACCAATGAAAACATCGAATCGTAAACATAAATGCAATCATAATAAGAATTGCGAAATTAACTAGAGTAAATAAATTTTAAATTTATCGAGTAGTCACGAAAGGGGTTGCTGTGGATCATTCACAGAACCGAAAAACATTTAAAGAAAAAAAAAGTTCTAATAGACACATAATTTAACTAGATGAAACATGGTTTGACAGTCCCGATGTATTAAATTCCGTTTGGGTTGACAATAGTAAAAATTGCTGTTTGAATTGGCCATATTCTGAAGGGAAACGCATTATAATAGTATACGCTGGAAGCAAAGAATTTCCTTTATGGTTCTTACTTTGAAATTTCGTTTTCCAGAAAAAAAAATTGATGAGGTACAAAAAGGGCTCAGTTCACGCCTGGTACCATGTTTAAACCAAACGCCTTAACGAGTTATAATAATGATTTTTTTCTAAGTTCCAAGTAGGACTACAATTTATAATGATTCGATTGCATTTTAACGAATATTTTCTGGCATAAGATCTACATGTTTTTAAAAGTAGTATTTAGGTATGGTAATGAGGTATCTACGCTTATGGTAGATCAAACAAAATTGTCGGCAAGGGCTTCGAACCAGTTTTTATAATGTGAAATTGATATTGGAAGAACTATACACATTCTAGTTGCTTTCACAGTGCTTTACCTGGAAAACGGTTAATTTTACAGAAAAATGCAAGAGACTTTTTTTTGTAGATAATTCTACTAGGAACAATTTTATAATTACCGCTAATTGACCTTCGAACAATACATCGCGAGATATTTGTGAAAAACTGATTTTCGTGACCTTCGAAACATTTTTAGCCGGCACGATTTCGATGTAGATTTTTCAAATCTTCATTACAATACCATAATAAAGGCGTATATAAAAATTTAGTTCACTAGGAACTTTTTCACAAGATGGGGTGCTGCAATATGCAAAAAATGACTAGACTATATAGCCATTATTAAATCACACCGAAATTGCGGGCGCTCGCAAATATTAAAAGTGTAATCACAAGCTTTTAATTTTATTTTTAGGATCCGACGAAGGACGTCTGAAATTCAGTGTAATGAAATAAAGTTCTAAGTCAATTTTTTTAAAAAAGTCTCTTTTACTATACAGGTATATTTTGTACTTCGATGTTTATTGTATTTTCTTTTAAGGGAAAGAAAAGGACGCAACGCCAAAACAACCCATTAAATAAGCATTAATAAAAATGCTTGGTTTGGTTAGGATTCCCTTTTTGTCCATTATAATTTCCGCCTTTTATGAGGCTCATTGCGGACATTGTGGGGGTCATTCCATACGTATGAAATACGAAGGCTTTGACATTAATTATAAATTCTAAGCAAGCTTTTGAAATATGTGTACATATTGAGGTGTAAACTACGGAACGAGTGACATCTAGTTATGATTGTAGGCAACTATAAGTCGGATAACTTCGCATCGGTCTTGTCAAACAATTTTCTCCGTTTGAGAATCAACAGGATTAGAAAAGGAGACGCAGGGTGACGGTAGTGTGTGTAAAATGAATATACGTATAAAGTATAAACGAGGATGTTTCTGTAAAAATATGACAACATAAAAAAAGTTGTAGTATTTGAGAAAATTTCGGATGATGTACCAAAATGATCTAGTACTAATTAAACATGACAGATAAGTTTGTAATATTAGTTTTGTTTTAAAAAATTATGATACATCTAAGTAATTAAAGAGGAAAATCTCGAAATAAAATCTTATATTTCTATAGCGTCATATATTAGCTTTACTTTCATAATTTTTTTGTTTATAATAGACTTTTTGCTCTCAATTTTGTCCTATTTTAGATATTATTGAAACTGGTGCTCACGCAGGCCTTTTAGGCTCATACCATGGAAGTGATTCGCACTCTTTTCTATTTTTTGCTTTCGTTTTCGAGTCCTGAATTCCTCTCTATCTGACATTCTCTGTATTCTCTATTCTCATGGATCTTATTATTTTGCTTAGTTCTGCTGCTTCAAATAAATTCCTGACTAGACTAAACCATACATTTTATCTCTCTAATTTTTTTGCACCAGGTTTAAATACGTTTAGTACTTGAATACGAACAATGCATTCAAATTTATTTTGCTTTCATTTGAGTAATCTGCCATTCTACAAACAAATATTTCACTTACAAACTATATATACAATGGCGTTTACCTCAAATCAAAACAATAATTGTTTTATGGCTGGTGGCTGATATTATTATTAGCCACATTCGACTGCTAGCCTTATTATACACGCGCGTGGCTTCTCGAATATTCGTGGGTGATCAGGCAAGGTTGATTCAATTTCTAATTTATATAGATCAATAATATGATCAGAGGTTCACATTTCCGAAATTTCTTTAAAAAAAAAATGCAACTATTATCTATTGTTTCAGCACAAAACTAATATCCATCCACCAGAAGAACGTCCACCCTCTTCGGAAGCGGCAGCATCTAAAGGGGTATGTAGACATAATTAACAATCATGTACCATGTTAAAATTTTTTACTAAAACGTTTTTCTATAATCAATATGATACATATATGTATACTTTTATGTATGGAACGCTTAAATTATCTCGGAAACGGCTGGTACGATTTTTACACAAACATTTAAAGATTTGTTTTCATTTGTATGAATCTTTTACTGAAGCAGTTTCATAAACTTTTTTACTAATTTAGCGACAGTATATCTTGTTATGGGATTTCGGTTAGGATATAAATCATTAAAGATATTACAAGTTTCTTGTTGACTTCTACGTCTATTACCATATCTTAATATCATTCAATTCAATAAAATTCAACAATAATAATTTATTGAAACATCAAATTTGTTATTCTAGCACTCACAGTCACCTAAATGTATTATTTTAATTTGAGCTATAACTCCGGAATTATTGCATTTAAGTCTAGGGAATATTAGATGAAAACTAATCGGTATTTCTAAATATACAAAATATATGTGATAATTTTATGTAGATACTACCATAATACCGGCCGTATCACAAGACCCTTACGCTCAAAAATTTATAAAAATCGTACAAGCCGTTTCCGAGATAATCGAGGCGTTCTTTACATAAAACTCACTCTGTATATAAAGTACAGTAGAGCAAGTGACAAAACGGAGCTTCCAGTGCGCATAGAGGGGAAGTATTCGGCCAAACTACGATGGAATTTACCCCGAATATTAACGCTTGATAATCGCTTGCTAGATATTAAAAGTTTTACGATGTTGTCAATATGTGAATGATCACAGTAGAGTTGGGTATTTTGTGGTATGATATTTATAAGAATATGAGTTTCAAATGATTGGCACAACAATTTAATGACTAAAAAGATGAAGGAATTATTTTTTGTTAAATATTGTATACATTTTCTATAAATGAAAATGGAAAAATAATGATTTGATGCTTCTTCATCTTCTGGTGCAATTTTTCAAGCTTCGGCTATCTCCATGACAATTTAGTTGAATTAGTCTCTATTTGTTGCTACTCGGAATAATTGTTCTATTCCCAGTCCATACAATTTCTAATAGTCACTGTAGCTTTTTGCGACTTATCCATATTCTACCCTCCAGCTTTGTGCGGGATTAAGGTAAAGACCAATGGACTAAACAGGTATCATAGGTTGCACTGAGAATTGTAGCTGCAGTTTTGCGTCTAGCGCGAAGGACCATTCGGAAAATTCGAGAATAAACATGGATGGGATAGGAAAAAACGAAATATCAGTTGATTCCTACAGATCTATATCCTAAACCTGCACTATGTGTAAATTATTAGAAAAAATAATTAATAACAGACTTGTTTGGGAACTGGAACGAAGAAAACACCAAAGAAAATCGACAATATTACATGAGGCTTTAACAAACAATGCATAACTGTATTTTAACATACTAAAAACCTTGGAAGAATGGAACATAGATGAACACATGCTAGCTTTCATTAATAAGTTTCACAAGAATAGAAATTTTCATGGATTAATGTCTGTATATCTGACCTCAAAATAAAACAACATGGAATACCGTAAGGTTTAATAATCAGTCCAACTATATTCTTGATATGGAGATGCAGATGATCTGGTTATCTAATCACCCATAAATATACTTGAAAAATGGTCCAAAGACTCCAGTTTTCGATTCTTTGCAGCGTAAACCAAATGCATAATGTTCTCTTGAAGAGAGGTAGACCAAAAACCACTAGTCGAACTAAATGGTATTCCTATCGGTTATGTATCAAAAATCACATATCTGGGAATGATCTTCGACTCGCAATTAAATTGGAAGGAACACATTAAGGACCTTGTCATCAGATGTCAAAATGGACTAATCCTATCAAAAGTTCTCTCAAACAGAGACTGGGGATTTGACCAAGAGTCTTTACTCTCAATCTGCAGGCATGTCATAAGATCTAGGATCGATTATGGGTCCATCGCTTATGCCTCCGCTAAAAAACAGATACTAAAATGTTTGGATACCATAGCCAATCAAGCAGAGTGGAACTAGGAGCAGTCACTAGCTGAAACAAGACAATACCTAACATTATCATATGCCAGTACTGTAATGAGCAACCATGAACATCCAAAGCTGCAAATAGATATCGAAAGCGACTATCCCTTTTATCAGAGAGTTTCTGAATATATACAGTTTCCTCCAATTCTACAATTAAATATTGATATACCTTCCCCATGGCTCTGATTGAAACTCCGAACATAGACACAAGTTTGAATATCTTTAACAAGGCAGAAATTCCAGCCTTCATAATATATCAGAACATTCACTCGAAACTCTCCATATATTCTAACTTCCTTGAAATATACATTCATCCATCAAAAACTCTCAATGGAGATGAGGCTACTGTTATCAATTCTCAGAAATGTAACTTCACAAAACAGCGAAGTACAATTAAAAAAAAAACAAATAAAACAGAAACTACAATTCGCGACTCAACTACTTAAACAAATTCTCCTTAATTTTAAACTATTTGGCAACAGCGCGAGTTTTCATTAGATTATAAAGGTTTTTGTCACGTCCTTCCCGGTACTACGAGGGTAGCTTTTATAAAAATATTCTCTATTTTAATATCAATACACTTTTGCAAGCGTTTGAACGAATTGTCCATTCCGATTGAGGTACCTCCAAAAATGTAATTTGAACGCTTCTCAGGTGTAGAAAAATGTTGACATCGCAATTTATTTTTGATCTGCGGGAATAAGAAGAAATCATCGGGTGCCAAACAAGGCTATCAATACGATGTTTTGACTGTCCAAAAATGTTTAAACTGTGAAAGCTTCCATTGTGGTGAAGAATGATTCGTCTTATGCTTTGTTTTCCCCGATTTTTTCGAACAATTCAGCAAACAAATGCTGAAGTACTATTTAGATTTGAGCTCCAGATGGTGCTACATCACCAAAAGTCCAAGCGAGTTGATCGACACATTGCTGTTGCTTTAATCCACGTCGAAAGTCATAGAAAATCATCACACAAAAAAGTTCGCGATTTAATTCTATATTTTGACCAGGAAGAATGTTTCAAGTAAGTGAAAACAACTCAAATAGCACTCGTATGACAACACGTTCTGAGTACGTACAACATTACAAATGTCATACTTTATGATGACATAGACATATTCACATCAGTGTTGCCATATATCAAAACTTAAGTACGGAAAAAGTGGTAAGAAATGAAATAAGCGGGTTTCCCGACATTTTGGGTATTTAAGCGGTGCTTACAATAGTGTCAACATCAACGTTAATTCTATGAGTACCAAAAGAATACTAATTTTATTTGAGCAAGGTTGTACTAGTTGAAGTAGTAACCTATCTAAGTATAGAGAACGAAATGGGTAATAATTGAAGATTATTTATCCAACCTCTTCATTACTCGTATATGTGTAGTCCACAGGTGTGTAGTCTTCAGGATTCTCCGATAGCCTCACATTTCAAACGCTTCTACTTTATTCATGATGCCGTTTCTAGGCGTCCATCTCACATATCTCACAAAAAAAGTGCTGCATACGTAACAGCGGAGTGTTAACCGCTTTTGAGCTATGAGGTTTCTACGAGATGGAATCCATTCGGTGAATCCCTACCTGCCATTTAAATCTCTTATCTCTTCATCGCCTGTTATGTCATTGTTCACAGCTAAGTTTGAAGTTTTGGAACCGTTCGTGATATTCATACTGAACACACTATTTACCTTACAACCCAAATTATCGCCTTGAGAGACAGAAGGTAAACTATCTATCTTCAGTCTCTGAAACGGACAGCCTTGTATCCGTTTATAATACTTAGAAAGAGGTTTGTTGCTTATGGAGTTTATGCAGTCCGGAACAACAACAACAACATATTGTTAGGGCCTCCGCACACGGATCGACTCATTTGCAATTCGAGTTGTCAACGAGAGTGGGGCGCAAATTTGTCTGTGTTTCATAGTGAGAGTCCTCACACGAGCCAACTGCCTGTCGTTAACTCAAGTTCAGTTTGCAACCACGGGTGCGGATGGCCTTATATTATTTAAAATGAGTGATCAATCTCAATCAATCAATATTTCTTTTGTTGAAGAGGTGGAGAAGCATGAAGTGTTGTAAAACTATAGAATGCTACAAACTTTGCATCTGTTTCTTTCAGCTGTTCGGTAGCAACAAACAACCTGCGGCTTAAGTTTTTTTGAATATACGGATGACACCAATATTTCCCTCTTCCTCCTCTACGATACCGTCTTTACTGATAGTAATCTATCATTTCTTCCTCAGACTCACTACTGCTAGAATGCATTTTCAAAAACTAGCACTACATAAAGTACAATTGCAAACAGGTTGCACAACTCCGATTGCGCGTTGCGCAGTCAAGTTGCAAACTCAAATTGCAAATGAGTCGACCCGACGGAGAGCTATACAAAACAAACGAAGGAGGATGTTGACTTCTGGAATTGTTCTGATCCATGACAATGCCCGTTTCTATTTCTATAGCGTTCGTTTTACCCAGAGACCATTCAAGCAATTTCGAACACCTACCATAAAGTCTTGATCTAGAACCGAGTGATTTTCATCTTTTTGCTGATCTGAAGCAGTAGCCTGGAATGCGACGCTACCAAATTGACGTGGGTTCAAAGGAACCGTCACAACTCATTTCCAACATTGGCGGCTGAGTATTATGAAGAGGGTATTGCAAAACTTGTTCATAGATATGTCAAATGCTTTGATCGTCAAGGTCAAAGTCAAAAATCGGGGTTTGCAAATAAGAGTTTTTAAGTAATCATCTCAATGTCTAAACATTATTGAACATCTGTCAATCATGTTAAGAGAAAAATTCTTCGAAATTTACGTCGTGATCTGAAAAAAGTGAAAAATTTTCTTTGGTTTTCGATTAAAAATATATAAAGCGACAATGAAAAAATACGAACTAGACTTACAGAAAAAAATCAAAATCGTATCACACATGGCATTAATTATATAATAAGATTTCTAATTATATCCTTGGGCAAATCGTTTAGAATTCAATGGATATTTGCCAGAAGAATTTCTAATAACTAATTTTAAATACAACTAAGTTCTGTGATAGCACTTTCCCCCTTTGTGTGGCAATGAAAAAATGCTTACAAACTGGGCTATATGAGAGATGACAGACGACTTAATCGTTGTAGTTGAACTCACAGGATTTTTTAAATCATTTCACGTGATTTGAATTCTGTGTGATGAAAAATCGACTTTTCTAACTCTTTAATATTATGATACAGGACGAGATGTGCTTGATTCGTTACATTACGAGGGTTCTTTGATTGTGTATTTGTGTTTTCATAATCAATTTCATTTTTCAACACTATCTTTTTAAATCAATACACTTGGAGAAGGGAGGTAGATTTGAAGAATATGGTGGCTGTTCAACCAGTTCATGAATTTTTGCTATGACGAACAACAAAGTGTGCGAAAGTGCGTTGTCTTGATGATAAAGCATTTTCTTTTCGAATACGGTCGCCATTTTACAATTTCTTCCTCTACTTCATCAAGCAATACTGTGGAATACTCTCCTGATTATGGGGTGGGCACCAACTTTAGACTGGTAGTGTATTCAGGGTGATTGATTAGTACTTTGAGATATCAATTTGAAACATTGAGGGGTCAAAGCCAAGCCATAATTAGTATATAATCATTGTTTTGCACAGAAAAATTAAAATATCTCAATAACTAATAATTCGTTTAAAAGAAAAACCGAGAAAATAATGTATTTATATTTTTATTCATCCTGTATCATATTCAAAAAACATTAACGAAGTAAAATAATTTTTTTCGAATGCTTTGGCCGCAACAAACTTAATTCTTGAATTTCTCTTAGATTATACAGGGTATTGAACATGTTACGATTTTTATGGAAAATTGGTTATAACTTTTCAAATACCCCGTATAACATATCATAATTCTATAATAAATTTCTTTAATTTCTTATTTCTAAGACCTTTTGATATATTAATGCATCTAAATGTTCTTGATTTTAGGTTTCTTTTGTTTCAAAATTAGTTTTTCGATAAAGTCTTAAAGAAAAGTCGAAACGTCAAATTTTATCTATCTTTTAAATATTATTAAAAAAACTACGTTTGAAACAGAAGAGACCTAAAATCAAAAACATTTAGAAACATAATTCTATAATATTGTAATGAGAAAGTCAAGCTGATTCCAAATATGCAATAAAATATAGAGTGTTTCATTTAAAAAAATGTAACTTACGACATAGCATTATGGACCATCCTGTAAGATTGTAAATAGTTTCAAACTGTTAAGATTAATGATGACTATAATATCTCAAAGATTAAAAGAGGCACTGAATTTTATCACACTAATCAATCAACCTAGTGTTAGCCAGGAAAGTAGTTGTTTTTTCGTTTGAAGAACGTTTTCGTAGTGGAAATAGCGTCGGATTTTGAAGGGGTCTAAGGGGGACTAAAGCCCCGGACCCTGAGTAGGCGGAGGTCTGGCAGGTGCCCTGCAAAATTACTAATTTAATTTTTAATTTTAAAAGCAATATTGGACCCGCAGCAAAATTTGCAATTTTTTCCAACAATTATTCTAAAATATTACGTTCAAAAAATTTCGAGTTGATTTTGATTTCCTTAAGTGGGACCTGGGTCGATTTCAGCCCCAGGCTCGACTACGTCTTAATCCGACGCAGAGAGGAAATGTGGTAAAATTGAACACCAAAGTGTACTAACTCTAATATATTCCGAGCTTTCGATTACTGATGTATTCATAGACTGGAAGTGGCGGTTTTAATTTGTGTTATTTTTTTTTAAAAACATCAAAGGTGTAAAATGTTATACGATTCATAATAAATGCTGGAAATGATCACCTCCAGCCAAAATACTGAAATTTTAGAAAAAAAAAATCAAAACTCAATTTTAGTCACCACCTTTCAAGGGTGAGAATAAGGAAATTTTTTTATAGGAAAGATCCATCATAATTTCATACGAGCAATCACTTCCTGAATCTTGTTACATGAAGTTAGAAACACTCTGTATATAAATGCTTTTGTTGTGGGAATGTGGTAGATGAAACATCAAAGTGTACTATGTTTAATATATATTCCGATCTTTCGAATACTTATGTATTCATCATCGGAGAATTAATTAATTGAGAATCGTGGTGTCTTGAGTTTATTTAGTTAATTTGTGTTAATTTTCATATGGTGTTGTTATTATACATATAAAATTACGATGTAGAATGTAATCTCAATTACTATCTATTTATATTCCAATTTATTTTGCGCGTAATTAAATGGTTATAACATAGAGTCGTTAAGATTAGTAAAGAAATGATTGTATACGTGAAGGTCATCTATGAGCTCGTATGTACCCGCCCATTATGGGGGAAATAATTCTAATACGAAACAGTATTGGACTAACAGCGAATAAAATCGAAATTAATTCTACTTAAAAAAAAATAGAAAAATGAAAAATATTTAGGGTTTGTTTAGTAGGTGATTATTTGGAATTGGGGCTCCAGGCAAAAATCGTTCCAAAAAATTTTTCACGCATTTGGGGTTGTTTCTGAGGGTATAAATAGTAAATTTAAGCTGGGGGAGATACATTATTTCCATTATTTTATACATAAAACTTAACCTAACCAGTTTTAAATAATTACCATCTTGGGTAAGTTAGGTTAGGTTATGTTTCATTGATTTATCATATATAAGTTGTACCATGTCTTAAATTTACTATTTGTACCCTCAGAAACAACCCTAAATGCGTGAAAAATTTTTTGGACGATTTTTGCCTGGAGTCCCAATTCTAAATAATTATTGTTTAGTACAATATCTTTGTAATGGCATCTGTATCCAAGATTAAATGTTTTGAAGAAAAACGTGATGTATCAGTTTCCAAAACATATTCTTATAAAATTTTAATGTTGCCGGTTGTGTTTAAACTATAAATGTGAAGTCAATAAAAGCTTGTTAAAACTTTAATCTCGCCTTTAATAAAGATAAACTAATGAAGAAGACGCTAAAAACTTTATTAATATTGTTTATTACTCATCCGCGTATAATATTATTCGTAACCTATTCAGTTATAATGTTTCTTACAACAAAACTTTTAAGTTTGTTGTATATACCTCATTTCCCGTTCTAGATGGAACTTTTCTTAGTGTGTCTTTTTTTTTTAATTTCAATTTAATTTTTAACGTCAATATAATTACTTTCAGTTTATTGTGGGACATTAAAAGCCTATTAAACTAATAGTACCTACTAATACCTGAAATCTGTTTACGGTTATATGCATAAATCGTTGGCATAGGTATACAGTGTGCGCATAAAATAAAGTTGATAGATACATCTTGGATCTCTTTCAAATTCGTTATATCTACAAGATAAAATTGCTTCAGAAGTAGTTGCATCGCCAAAATCGTTCAAACGCTCATAAAACTATTACTATAGTGAAGCGGTGTCCGCAAGGCGAAGTCCTATTACATTTTCTGAGATCATTTGTGGATAAAATTCTTACTAGACTTAATAGCGCTGGATTCACAGTCCTAGGTTCTGCGGATGATCTGCCAGAACAACACTAGTCCAATTTACAAGGCGAAGAAAGGCAAATATATACGCGTATCTAGCCTCAATGAATTCAACTGATAATTTCCAATAAAGTAAAATATCTAGGAGTCATCTGTAATAAAACACTTACTTGGAACTTGGCATAGTGGAAAAAGAGACATTTAGAGGTGCCTACAGGCTAATGCAGAAAGAAAATGTGAAGCCAGGAAATCTAACAGGTCACCAAGTAAAAACTTTCGTTCATATTGCTAATTGGGTACGATGGAATCTGGACACGTGTCATAAAACACATTAATACAATGTTTGCAACCAATGTCTAAGAAGCTAAGCGAATAAGAATAAATTGATTTATTAGAATTTTTTAGCATATTTTCATAATTTTTTGCATACTTTGATTAAAGGATTGGCATATTTATGCGTATATTTTGGGTTTTTTATGCTTACTTATGAGAATACATAACTGTATCAGATAAAGAGTCTAAGAAACTTCATTTGATAACCAAAAATGACATCACACTGGTGTTTGGTCTTCTAAAAGGTCACTGTTTCGTCAAATATCATCTCAGGACGATAGGCATGGCGTTGATGTCCTGTACGTTTCACTAAAAGGCTTCACTACCTCGAAGGAGTAGTATTTCTTACACCTTGGGAAGTGTGACACAAAAACCCCAGAAAATAAGCTTCCTTTGGGATTAGTCTAAGTACTTTGTAATCAGAACAATGATATGTAGAGTCTTGTATGAAATATCTTCTAGGTATAAGTACAAAGTGGATGGAAACCTAAAACGAAATTTAATTAATGGATTATGGGCTGGAAAAAAGATTTTGACTGGTAGTGTACATAACATAGAAAGCGAACAAAAGTGACAAACATTCAATTAACCTTTTTTGCCTTTCGCATAAGGCAAAATGGGAGGGCATGATTGAGGGTAAAACACTTTTGGTAGTACTCACAAATAATTATTGTTTTATCATCCTCGGGATTTTTGAAGTTTAAGCTCAGTTTGTTTGTTATAATTGTGGACATTTCATTTTAAAAAAAATTTAAGACGCCATTCGGTGAATTTGTAAAAAATGCATATTATGCTCATTCCAAAATCATCAAAATGGACAAAAGCCTTTCATTTGAGGTACAAATGGATTGTGTAGAACCGTTAGAGCATCATGATGTTTTTTACTTTTTTCTTCGTGACATTAACAGCCTTAAATGAAAAACAAGTAATTTTGAATCAGTCAAAACTATTTTCATAAACCAAACAAGACTCCTAGTAGTATTTGCGCGGGTTCGTACATTCAACAGATCTTTCGTAGTTATAATTTCCCAGGAAAATACTTGCCTGTCTCAACCCCTGTAGATTATTCTAGTAATTTCTCTAATATTCTGGAGCTAATTCCACAAAATGGTTCAGATTTGGTCCTAGAAAATTTGATGCTATTGTTCTGGGTCAATTCACAAATTATTCTATGTCTATGTCTTCTATAATAACAGCTTCGTTCCAACTCATCAAAGAACCGTCCTTGGTACGGTGACGATTCTGCGCAATAGAAATAACGTGTTCCAACAGGGCAGTGGTAACAATATACAATAGAGAGAAGAATTTTTTAAAATTGCCCCTTTGTCAAATTAAAATAATGATATTAGTAGTAGATTTTATACTAAGCCAGCGGGAAAACAAATTGTTTGTAATTAATGATTTTAAATTTATAAAACAGATATTACAAAAAAGGGGCAGAATTCCTTGAAGCTGCTTAGTAGAAGGATGTAAAGCAAAGTGCCATACCGATGGAGGTAATTTCGTTTATGCCCTTCTATATTCTATGTTTCGAGTATTATCAGTTCAGTTTTTTCGTTTTTATAATAATCGTACTAATTTTTTTTATTACACTGGTCAACAGTGGTTTTGGTGCCGAAGATTTTGGAGGTGGTTTCTTATGAACTTGATGCCCTAAATTCAAATATGCTATTAGTTTTTGCCTATCAGCTCGAATTTTTAAGATATCAACATTTTTGTGAATTATACATTAAACTATTTTAAAAGAAAAACTATGGTTCAAAGAAACAAATTAAACAAGGAATTTTTATTATATAACTCAGATATTACAGATATTATTTATTATATACAATAGAAAACAGAAAAATTCATCATTTAAACCAATTACTCACTAAACATTTCGGCAACTTCTTTTGCGTGACATTCTTGAATGTATTTTAGAACAATCCCGTTTTAAAGCCCATCATGTGAGTATCCCATCTTCCTTGATAGCGATCCTCCATACATTTTATATCTTGATCCTCACTGATGTCACCTAAATTATCAGGAAAACGGTCTAAGTGGTTGTGTAAATAGTGCACCTTAATGCTCATGTTATACTCAAGTGATCTGAAATTATTCAGCGTCTCATTGACTAATTCAACATAGTTTTCAGCTTTGTGTTTACCCAGAAAATTTTGGACAACTGGAACAAATGAATTCCAGGCTTTTTGTTCAATCTCAATCATTGAATTTACGAAGTCAGGGTCTTTAATCAGCTGTTTTATTTGTGGGCCATCAAATATTCCTGCTTTAATTTTTTCTTTACTCAGCTGAGGCATTTTTTCCCTATATATGCAAAGCATGATCTATTTTTATCAAGAGCCTTTACAAACTGCTTCATTAGACCCAGCTTGATATGCAGTGGTGGAAAGATGATTTTCTCTCGTGGAACTAAAGGATCATTGATGATATTCTCTTCCCCAACATGTTTTCTCTCCTAGGCCACTGTTTTCTAATCCAGTGTTGCGTTTTGTCTCTGCTATCCCAGAGGCACAAGAAACTAGGATACTTGGTGTGGCCACTTTGCTGTCCAAGGAGAAAGTTTATCATTTTTAAGTCCACACAAATCACCCATTGGTGTTCATGATACTTTATTTTTTCCAAAACCAAAGCTGGAAGCCAGTAATTCAGAAGCTTCTTTCGACAGGTTGAGATCTCTAGTGAGGTCATTTAATTCATCTTGGTTGAAACATTGAGAAATTGATGATATCGTTTCAAAATCACTGTCACCTTCAATAATGTCGGAATTCTGATCAGAGAGACAATATGTGTCCTCACAGAGTTCTGGTAACTGGTGAAAAGTTGGAATTGGCACTACTTCTGAGTGAGGGATAGGGCGTCTTGCAGAGACAAAAAAGTTTTACAGACAATATGTGGTGCCCAGGTTTTATCCTGACCACCGAGCTTAACACCAAAATATCCGAGATAAGTCCTCTTTACAAAGTCACTAATAGTTTTTCTGTATTCCAGTAACGTGTATTCTCCGCATATGTAGCAAAAAATATCAGGATGATGTACACAGCTTCTTCTACTTGAACTCATTCTATTTCTATTCAAGAACACAAATACAGCAATTTACATTATCAATCTACGTTTTAGATTTACTTTTCAACAACTCGTTACTAAAGAGAAATTTCATACGACGCTAACTTCTATCTATCTGCACCGCGGGAATTCACAAACTAACCTCAACTCTTAACTTCAGTTGAAGTTTTGAAGGTCACTTCAGATACTGGACAGCTCCACCTATCGGATTTCTATGGAACTAACTGGATGACACTAATAAGTAGGATTAAATCCCACTTGTTAACAGCTTGTCAACCAATCTATTTAATATCTCATATTGTTAGTCTTCTTTTTGTAATAAATGAATTAAAATAATAATTATTTTTTAAAATAATAAATTATTTCATAAATATTATTATTTTAAATTCAATTTGTTACAAAAGAAGACTGATTATAAGGAAAATATACAAGAATCTATCCCTGTATAAATTTTTAAACAGTCATACTTGAAAGTATTAAATGAAAAAAAGCATTGATAGATAAGTGAATTTATCTAAAAATCTAGAGCTGATACAGAAAAACTGCTTTCATATTTAGATTCAGCAATAAAATTATAGTTAAAATCAGCTCAAAAATACTAGGCACCCAAAAAAAGGTTTTTTTTTTCGTAGGCCTGTGCTATTTTCCATCTCGATTATAATCATTTGGCAAATGTGCAAAAAGTAGAGGATCTGTAAGTGTAATTTTAACGTTTTTCGTATTTATTTACAATCCTTCAATTAGTGGGGTGAATTAATAAACACTGTCTCGTACGTCTTAATTTATTTACACACTATGCAATACACTTAACTTATAATAATTTACTTATAAATATCACTAAGAAAATTTTTGTGATTACTTTCCCTAATTCGTTCTTTTCACTACGACCATTTATTAAAAACCAACTAACTGCACTACGTTGACTTCTTTATATACCACAAATAGAATTCGAGAACAAAAGAAAGACAAGAAATAAATAAATAGACTTTTTTGGAAATTATTTCAAAAAAATTCTGTAATAAACCGCCTTCTATAATAAAAAGTTCATCAAAGGCGCTGCACGAATTCGCCGGAATATAAAATTCCATTATTGGTGGACAGGGCCGGCCTAAGGGCCTATTTCGCATGCTTATACGTAAAATAATGTATGCAAACGCAACTCCCGACATTTGCAAATGACCTGCAAAGAATGTACTTTCGGAAATTGTTGAATCGCAATGTAAAGGGCATTTAACTATAAAAGATGTAAATTTAATTAGCTACAACATTAATAGAAATAGCTCAAAGATAACCGTAAATTTCATAAATCCAAAATACGTAAACGGAATTCACAATTTAATAAATAATACAGATGTTTCAAAAACTGTCCGAGGAGAATATTTTTTATTGGACAATTATTCAACTAATAACATTTATATTTGGAACTGAAATAAATTTAAATTGCTTAAAAAACTTAGCAACATTTTACATGGATGGTACTTTTATATATTGTCCAGTTGATCAACATACATGGCGTTCACAATGAACAATATATTTCGTTGATTTTTCGTCTTTCACCGAATAAACTTTCAATAACGCACTTTTAACACGTTCTGTGGGATGCGAGGTCAATTGACCTTGATCCAATTGATCTTTGCACTAGTGCTGAGCCTGTAAAAGGTAAACTTTCAAAAATGCTCCGATCCTTTTTAGCTTTGGGTTTTATCAAAGGGTCGAAACTAATATGATATATTTTACAAACTTCAATCTCTCAAAATCCGATAAAAAATAACCTCGGGCCACACTGAGGTTTAAAATTCGAGTTGTAAAGGGGCAAAAATAATGAGTCACTCGCTCCCCTCTCTTTTTTGTAGCGACGTTGTCGCGATATTCTCACGTGATCTGAAGTTGGTTGACTTATCGCTCAAAAATCCATCCTCCAGTGAGAGTGAATCAAGCCCTGATAACAGTAGTGGAGATGAATTTGAATTTCAGTTTGATGAGTCGTTAAGTTCAGACGACGAGGTTGATTTAGTTTATGTTGATCAGAAGATTTCCATTTTATGGTATTCCTGAAAATGTTAGGAGAACTTTTGAAATTTTCAAGCTGCTCGTAGATAATGAAATTATAGATATGATAATAATCAACACAAATGAATAGCCAAGTAACTAAAAAAATTGAATTGTAACGCGAATATCTCAAAAACTAAGAGCAATTCGAAAAAACTGTCCAAAAAAAAATGTTGGGCACAAAATTTTCTACAAAAAAGATTTTCAGTCATTTTTTCGTTGGGGCCACTATTTCTGAGTAATTCTCCCTCAACGACGAAAGTTGTAGCATCCGTACACATCGAAACTGCTTATAACTCTTGGAAAACTACTTCGTTTTCAAAAAATCAAAATGCATCATGATCGTTGAGATCTCTGTTTTCTAATATGGTAAGCTAGCATAGTTTTCGAAAATCAAATATTTTTGAGTGTTCAAACCCATTTTATAATTTAAATTTTGAGATTAGGAACAAATACCTGGGATACTTTTTTGTAGAAAATTTTGTGCTATATATTTTTTGCCCCAGCACTTTTTTTCGAATTCCTCATAGTTTTCGAGTTATTCCCGATATTTTTAAGTATATAAACGCATTTTAAGGTGAAAATTTTGAGGTTAGGAACAAATACCTGGCATACTTTTTTGTAGCGAATTTTGTATTCTACATTTTATGATACGTCAGTTTTTTCGAATTTCTCATAGTTTTCGAGTTATTCACGTTTCAAAATTTTTTTTCCAGTTTCATTCCTAAAATTTCGAAAATCCGTGCCCGTAATTTTTGTTAAGAGCTGCTAGACTTATTCAGTGTCCCAAAACCTCCCAGAATCTAGAAAATCAAAATCGCCCAATTTATTTTAACGTTTTAGCTCAAAATCCCCTAATTTGCCTGTACTATCAATTAGAATTAAAACTAAAAGAGCAAGACAGGCAGAAACAATTTTAGAAAAACAAATTAACAAGTTAAATGAAATTAAAATGAATTTTTGATACAAGTCCCTTACAGATACAAAATGTAATAAATTTGATTGTTTTTTTATGTGTTTAGAATTTAAAATATTTTTTACTGAAATAAACTGTAAATTTATATTTTATTTTTGTTTTTCCATTCATAATTAAAATCTCGGGCTGCATAATCTTCCGTCACGAGTTGTCTAATCTTCATGACAACCTCGATCAGGAGTTGTAACAGAAGTTAAAATTTTATGGCGGGTATTAAAATAACGAGTTGGCGCACGCTCTTTTCAAAATATTCCCCCTTTATTATTTCCACACATCAATCAGAACGCCTGACTAAACCTTCTATGCCACTATAAAAATATGATACATCTGAAGAGTCAAAATTTTCGTACATTAATTTCATCACTCTTAAATCTTCAGCTTTACAAACAAAAAATAGTCGCACGTGGCTAGATCAGGGATATATGGTGTGTCTGCCACATTCGTGTACAGTAGTCTTGGAAAGCGAAACAGTGTGGACTAGAGGATTGTTATGATTGAAATGTGATTTTTCCCATAGACAATTTTATCTCTAATACAAATTACATACATTATCTTGATGTAACAAATTTTCGTGTTGATCTAGAGCAAGTTTAAATGAAATTTTGTATAGGAAAAATCACATCATACTGAATACACTGTTTACACCACCACTACACCAACACTCAGAATTACACTGTATGACGCGAGTTTCGATCACCAAGTTACCGTCTTCAGAGACTGAAGCTAAACTGAAGTCTATGAAGACGATAACTGGAATGAGTGATCGTTCGAGCTCTAAAAATGGATGGAAGCAGCAAGTTGAAACTTTGTGTGAACTTGTCGAGACTTGTGACTGACGCATGCATGAAGATTTTAGCGTACGCACTCTATTTACTATAACTGACTACGTACAATAAATGACAAAATGGGCTGTTACGGTACTGGTTCTACTATTTATAGAGAGGGGCTGGTGGAGACAAAAACTGGACGTAATTTATCTTTCTAATTAAAGTTAACTTGTGCCGATACCGAAGTGAGTGATTGCGTTGGTTTAACAAATTCAGTTCAAGTTCGAAACCGAAGCTGGTAGAATCGTTGATGTTGTAGTTGGTGTCGTTGTTGTCAAGCGGTTTTTTTCACGTGTTTCTTTTTATATTTGAAAAAGATGCGATTTCGAACCATATTCGATCACACCAACGAATTGGAAGGGATCGAGAGAGATTATGAGGAATCTGAAGAATTTCACGTCACGAATGAGGTAAATTAGTTTATAATTTTTATGTAGTAGTTCTACTGGTCAATGATGGAATTAGGGTCAATAATTTCCCTAATGAATTCAATTTTAAATAACGAATATATCAAGTGTGAACAAATAAAATAAGAAAAGCATTAAAATAATATTTTTTATAATGATAGAAGGATCTATAACAATTATGTGTGAAACAAAATATCGGCCCAATTGCTTGCCACGGCCTCGGTGGCATACCTCTATCCGATGGTCCATATTTTCGATGACTCTGAGACATAAGGTTCAATGTCGTCAATGTGCCGAATTATCTCATCCTTTAGCTCTTGAATTGTTTTTGGCTTATTGACGTACACTTTTTCTTTTAAATATCCCCAAAGAAACAAGTCCAACGGTGCCAAATCACATGACATTATGGCATAACACGACCATTGAATTTCTCGCGCAAAAGAGCCATTGTTTCGTTGGCTATGTGGCAAGTAGCACCATCCTGTTGGAGCCACATATCGTCCAGGTCCATATCCTCAGTTTCTGGCTACAAGAAGTCCGTTATCATGACGCGATAGCGAACACCATTCACGGTAACTGCTTGACCGGCCTCATTCTCGAAGAAGTACGGCCCGATGACGCCGCCAGCCCATAAACCGCACCAAACAGTCACATTTTGTGGATGCATCGACTTTTCAACAATCACTCGTGGATTCTCATTTGCACAAATGCGGCAATTCTGCTTGTTAACGAATCCACTGAGGTGAAAGTGTGCCTCGTCGCTGAAGATGATTTTCTTTGTAAAGTCACCATTCACTTCTATCTGCTCAACCATCCGGCGCATTGACGACGCTTGAAATGGTCAGCAGGCTTCAGCTCTTGAGTCAGTTGAACCTTGTAAGCATGAATTCAAATCTTTATTCATCAGTGATGTTCGTGAGATGTTTAATTGTTGGGCAGGACGACGAGTCGAGGTTGACGGCTCAATGTTTTCCGCAGAACGAACGGGGCGAACATGCGCACAATTCTCCCGATTGTGGACACATTTGGTCGATTATGCTGACCAAAAAAATCACAAAATGCATTTTGATTTGAACGCCCATTTTCGTAAAAGGCTTCAACAATCTTAACGCGCTGCTCAATTGTGTACCTATCCATGGTTGATTCTGTCAAAACACTGAAACATACAAATGTCAAATTAAGTTGCGCAAAAAACTTGACGTTGAGGTGCGACTCACAATTAACATCGTGTATTATAGTTGGACCACCTTTTACAACTTTTACAGGGACAACTAGGTACTCTTTGTTTAACTCGATAAAATGTATGGTTTAGAAGATATGTACATTTTTAGATCGTTGTACATGCCAAGGAAATATTTCGCCATGAAAAGATATTCTGAAGAAAATTACCAGAAATTGTAAATACGCTATAAGTAAGAATCTTGGAACGCCCTTCCAAGTTTAAAGAAATACCCTCCGTAGACTCCGGAAGTGTGTAAAAGTGCAAAGTGCCCACTTCGAAGATTTATTATAGTGGTTTTTTCTTCGTCATATTGATTGTCTTTACCTTTTGGAGATAGTCGATGAACAATATACCATGCGTATCCCAAAATACTGAAGCCATAACCTCCCCAACAGACTGTTGTGCCTTTGGATGCTTCGGACGTGGTTTAGTTGCTGCAGTCCACTCAGATGATGATCGTTTTTATTTCGGAGTGAAGTGATGGATCCATTATCATATATTGACGCAAAAAATCTGATTTATTACGTGCAAATATAACCAAAAACTGCTCTGAATCATCAATTCATTGTGCTTTTTACCTTTAAAAAAAGCTTTTTCATGGTCAAATGTTGATGTATAATTGTAAACACACTGCCTTCTGATATCTTTAGGACCTCAGCTATCTCATGCAATTTAGATTTACGATTAGTTATAAATAATTTGTGGACTTTTTTGATGTTTTTTTAGAGTAATCACCTCAATTAAACAACCAGAACGTTCACCATCTTCGGTGTCTGTACGACCACATTTAAATTCAGCAAACCAATAATAAACTGTTCTTTTCTATGAAGCAGAGTCCGGATAACACTTTTGAAGCGATTGCTAAGCTTGTACAGTATTTTTTTCACCAAGAAGCAATGATAAATTAACACACGATATTGTTTTAAAATGTCATGAAATTTTACATATAGTATTTTGAAAGTTGGTAATTCCTAAACTTCATATGGATTTGACAATGACAGCGCCATGTGGAAGAGGAAATCATACAAAGGGGGAAATAATTCTCCAGGATTTAATGAATAATAATTCAGAACATACAGAAAAAATTGTAAAAATTGACATAACGGAAGAATTAGAAATAAAAATTAGTAAAGACGAGATAGAATATGCAGTCACAGAACTAAAGAATGGAAAAGCACCTGAGAAAGTAATTCCAGAAATGATAAAAACTAAGGATCAAAAAGGGAAAGACATACTACTTCATAATGAAAGCCTCTAGAAGATGAAACATATTAAGGCATTAATAGTACCAGTTTTCAAGAAAATATTATGTAAAAGACTGCAATAACTAACGAGGAATAACATTAATTAATACAGTGATTGAAATGATGAAAAAATATTAGAGAAAATAATCAAATTAACAGTGAAAGACACACTCGAAGAATCTCAGTGTGGATCATGTTTTTACTCTAAAACAGATGACAGTAAAAGAATAACAAGAAAAGAAGAAATACTTAGACTAGAATAAGCTGTTGATAAAGTACGTAAGGAGAAGTGGAATATACTGTCTGAAAGATAAATTAACGTAGAAATTAAAAAGATGATGCAATTATAATACGGAGATTGCTAGTTAAGTTTTGAGATATGGCAATTTTGATGTGAATGTGTCAAATTTGACATCGACATCATGAAGTTTGGCATTTTTAATGGTGAACGTTCTCAGAACGAGTGCTATTTCGATTGTTTACAGATACTAGAAAAGTCCATTTTGGTCAAAAAAAATGGAACATTTTCGTACAATTCTATCATTTTCTTGACATAGATTAAACCAACACCAGTATGCCGATCAACTCGCTTTGACTTTTGTGTGATGAAGCACCATGTTACGCAAGTTTTTCCTTATATCCGCAGATTAAAAATAAATATCGAGGTCAACGTTTTTCTACACCTGAAGAATCACATGTTTTGGAGGTATCTCAATCGGAGTGGAAAAAAGGTTAAAAAATTGATTCGAACCCATGAAAAAGTGTATTCATCTTAATGGAGAATATTTAAAAAAAAATAAAGCCATGTCCTATTATAAATATTTGTTTTTATTTGTCTACCTGAAAACATAAGTGGCAATCGTCGTTTCAGAAGGCTTCAGTAGAATTAAAGGACTAAAACAAGGGGGAAGCTTAATCCAATTACTGTTCATGATATTCATGGATGAGATCATAAAGAAATACATTGTTGGAAGTAATACCAAAGAACTAGAAAGAGTTCAAAGAAAACATTGAGGTGTGGAAAATAGAATTAATACACTATCTGGTATTTCGAGCCGGATACGAATCAACGATCTGCGAAAAGAACGAAGAAACAAACAGTTTAAATATTAGTATACTGGTAGTAATTAGTCTGCTAGAAGATTTTCTAGTAGATTCGGTAATTATTGCAAAATAATAATGGTTTTCATAAAGATAACCATGAATTTCTTTCTATTACAATCTTTATGGTTTGCGCAATATTTATAGATTGTTTCCTTATCATCTTTTCCTCAGTTTTTATAATAAACATCGGCTTAAGTATCTATTAATAAGGACGAAAGGTAAATGTTTTATTAAAACAAAAGGATATTGTGAAACAATGGCGTATCTGTTGATAACTCATTTTTTTTCTATTGCAATCTTAGAGATTTTCACAATATTTATTGAATATTTTATTTTCTAGACAATATAATTTTAATCTGTTTTCTATGCAAATATTTATTTTGTTATAAACTTTCTGCAAAGATTGAGACAAAAATGATCAAAATTTTATTATAAAAAATCGACAGAAATTTTAGTTTAACATTTAAATGACAGTAACGATAGATAAATATCAGAGCAATGGGCAGAATTAAAAAAAATTAATCAAAATTTGTTGCCGAAAAACTGTAATAAAAAATCAACTGTTTTCGGTGGGGATGACGCACTTTTATAAGCACCACCACCATATTGATTATTAATTTTCTTCAAAACAATCCGTGATTAAATAGAGATACAACTAGCGGTCGCAGGGGTAAATCGAACGTGAACCGAAAAAATCGAGGGACCTTGTTCAAAATTTGTTACTAAAATACGGAGTTGCATCCACAAGTAAGTTTCGTTTGGTTATATAGCTCTTGACGCAAAAAAATATATTTATTTTTCAACGTAATATCTTTTTAACTTCATACACTTTTCACAGCGATAACCACCCAGCTATTTTTTCAAGTATTGGAACAGGAAATAATTGTCTTCATGAAACAACACTTACTTTTCAGCCAAATGCACCCGTTTTTGCTTCATTTCTTCGCTCAAACGCTGAAATAATTCTCCGTTTATAGTTTTTCCTTTCATCAGATAGCCAATGAAAATTATGCCACGCGCATCCCAAAAAAGCGACGCCATGACCTTGCCTGCAGATGGAGCCTTCTTTGGAGCCGGCTCTCCCTTTTCAATCCATGGTTTTGATTATTCTTTTGATCTGGGACGAAAATCCGACTTTATTTCTGTTAAACATTGCCAAACATTCGATGGAAACATCTGCTGCTGCTGTTTTTGTTCCATTGTGAGCAAACGCAGCAACTATCCCGCAATTTTCAGTTAATATGCGATGTGCCGCAGTTTTTGATATGCTTACTCTATCTGCTAGCTCACGTACTATCAGTCAACGACCATCCAGTACTGCTTTGTGGATTTTCTTCAATCATTCTGGAGTCGTCACCTCAATTGGTCGACTACAGCATTGCTGGTCTTCGCAGATCGTACAGCTTTGTTTAAACCCTGCTACTCAATATTTTACTATTGATGGCGAAGGAACAGTCTCAACTAAAGAAGAATCTAGTGCAGCTTTTATATTGGTTGGCTGCCAAATAAATACTAAACAACGTGGCGTCTTCAAACTTGAAACATATACTGTATAAATAGTTAAGGTTTGTCAAGGCCATTGAGATATTTTCGCACCTCATTCGCGAAAAAATAAAAAATTACACCTATGCACGATAGAGAATAATTCCCAGTAATTTGGAGACATTATATAAATATTTAATATTAAAAAAAATCAAGATAGGTTGTCATTGTCATTGACGTGCATGTTTCGAGCCGGTTAATTGTATCAGAGCAGTGAGTAAGGTTGTAATTTTTAAATTAATATTTATTTTGTTTTCGAGCAATATCTAATATTTTTCGGTTTTTAGTATTTGTAACTCTGCTTTCACTAAAGAAAAACTTATTTCTCTCCTTGTTCCATACTTGCTTCATCATACTGAATACTAACTCACATGAAACATTAGATACAGGAATGGAAAGAACAAACGTGACCATTCTTTCCAACGACAGGGATTTCTGTCTTAGTCCAGTCATTATAGTGGATTGACCATGGAAAATCTACATACCCAGTATATTACCACGTGAAAACTTGTATTTTGACATCCTAAAACTATTCTCCAAATTCACATATCATCGGATGGTCGCAAGTTTTAAAGTCATGAATGAAAGGTCACAAAAATTAATTCTTTTTACATTTTTTGCAAATATCTCGTTCTCTATAGATTTTACGCTATTAGTATTTCTAATCAATATTGTAAAGAATTCAATTCTCCACTACTTTTGTATTCAACATTTTTTTATACCTTGAACTATTTTCGAGATAGAGGGCGTAGAGCTCGCGGTCAGAGACTTATCTGAGGTTAACTGATAGTCTCCATCAAAAACTCATAATATTAAGAAGAAGAAAACTGTCCGGTTCAAAGATAGTAGATAGTAACGATTTTCTCCTTTATGTACTATACGTCAAGTCAACAAAGTGGAATAAACCTTTGCTGTTATCAAATATTCAACCAACGAGTTCAACAACTCAATAACATTTCCATCGTTTATTATCAAATTCAAACTTGGTTGGAGCATGATTTAGAACCACAGGAATAGGGTTGGACAATGCGTAACGAAATCCTGGAACCTATTTGGCTATTTGCACCATCTGCACCAGATGAATTACTCAATACAATATTTTGTAACTGCATAAGTAGCTGGGGCTCAAGATGTGGCGGGGCTACAATGCTTGTCTTAATACTGCCTTAATAGAAATCATGAATAACTTGGTGACAAATGTCGTTGAAGATGGTAATGAACTTGAAATTCTGCAAAAAAGGGACGATGACGACGATGATGATTAAAATGAAGAAGAAGAGAATTGAAATTAAAACTTGTTCTCGAAATTTGTATTAATTTTGACAATAATAAAACTATGAAATGACACGTTTAATAAAAACATTTATAAAAAATTTATTTCTCATCTTCTTTATTTATATAGAAAGTCATTAGTATGAATTGGATTAGAATTAAGATATAATTTAAGTATTTTCCTCAACAATTTCTTAGTTACATGGCCAGGTAAGTGTTATTAATTAAATTGACACTTAATTAAAAATAGATAAGTATTATTATTATAATTATAACCTTAATATTATGAGTTTTTGATGGAGACTACCAGTTAACCTCAGATAAGTCTCTGACCGCGAGCTCTACGCCCTCTATCTCGAAAACAGTTCAAGGTATAAAAAAATGTTGAATACAAAAGTAGTGGAGAATTGAATTCTCTACAATATTGATTAGAAATACTAATAGCGTAAAATCTATAGAGAACGAGATATTTGCAAAAAATGTAAAAAGAATTAATTTTTGTGAACTTTGATTCCTGACTTTAAAACTTGCGACCATCCAATTATATGTGAATTTGGAGAATAGTTTTAGGATGTCAAAATACAAGTTTTCACGTGGTAATATACCGAGTATGTCTAATTTGGACTTAAGCCAGCCTAACCTAACCTAACCCAGTAAATCCAACAAGATGTGGTTGCATCTCAAGCAAAAGTCCAACCTCATCGTACAATTTGTCACTATCTAAATCAATATTTAAGAAATTCCTGGAGTGTAATAATGCCTGTCTAAAAGATTGATTCTTTTAAAGATAAAATTTTGATTATTTGGTATTCCAAATCTTCAAAGTTATACCATTTTTGTAAATATGTCAAACATCACGTAAAAGTTATTGAACTCAATTTGGAAATTTGTTTTTTGCGGTTCATTAAACTGCTTTGATAAATCCATGGCAGATTTACCATAAAATTTGTCAGCGTGTCTGTTTTGTACCTACGTTTTCAAATCAATCTTCAAGTCATGAATACTAGTGCTTGGGGGTTCCTCACACAAAAGTTATTCCATATAAATTTAGAACAATTCTCTTCACCTTGCTCATTGAAATATCTTATTAGAGCTGGCGTTAGCGATAGGATTTTGTCCATGGCAGGAAGTAATAACCAACGAGTTAATATTTCTCTAAACTCAATTTCTGCATATGAGCAATTTATTATCAGCTTATTTCTCCTTCTTCAAAAGCCGAAAATTCGCTATAAACTTTCAAAATAATCAATTCCACATCTACTGACAAAGCTTTCAAATTTTTAAGTCATTCGTGGATAATACAGATGGTTAACAGATTATTTCATAATTTACAGCAGCATTTTTTGCACAATATGCTGAGATTCTACTACCTCCAAGACAATTTTTTGATAAAATTTGTATAATTTGTTTTTTTATCGCTTCGCTGATAATCTTCCTAAAAATCCAACAAACCGATTTGATTACCATTCTCAAATGAAAAATATCAGTCGTATGACTGACACACAGATGACGCTGCAATTTTCAAATCTATATGACGTATAAGACTATGTGCAAAATTTCATGACATTTCGATTAATCAGAAAAACTGACAGTCATTTAAGTGAAGCTGCTTTTGGTATTTTTAAAACAACGGATTCAATTTTCTGATTTAGTGCTCTGAAATTCTGTCCTTCGTAGAACGTAGATTTCGTGCTTCTGTATTGAAATACTTGTCGAATCTTTTACAGTACTAAGCGTAAAAAATCGCGACGGCACTAATCCGAATGACTGCGCCAGTTATATTTTCGATGTCCGAAAATACGTTTTTAAAAAATTTATTAAACTGAAAATTACAAATTTGAATGAACAGAATTAATTTCACAAGCGAATTAACTACAATTCATTGAAATGTATAAGTAAGAACTAGATTTTTCTTCATATAACTCGCGTTTACTCACAGTCGATCAAAAACAACAACGTGTTCATGATTCAGAACAGTGTTTGGCCATGTTTACACGTAATTATCAGTTTTTTGCGTCAAAATGTGACAAAAGATGAAACATGGATTCATCATTTCACTCAGGAATCAAAACGAGCATCATCAGAGTAGACTGCAACCGGTTAACCACGTCCGAAGCGTCCAAATGCACACCAGTCAGCTGGGAAGGTTATGGCTTCAGTATTTTGGGATTCGCATGGAATATTGTTCATCGATTATCTCCAAAAGGGAAAGACAATCAATAGTGAATACTACATAGAGTTGTTGGATCATTTTAATGCAAAAGTCAAGAAAAAACGGCTTCAAATGTCGGAGGAAAAACCAGTGTTTCACCAAGACAATGCACCGATTTACAAGTCAATGGCAACGATGATTAATTTGAACGATTCACACTTCGAATTGCTTCTTTATCCAAAATGCTCGTATGTAAGAAATTCAGCTCCAATGAAGAAGTAATTAATGAAACTAAAGCCTATTTTGCATTGTAAAATATTGAGCTCTTAACTAACTATGAACTTGAAGTAGGTGTAGGTAAAGGTCGTGCTCCACGTTCCTAGTCGTGCAACGATCTTTCTGAAAATTGAGAAGCGTGTTTACGAATTAGGCAAACCGATTCAAAAATTAATAAGGAAGACTCGGAATTTTTAATCTTTTAAAGAAACTCCTGCAGTGAGTCCTGCTGATTAGTTCGAGTAAATATCTAACAGCTCTCTTTTGAAGTTCGAAGACCTCAGAAGGCTAGGGCATATCTCAGATGCGACTCAATAAGGGCATAATAAACTGTTAAGGAGGTGGATAAGTTCAGTTCTTTGGAAACTGATCTCAGCGCAAACAGGAGGAATTAAATTATAAAAGTTAGTTAACTATCAACCCCCAAATCCCATGCATGCACTTTGATCTTCACATAATATAAAAACATCCTATTTCTTTGTCCACATTACATATTTGATAGTAGTACATCTATTTTCTTCTCAAAAAAAATTATAAAATAAAATTTTCCCATAGTATCCCCATAGTATTCCCATCATAGTATAGAGCTGCTGGAAAGAGCGTCTGGTTAGTCCATAATCGTTAGATACGTGACAAAGTTTTTTTAGTGCCTTTATTCATAAATAATGATTGTCTCGAAACGTTTACCAAAGCTCTACATTTTTCAAAATTTGTTAAATTATACACAATTACGAAATTAAGTACTTTCAGCTGAGGTATAAGTATAAACAAATGTAATTATGTCAAAAACTAATAAAGACAATAGCAAAATTAACATTTCACTTAATACATTCTAACTATTGCGGTTATCGTCTTTTAAAGAACTTAACCTATAAATATTATGTGTGTTTAATGAAATGTTTATAACAAACTCGACACCAATACATTTGATCAATGAGAATGTTTGAAAATACCAAATAAAAATTCAAATAATATAGTCATAAAATATAAGTATGATTTATTGCATGTAAAGTGTAGCACATTATCTATCATTTGTTTCAATTGATATTAATTGGCAGCGCTATTTTAAAAGTTACATTTTATTTGAAGAATCATACCAGATGTACTAAAACTACTACTAGAACAACATGTAATTAGACATTTGGGAGGTAAAAATAATGTTTTCGTTGATAAATCGTTTTAACCCCGGGAAACACGCGTTAAGGCTAGATCACATATATCATACAAAATTTCGATCCGATTGTGCCCCTTGAAATCGGATCGGTGCGGGATTGGTACGACTGAGCACTCATATCATACAAACCGATTTTTGGTTAAATAAAATCGGTTGCAACTATCGCCATGGGCGGATTTATGGGGGTGCTCGGGGGTTTTTTCAAATTTCTATCATATTTTTGTAATATGTAATCAAAAAAATTTTTTAGGACAATAAACTTGTTCTTCGTAGACACTTACGATATGACAAATGTCAATATAAAAAGTTTGAAAGCAGAAATGAACCTTTTAATCGAAACCATCAGTGCTTCAACAGTACCCTAACTTACAGAAAATGATGTGCGTTGCTTTTACCTTGCCTTGCAACAGTGCGACATGCGAAAGGACATGCGGAGAATAAACAACTGGCTGCGTTCGACAATGAACGAAGAACGTCTGGCGGACCTAATGGTGCTGTGCTCAGAAAGTGACATATTAAAGGACATGGACTATGATAAACCTGCAGACTTGTATCTTTCGAAAGGTCGACGAATATAAGCAAAGCCTAATAACTATAATAATTAATAACTATGAAGGATAAAAAGATTTCTTTATACAGTAATCACTATCTAACTCACAAACAAAACAATCTTTTGTTGTACATTTTTTCTTGTTAAACTTGAAGTTTTCACAGTACTGTGTCATTAAAGTAATGTTACTTTTAATTTAATTTGTTATGAGCATTTTTATATTCCTCAGTTCTTTCCAACGGTAATTAATTAAACAAATCAAATTGACTTGAAGGTTAAATATAGGTAAACCAACTATTTTCTTTAAAACCAAATTAAAGCTATTTAAAGATTCTCATAAAGCTTTTCTAGCAACGAATGAAAGCAATATTCTAGGGCGGTTTTCATAATAAAATTCTCAAGTAGATAGACAGTTTTTTCAACTGAAATGAGCTATATTAATAAAATGTTGGGGGTTTTATTTTTGTTATAATAAATGAAACAGCTAGGGCCTACTTGGAATAGGCATTAAAACGGACCATTTAAATAAGATTTTTGTGTTTGAATTTGAGTATACAGTGACTCATACTTCAGGATAGCTGGCACCCTCAAAAATTTTGACCTAAAGCCGCCCATGACTATAGCCAGTCTTGATTCAAAATATCGCGACATAGCAATGAACTGTGTTTGGAAGAAAATTGCAGAACTTTGGTGGAGGATACCAGAAAACGCAATCTACAAAAGAAGAGTATTCCATGCTCTTTTCTCATCTGTTGGACATCTTGACAAAATTTTTCTAGTAATTTTAGGGGACGTTTCGGAAACGTACTGGAAAAATGTGAACTACGCCGCTGGATCCAAATACAATTTACTCCTCATACACTCGACCGAAATCCTATACAGAATCCATATCTACAGTTGCTACGCTCTATCCAGCCTGCTAGCTGAAGAATTCACAAAGCTTCTTGGCATATTGATTGAGGATGCGAGCCATCGATCTCTGGAGATTTTTACGCTTCGGTAGTTAACTGGAGTAGCAAAGAAATTAACGCAAAACGGCTGAAGGTTATATCCACACTTGATGATGTCCTGCTGAATGATAGCGAAAAACTTACATTTACAATAGGAGTTCAATAATAGATGTCACTTTCGTACCAAGCAACCTAATCAGAAAAAATTTCTCCTGAGAGAGAGAGAGAGAGATTCGTTGGTTAAAGTTTGGTAGGATAAGGAGGATTTTTGTAAGGAATTTGGTTTGTTCGAGTAGGCCCCGATATAGGAATTGCTTCTCTGCAGAGCTGGGGTTGTGGTGGTTTCGTTGGGATGTGATTGTCAACTATTTCTAGCGGGGTATTGTGACCGAAGAAAACGAAGTGGAGTTTGCAAGCAAAAACGGCTCATCTCGTTTTTTCGGGGGGTTTTATTATTTTTGTTTTGTTTTTTTTTTATTTTAATTTGGTGTGAGCGGGTACAGCTGTGGTTGTATTATTCCCTATCGTCGGCCATTTGGCTGGAGAACCGGTTCACCAGGTTGCAGGGAAACCGCAAAAAACCTGCAACACCGACGATCGACGAATTGTGTAGGGTGGTTGTTGGGGGTCGGTATTTATCTTATGGATAAGGGAGGGCCGGTGAGGTTGGTTTTAGTATCACCAAAAAAGGGATTGTACCTCACTTGGAGGTACTTGGCTTTTGGGTAAATGCGAAATGGATGCGGTTACCGACGCCGCTAGTGACGGTACAGTTTTATCCGTAAAAGGGGGGAAAGGCGTTGTAGCATTTCGGCTACTAGCGCGCGAGAAGTGGGGATGGCATTCATTATTGTGGTTTCCAGGATTTCAATTAGAATTTTGGTGTCTGTAGAGAGGTCGTATGAAGATTGGAGTTTTTCCAAGGTGACTGGACTAGTTTACTGGGGGGTTTCCATCCTTTTCGGACAACGGGGATTGAAAGCGAAGTGTTTGACTATGAGCATTTTTCAAGTTTGTGACCAGATGCACCACAAGAGGGACAGATCGGTTTGATCAAATTTCTCCTGGCAGATGTCTGAAATTTATACCTCTAGCGAACATACCGCAATACTCTGGGACGTGTCTAATAATTGGAGCAGGGGACTAACACACAAAAAGATCAATTTAATTGGTTGGAAAACAACCACCTCACTAGTTCGTTTCTAATGGCGCTAGAAGACCACCCCACCAACACCTACGATGCTGCAGCAAAATCTGATGACGTTGTTAAGAGAATCATTAAGGCTTATGATGCTTATGTACCAATATACCTCCGCAAAGAGTGGGCTAGCACAAAGAGAAGACTAGGACAACGCGACCGGAACAAACCAAACTTTGAAGATCTGGAAGCCAAATACAAGGAGGCGCGACGAAAACTTATCAATGCCATCAAGTGCAGTAAAAAGCATTGCTTACAGGAACTCATTGATGAAGTCGAGCGTGATCCGTGGCCAAACCGTACAAGGCTTAAAAGTCTACCTATGCCACAGCCGATATGTCCTCAGGTTTTGGAAAAGATTGTGAGAACTTTGTTTCCTCAAAAACCGTACTAATATCCATGAGCGAAAAGGATAAACTAGTATCTGTTGGATAACGCATAAATATTCATTTTTATGTCAAAGATAATGTAAAATCCGTCGAAATTTATCGAAAATTCTGTGGTGAGTGCCTCTCCAAGACTGAAGTGTCGCCCCATTACAAATGTTACCGATGAGAACGTCAGCGCTGTAGAAAAACTCATTTTGGTAGACCAACGCAATATTGAACGATATATGGTTGAAGAATTGGTTATCGGCGTAGGTAGTATTGAGCAAATAATTATGAACGGCTCGGACTTCTGAATTTTGAGCAGAAAATAATGCGTTGGGATGTTTGTACGCATCTCTAGTAGCTGTAGAGAACATTTATTGCATCATATGTTCACCATTATATTCCTGAGAGTAAACGCGCGTCTGGAGAAGGACGAAGGTGCGCTAATTAAAGCAAAGGTTACACTATCAGCGGGAAGGGGTTGTGTCCCGTATTCTGGGACATCAAAAGAATAATTGTGGTTTGTTTTCTCACTGAACAACGAACTGTGATCACACAGTATTATTGTAGCCTCCTAAATATATTGCACTACGACTGACTACATACAGCTCGACTTACGATGGACCCGTTGAACGAATTGGGTTGGGAAACACTGAAACACCCTCCTCGTAGTTCCGATTTGGTGTCATGCGACTATTATTTATGTGGTCCATTGAAATAGACACTTGGCGGAGTGCGATTCGAAAGCAAATGAGCAATCCAAAAGCTTCTAGAGACTATACTAGAAAAACTGTGAAAAGTTTTAGCTCCATAACTTTATAATAAAATTATATATAGCAAAATTCCGGTTTATTTTTGAACAACTCTCTTACTTTAAAAATTGTCATACAAAACACCCCACGCTTTTATAAAAGAAATATTAATTTTTTTCATCAGTAGTTTGGTTTTTATGTCAACAAATATTTTTTACTCTTTACTTTGATTAATGCTAAAAGCGTTTTTCAGTTTTTCTTTAACTATAATTTACTTTTTCTGTGTATGCTTGACGCATTATATTGTGTTTTTAGGTAGCCAGAGCTACGACGAGCCCATTAAATTTCTACCTTTTGATATGATTCCTATTTCTGTTCATCCTTTCAATCTAATTCATTTAACAAATTCTTCTGTTGCTCTAAACTTTTTCTCCAGCTCTACACATTCGATGTTAACCAATTATCTATTGCACAATAGATAAAAAGATAAGAGGATGACAGTTGACATTTATAAATCGAACAGTTCCATCTTAGTTTGTGACGTCACGTCGGACGATCGAAGTTATCTGGGGGTGTGGCATAGACGGCGCGCCGGATTCAGATCAATCGCCGGCAACGTTGACAAACTTTATCGGTTGTAAAGTAAACAAAGAAATATGTTTTAGCAAAAACAAGCTATTACTTTAACTTATAGTATTTCTATTTTCACTTAAAAGAGCAAAAAGTACTGCAAAATTAAAAAATATGTATTATATCTAATATAATATTTAGACATATAATTTTCTTCCTCTTGGAAGAACGGCAGGTTGGAAAGGAGGATGGCGCCAGATGGCGTTCGCTGCTTAACTATATGAATCAAATAGCGATGCTCTTTGACGTTTATTTCAGTTCGGTTCTGTACTCCGAACGAGAGTACGACTCTGATAAGACGTAATAACGTCGAAACTAGTCAATCGTTATGGCGGGTTTACACCCTACGACAAATTGAACGACAAATCGTCGTTGACAAGTTGTAACGATTTGTCGAATATCGCATGTCCGTTTACACGTACCGACTTTTCGTTCAAGTCAGTCAGTATTTTCTCCTGTGTGAGGTGAATTGTGAAGTGGAGGAATTACTGTTATGGTATATGTACATAACTTGCCTTGCAACAAGTGTGAAGAGGAAATGTTAACATTCCCTGTAATAAACTTACAAAAAAGACCCTAGACCCTGGTTCAAATGGGTTTACTAACCTCATTTATGTTTCCTTCTTCGGTTTCATCGAATGTGTTTTTGGAAATCCTTGCTGGTTCGACGTCATTCAAGAAATGGAGATGTTCGAAATACCACAGATTTGGTTTATAAACTTCATCACTACCTGCTCCGGATTTCAGGGAGTTGTTTATTTTGTTTTGTTCCCTTTTATATACTGTTCTAAATGAGTTGATTTTTTTGACAACTGTAGATCTGTCTGCTTTTGGGTCGATCTCTTGATATTTTTTCACTAACCCGGCGTAGGCTAAGTCCTTCTTGTTTCTGTCAGAATAATCCTTGCTTTTGGTTTGCCACAAGCATCTAGAGTTTCGGTACAATTCAATGAACTCTAACAGGAACTCCCGAGAGGCTTGACGTAGGTCCGACATTTCACCGAAGCAAACTTATAATAAAAACTGATTAACAACAAAAACTTTCACTCAAAACCAGAAAATACAAAATTTACTACACTGTCTAGATGGCTTCACAACGGCAGAACTGAGGTACTTCGCTCCAAAAATAGAACTTAGGTGACCGATTTGACGGAGTCACCGTTTACACGTTCCGACTTGTCGATGAAGCCCTCCGACTTGTCGTTGCAAACCCGAGAAGTTTCTGGAAATTTGCACCAACCTTCCAACCTGGCTCCAACTCAGACAAGTCGTAACGATTTGCGGTTTACACACACCGACTTGCATGCAACGACTTATCGTTCAGACAAGTTGTTACGATTTATCGTAACGTGTAAACCCGCCTTTACAACTATCTCCTTGCAAATGCGAGTCATTGGATGTTTATATCGACAAAAAGGTCGATGGACATATCCCGCTCTTTAGATGTGATGTAAATCAATATTCGTCGAGATATTAGCCAGGAAAGTAGTTGTTTTCTCCATTGAAGTACGGCGGGCTACATTAAATTTCTAAATAGTTTTTTCCGCTTTGTTGTTATTATCAAGAAAGGGGCTGGAGTAGGGTGATTAGATTAGGTGGTTTTAATCGGACTACTCCACGCGACGAATCACCCCTATTTTGGTTGGACCTTCACCGAGGAAATGAGAGGTTTCCAGAATGTGACTTATATACAGAGTTATGATAAAGCAATGCTAAAAATGATAATGATACATAAAAAAAACAGAGAATTAATAAAAAAAATTGATTTTGAATTTATGAAAATACGAGGGCTGGTACTTAAATTTTAAATAAACAAATAAAATCAAATAATTGGATATGAGTTTATTGCTTTTCAAAATATTCCACATTCCATTGTGATTTGAACGCATCAACCGCTTCTTCGGGTGTAGAAAAACGTTGACCTTGCAGTCTATTTTTGATCTGCGGGAATAAGAAGAAATCATTGGGTGCCAAACGGTGAATGACTCATCAATACGATATTTTGACTGTTCAGAAACGTTTTTGTTTGAAGTGATGTGTGAGATCTCGCATTGTCGTGGTGGAGATTGATTCGTCTTCAGCGATTGGCTCGCCAAATTTTTACGAAGGCAAACAAATGCTGGTGTACCATTCAGAATTCACTGTTATACGTTGCTCTAATGAAACGATGGCGAGATGTCTAGTTAATCCGAAAAAAGAGGCGATAATTTGCTTTGAAGTGCTTCGTGCGCGAACAACTTTTGTTAGATTTGGCTCGTTTTGAAAGACCCATACAGTCGATTATTGTTTAGTTTCGGGTTCATATGTATAGATCCATGATTCTTCTTATGTCACGAGCGATTGAATTTTTTCAACATTTCTTTGCACCAATCGACACGAGCTCTTTTTTGAACGATTATCGGTATCCAACGCGAACAAATCTTGTTTGTCAACCAAATTTTATTGCAATATTAAATGAATGCAAGTGGAACTAACCCCCAAGTAGGGATGAAACGAATCGAGTAAATACAAGTACATAATCGATCTTTTCTTCGATACAAAGTACTTTTAGTATCGATGCTTTTACATTAAGTATCGAATAGGTATCGGTCAAAACTACTTATATTAGTATGCCAATTTCACTGTTTTTTTAACATTGATAAAATATGGCATATCATAAATTTTATAACGCATCCTATTCTTAGTTTTGTATAATTGGCAAATTGTTTGTCTATGCCTGGAAAAAAACCAATCAGTGCCTCCATATTTTATCGTCATTGACATTGTTTTCGTTCGTTCCGAGTTTGCTCTCATAATCGTTTAAATTTGATGCATTTTGATTGTTTATTGATTCGTATGCCACAAGACGATTTCTCAATATATCAGTTCACGCACATCATCGATGATTTATAGCACAACAGCGATTTTAGACGACTTGCTCGAAATTCATCCTGTAGCGAAGTGTGACCACGATCACGACAAGGCTTTTGACCATTCCAAACCTGTTTCTATTGTTCTGTACAGTTATAAAAGACCAATGAAGATCGAAAAGGTACATTTATGAAAATTTTAGGAAATATTTTATTAGATTATTCTGTAATATATCAAATGACTGTACTAAGTTTTGCATTATAAATTAGGTTTTATTACTCTCTCGTACATAAAAATAGACTATGTCAGATAGTGAATGGGATACAGTTTGAACAATTCAAGTAAGGAATTTCAAAGGTAATAACTAAAATTAAGTTTATTTCGATTTTATTTTTTCCTTTTGAATCTTTTTCTTTTTGCAATGTAAAAAAAACAACTTTATTATCTAGTTTTTAAAAGAAAACTAGCTTCCTATTTAAAAAAAATAGATTTCGTAACATTGACAAATTTGACGTATAGCTTATTTGACTTATGTCAAACGTCAAATGAAACAAGTCAAACTGTTTTCCGCGACATTTGACATAAGTCAAAAAAGTTAAACGTCAAGTTTGTCAGTGTTATGAAATCTATTTTTTTTTTCATCGAATATGAATACAGTACGTTTTATAAATTTTGTGCATCACTTTCTAATAATCCTGCATAATGCGGCTAGTTTACTGAATAGAACAAAACCATCAAACTATACAATTTAAAAATATGATGTGAATGAAACTACATTATTTACCCGTAGCTAATGGAAGTTTTTTTTATTTAGGGCATTAGAATCCTTTTTTTTTTGACTTAATAATTGAAAAATGGTAAATGGAAAGTAAGAAATTTTATATTTAAAATTGAAAAGCGACAACAATGTAAATAGTGAAAATACCAGACGATACATGCGCGCTAGATATGTGTGGGTGTGTTTGAGGGGTAAGTTCATATAGGGTAGCGAGCTAGTTGTCTGAAGGTGACCTTCTTTTTCGGACCGTGTCTGTTGTTAAATGAGTTAATTTTTAAAGGAAAAAATATGAAAATGGTGACCGACAATCAGGACTTTAGTGACTATATTACCCCAAAGGTAATTATTTACATGTTATGTTACAGTTAAAGCTATTATATTTTCTTTTTTTTTATCAATACATTCAAAAATTATTACATAACATGATTGGTCTGAAATTATCCGTGTTTAAAGTCATTTCAATTTTCTATTCGGTGTTACAGCAATTGTGGACGTTAATTTAGTTTATGCGTGAAAAAATATAGGGGTGTCTCATAGATAATGTTCAATTTTTTATTAAATAATTATACAAAAAGAAATAGACCTTGGTACCAAAATTCTTTGGGCTTAAATGCAAAAAATTGTCACATCGCATTGTCAACATCTCCTTTGGATTCCTTCCCCATGCAAGAAATTTGCCATAGATCTGAATAGTAATCTGAAGGTGCAAGGTCTAGACTAAATGATGGATGTGTCGAAAGATTGTCTTCGATTAGTAACAGTTTCATCTTACCAATAATTAGTTCAGGGTAAGCCTTATCATCTCGAAACGTGACAAGAATTTTGTTTACTGTCGGAAATTGTTTTTCTTTCACGATTTTCTATTTGAAATTTTGGTTTTCCTTGATCTTAACGTGCTGCTTGAAACTCGACACATTTCTCTTCTTTAATAACTCTGTAAATCGCAGATTTTCCATCACCAAGCGTACTATTAACTGTGTCGTCAACACTTTTACATTAATTTCTTAATACTAATTTTCTTTCATTAACATTTAAAGGACTGCTTTTTCGGCATTTACGAAGCTCATCCAAATTTGCCATAATCACACTAGAGTACACAATAGATTGCACACTGCACCTTGCAAGTTGCAACTAAACTAAACTGTTGCATCTCCTTACTACATGGAAAAACCTAAAATCGTATTTTCAGTGAAAGAGATTCTAGGAGTTAAAAGATATATAGTTACTTATAGATCTTATGGTGCGACTAATATTTAATTCACGGAGCTTTTGAGCAGTCTAAACCTTTTTCTTTTGTTCTGTACATCTTATGGACATAAGAGACCAATAAAAGCCTGAAAACTTGTATTACAGTACATTTATGAAAATAACCATGCTCTGAATTAGTACATAAAAATAAACTATAGCAAAATATAATCAATTGAAAACAGTAATGAATATATATGAGCGCTAGTCTTAATGTTTATGATAGTGAAGATCAGTAGCACTTTAAATGAAGATCAATAACTTAAGCCTCGCTGTCCAGAGACAGAATGTATTTCTCCTCGATTCCAAACGTCTCGCCTGGGTTCGGGCTAATATGAAACAATGCGGAGGTAGAAGGATACAGTTATATTGGTGATTCCTAAAAGGTGTATCAGGTATGCTATTAGGACATTAAGAAAGTTAATTGGAATTTCCTTGGTCAGATATTGGTCAGTCAGGGGTGGAAGGATTATTATTTTGTTGTTCGGCGAAATGTATATTTGTATTGAGTAATTTTAAATGAAAAGGTATATGGCGTGGTATATACCTTCAACTTGAATGTCCATTGCGAAACAACAGATAACTGATAACCAATTTTTAGAAAAACTGGTAGAAAAGATAACACAATGAGCAAGGGGTGATTTTTTTGCGTTTGCAAATATATTTATATGGTTAAGTAGTACCTCTAATTTTGAGTATTAGAGCGAGCTAACTACACATAACTGGAACATCAATCTTGGATCCATATGACCTACTAGTGAACTAATGGCTTTACTGGATCCCACTTTTAAATTTGTTACGGCATATCGTTCTCTTATTTCACCATAAACATTTTCTACATTATTTTTTGGGTGTAGAATTGAATGATGTTTAAGTTCAATCAAAATTTTGGCTTTGACCTAACCATAGTATGGTATGGATGGGATGGGAATGGGACACTCTAAATATGGAATATAAAATGTACTTTGGATTTATGAAAGGGTTCTGAGCACGCAAAGGCCGAAAAATGTTCAAAAATTGAAGTTATAATGAACTTTTAATCATGCAATATCACCTAAAATCACCTAGCCAAATGAATAAATATCTTTGATATTGCATAACTTGACTGTCTGGGTTCGAATCTAAAAAGAAGAACAATTTTTGGGTTAAGTTAGTTTAGGTTCGGTTAGTTCTAAGTGTCGTTTCAAACTTTCAGTTACTTCAAGTACTTTTATTTCAATTTATATGTCATTTATACAATGTTCTCGTTTGTAGATCGTTTTTCCATCAAATTACAGCTGTAGAATCGTCACCTCGAGCCCAAATTATATACCAAACCCCAACCATTTCCGTCACCGGCGTGAATCGGAAGTCTTACAAAATTAACAAAAAATCTAACCTTAAAAGTTGGTACGAACTTGGTACGAACCGTTTAACTTCATGATTTATGATAATAACAAATTCCTAGGATGTATCAGCTTCTAAAATATATATTTCTATAAAATTACATAATAATGTTGCCAGTACTTTTGAGGAAATACGAAAATTTTGTACCAAACAAAACCACTATTAAAGTTTGTACTTCCTATATCAATTGCAGATTATAAAAACCCTTGCCGACAATTCTGTTTGATCTACCTTAGGCGTAGGTACCTCATTTTATAAATTTATTATTTTTGTAAAAACTACTTTTAAAAACATGTAGATCTTATGCGAAAAAGTATAAACTGTGTTTGTATATCTAAATCTTTATTATTAAATTTATACCTGTTTTTATTCTCACTACACTTTACAATTTCATTGTCTTCATTCGCCCATGATCTGAAAAACGCCATATTTCTATTTATTTAAAGAAATTTACGAATTAAATGAATCTCACTAAGAGACGTCACTGCTTATCGCAGACTGTTTGTTGGCAGGAATATTTCGAAGAAATTGTGTACACACGCCAGTTTCGGCCAATAAAAATGCATTTATGTTCACGACTCGATGTTTCCATTGTGTGCGTATTTATGAAATATTGATTGTTTTTTGAAGAACTAGTCATTACACGAACGAATCTGTTTTGTGTTCCAATCGATTTAGTTATCGTTTGCGAACTGTTCTTTTCAATACTTCGTTGGTAGCAAGAACTGTTACTAGAACCGTGCATAATCAGAGATTGCGCGAAAATATTATGTAAACGCAGCAAATAACACTGTTCCAAGTTGTAACAAACCTTTCGTTCTCAGTTTTCTATCTTTCCTACTGACAGTGCCATTTTTTAACCCCTTGTAATTAATATTTTTATATATTTTTAACTTAATTTAACACGCACATTTTGCCTTTGGAAACTTGAAATTAGTTGTGCCCTCGGAGTCATATTTCCTATATCATTATTTGATTTGCTTCCACGGTGTATACAAGAATAAAATAAACACCTGCGAGAATATTTTATACGTAATTTACATAGGAATTCATAAATTATATTGGCGAAGCAACGGATTCGCGTACAATTATTTTACCTCACCCCTGGCTATTCACTAATAATAATAATTGTATGGTCTGGTTTATTACCCGCCACATGAGCACAATTTCCGTTTATAACCTTCGGTCTTGTCCGATTGGCGAATTGTCGGACGATAATACGCCGTTGCCAACTTTAATTTACTGAAAACAGACAATTTGGTTTCCGAAATTTTTTTAACCCCTAAACGTTCAAAGTTGTTTATCAAACTTTATCTTCTAATCACACATATAATCAAATGAAATCGGTTTTCTTCTTATCGTCACTTCCGTATGTTGTTATCATACACACACGCACACACGCAGGCACGCACATCATAAAGAAAGTTCTACTGTCGCCGAACAAGAAACTACGATGGGGATGCACACCATATCAAAACTGAGAAGAAAAGACGTTGGAGGAGTCTCTTAAGAAAAGATGGACCCACATCTGGCAACCTCACCTAAATAAGTGGATGCAGCGCAAGCACGGCAGTGTTAACAACTACCTGACGCAGATGCTGTCTGGACATGGGTGCTTTCGGACATACCTGTACAAATACAATACAAGATTCGATACATACCGATATGAGCCACGCCGAGACCTTGGTAAAGGTAATGCTCAGCTCTGAAAACAAATGGAATGCAACGACAACCTTCATCATAAAGGTCGTACATAACCTGCAACGCGAAGAGCGAAGTAGGAAATGTCACAACTGACACACAGTGCGAGGCGTCAAGCCTACACTAATGCAGAAGAACCTAGGATATTGGTTCGTGCCCAATCGACGACGACAAAGAACAAGAAGATCACGACTGGTCATCCTTAACCTCCAACCAACCAGCATTGATTTGGAGATGCAGGGGAGTTATGAAGAAGAAAAAAGAGCAAGTAGCTAATGCCTTTCTCGCGAAGTAATGCTGGCGGTTTCCGCGGGAAATTACAGGCATAAAGAGACATAAGTGTAGTAGGTTTTAGTGCAAGCTACATACTTCTTTCAGCAGTTATTGGTAAAATAGGCTAGTAGAGCTTTCCTATATGAAGAAATACAATCGATGTCAAAAGACATTAATCCGGTTTTACGAATGAGCGTCGCGATATGAAAACGGCACATATATAACATGAAGGATATTATACAGGTTACCTATATCGAAAAAAACTTGTCTATGTTGTAACCTAAAAGGTCACATTTTGGGCTCCGACTAAGCTCATCATGTTAATGTGTGTTGTCAGGGTTCGTTGTAAGATTTTACTGTGTTTAACATGAACAGAAATTTTGTATGCTTTCAAGTTCCACTCAGTTTTTTAACCTAAACTGAGACAAGTATCGAAATAGGTTAAAAAAAGTTACCTGCAAATTTAATGAGTTTTGGTTTACAGGAAATAATGATTTTACAAAAAAAAACTAATAAGAGTTGATCTGACCTTTAACAACACATGAGACTTCCTACTTGTCAGGAGAATACAAACAGGATCACATCCGTGGAATGCGGTCAGGAACCAAAGAAGTTCATTCACTCAATCGTCCCGGACTAAGTAGTTCCACGAGTAAAAGTTTGTCGTTAAATCCAAATTAAGGTCGTCTAAGTTTTAAACCCCTATATCCAAAACTAGGTCCCTAAATAAATTAAAACTTTTTAACTAACTTTTTTTGGTTATTTGAAAATTTTGTGTTTTATTATTTGTTCATTTTAAATTTAAAAAGAGGCGGGCGGGTACAGTTGTGGCAGCATCATTCCTTATCGTCGGCCATTTGGTTGGAGAACCGGTTCACCAGGTTGCAGGAAAAGCGCAGAAAACCTGCAGCATCGAAGATAAAAAAAGTGTAAATAAATCCAATAAATCCAACTAATAAGGATGAAGTTAAAACTATAATAGATAAACTAAAAGACAAAGCAAGAGGAATTGACGGTATACATTGTAGAATATTAAAAACAATTTCTGAATATATTGCTGAACCCCTAGGATACATTTTCAATCAATGTATTGAATTATCCATTTAACCAATGGACCATTGGTTCTAGAAAACTTTTATCTCAAATAATGTCATATAAATAGTTACTATTATGATAATCTTGTCAGTTTGGGAGTGAACAGTGAAAATCGAAGTTTGAATTAATTTCAAACGCTTACTCGATAGTTTTTTTTTACTTATGACACTATTTGACCAGCGGTGCGATGTTGTCGGTTAATATATAAATTTCTAGTATCCTCCTAAGTATTTCCCTTTCTCTGCTTTGTTAAGAATCCACAATTCTCTTGGGTATTTAGTTAAAGTCAAAAGAATAGAGATGGAAGAAAACTGAAAACGATAACCGAATTGCAAAGAATCGAAAATAGAAATTTGAAAAATTTGGAAAGATGTAATTCCCTACACTATTATCAGTCTGCGATCTTTCTTGGTGGTGGATTCTGTCAACAATTTTATCTTGGCCTAATTTATTTGGTGTATGTACCTTGTTGATCCATGTTTCATCTAAATAAAATATATTTCTTTTTCTCTCATTTCGTTTATACTCCTTAGGTAATTATTTTTAATTAATTGTTAAATCGCATTTTAGGTGGAATTTGTTGTGAAGATTTTCTTGAAATTAAAATAAAATAAAATGTTTAGCCTTTATCAACAAATGGGTACTTATTGAAAAAACTTTTTGATACGACTATGTAATAGGCTTTTGGCCCCTCCAAACCTTTTTTTTGCGTTGTTCTATACAGTTTATGCTTATAAAAGACTAATAAAAGTCTGAAAACGAAACGAAATTTTAGGAATTCTGTAATAATATTTAAAATGACCGTACTGAGTTTTGACTTTGGTTTTATTACTCTCTCATGCATAAAAATTATATAAGAATAATTTATACGTTACATCGTGGTTTGAATGTAATTTGTTATAATAAAAACGTGTTTCCATTTACTATGTAATCCCCCGATCATTAAAATTCTGTACAAAACCACAGGATATTTGCATGCTTGTTGTGATGGAAAAACCTAGTCCCCAACTATTTATTTGTATATCATCATTATCTATAAACAAACAATATGAGTCATAATTGGATCTCACAGTTTTATAGCATGATTCATATTGTAGAGCAATTTTATAGATCAATAAAATCAGACGTTCACCCTGTACCAAAAAGTTTTTCATAGTTGGACTTTTTAAATAAATAGGGAGGTTCAGATATAGTTAATAAAAAAGTGAGTAGGTTCTAATAAAAACATTTTAATCTTAATCAGTCTCCTGATATATTCAGGTAACTTTATAAAATTTTTGATTTTCCTAGCTGCTTTCAACTCGTCAAATTTCTTTTCTTTTAATAACTATAAATCGTACAATTTCCAACACCAAGCATACTTCTAACTAAACACACTGTGTCATCAACACTTTTACATAAATTAGTATTAATCTCAAGGCAATATCAGAACGGATGTGCTGACATTAAAATTGGACTTATATATCCCAATAATTGAAAGTAGATGGAGGATAATGGAAGAAGATTTATTAACTTTGCAACAGAGGTGAAACTTGTTAGCACAAAATTCGAACACAGAGATGAATAAAGGAACATGACTTAGCCCAAATGCATCCAGCGATAATAAAAAAAAAATAAAGGAGGAGAGAGAGTTGCAAATGGGAAAAAATTATAGAGAATCGAACAATGAGATAATGCAGAAGAAATTGGAGAAACGCTAACCCAAATAGAGAGCCTGAACATAAGCAATGAATGGAATCGAATCGAGAAAAAGGCGGATAAAATAATACCAAAGAGAAGAAAAAAGAGAAAGAAGGAATGGTTCGACTAAGAATGTGAAAAAGAAATAGTAAAGAGAAGACATATTAAACAGAAAATGCTGCAAACGGGTGCTAAAAATAAAAGACAGTACGATAAGTAAAGAAGAATAATGAAAAGGATATGCAGAACAAAAAAGACACAGGAAACGGAAGACGGGATAAAATGCATTGAAGAATAGAGGAACGGAGCAATAAAAAACAATTTTCATTAAAAGCAAACAAGACAAGATGACGACGAAACTCTGGAGGAGTACTTTCAAGAAATGTTGAATACAAAAAACTAATAAGGAACTGAAATGACAAATCTAACGCTGCAAAACGAAGAAAAAATACCAGCACCAATTAAGAAAGAAGTAGATGAAATAATACAAAACCAAAAAAAAAACGGTAAATGTCCTGGAAGAAACGAAATTCGTGGAAGTGATGGTCTAACAAACAAAATTCAAGAATCGATTAAAAGTATATGGGAAAATGAGATAATGCTAGATGCATGGGATATTGTAATAACATTGACGATAAACAAAAAAGTGAAAAAAAGTCGACTGTGCAAATTACCGAGGAATTGCACTTTTGCACAATGCGGATTTCGAACTGGAGGATCGGTAACAGTTAACAGTAATCGCATTTTTTACTCAAAACTCGTCAATTATCAATCTGAAAAATTTTAGCGAAGCGTATTCTCATAGGAAATTAAATTTCCGAGAAAAAAGCTTTCCTAGTAAATTAATGTAAAACAAGCCGTTTCCTTGTAATCGTGCCTCAAACATTTATTTATTTTTTCAATTTCGACGTTTCGATTTTGGATTTTTGTACTACTCTGCAAAAAATGTTTATCAACATTTTTAATTTAATTCGAAAGTAATTTATCGTTTTTTCTCACGTTACACTTGATTTATGATTTAAATATTTTTTGTATAAAATCATAATTTATCAATGTAATATTTCACTTTTGAACGATTTGTTATCGATATAAATATCTAAGATCACCTACCCCAAAATTTAGTGGTCCAATAAAAAAAAAGTTATTCTCAATGTTTAAATCATACATTTTTCCAACAAGTGGAAAAAATCATGTGTAACGTGAAAAAAACTGTGCCGGTCCTGCCTAGATGTATTGAAATTCTAAAATTCGGCGAAAGCGCGCCAGGAGCCTTTAACTTACTTCTTATAAACGGCGGAATACGTTCGATGTTTGATTTTTATATCCATTTTTATAGCAAGCGGTTTATTTACTTTGATTCTTTTTGATACTTTCTAGGAAGGTCTATTTATTCATTTCTTCTGTTTCTTTATTCTTCTAGATCTTTTGAGAATTATTTTTGAATATGTAAGGAGTTTATGTAGCGCAGTTTATTTCAGTTTATAATAAATAGTCGTGGTGAACAGAATTAGCAAAGTAATCGAAAAATTTAAATGAATTATTTAAATTAGTTAAGTGTAGTGTATAGTATTTAAATAAATTAAGAAAGTAAGAGACAGTGTTTATTAATTAACCCCACGATTAGAAATCAAATAAATAAATAAGAATAACATCACAAAATGATGAATTACTTCTGAATTTAAGTTCAACATCGAGTAAGGAATGAATTTAATTAGAAATATTTTTTTGTAGAATATTGAATTTCCTTTGAAAATAAATGTTTCTCGCTTAATTTTCATGCTAGACGGTTTTCTAAAAGCTCATTTTAAAGGTCCGATAAATACTTTAAAAATTTTTATTACACTTTTTTATGAAAAACTGATGGTTTTTCCGTTATTTGAGCTCAAACCTCTTATAAATTTACGAAAACGAAAAAATTGATTTTTATTGACTCATAAGTTGCTGAATATTATTTAAAAAATTTAAATCAAACTGACTAATTTCTTTGTTTTTTTATAAGCTTCAATTTTGATAAGAATAATTTTTTCCGAAAAATGCTTAATTTTCGAGTTTTTCGTGAAAAAATGTTGAAAAACTTTTTTTTTTAATTTTCAATCGCGAATAACTCAAAAACTATTGAGTTGAATGAAAAACTTTATGCCACATTTTCTTTAAAAATTCAATTCTTCATCGATTCCCGGTGTTATTTTGAAATTTTAAATACCCCAGTAAGGGTTGCATTCACCCCTGGGTAGAAGCATACATTGGCACCAAATCAGATTTGAAATTTGCATCTAAGCTTTTGTCAAAATTTCAAACTAATCCGTGAAGGTCTTCAAAATTGCCAGGTGATTTGCTTGGTTCACTGTACTAAATCTTCTAGTTGTCTAATCTTCATGGAAACTACGATCACACATTGTATGTAACAGAAGTTGAAATTGCTAGTTGGCGCACGCCCTATAAAAAACCAATAAAAACTCGCAAATTTGTATTAGCCCAAGTACATTTATAAATTATTTAGTTTATTTTGCAATAATATTCAAAATGATCATACTAAATTTTGGATGAGTAATACTTTATTGTATATAAAAATAGATAAGGTGAAAAATGTTATTTTATTTATTGATTTAGTCGGCAGGTATATACACATGACATTGTAATAACCTGTTTTATTGTGAAATACCCAAAAGGCGAGATATTTCGAAACAAGTTTAATTGTTCACTCGTTTTAATACCGCATATTAAAGTCAGTCACCAATCCTCAGCAACATACTTCTTCGATTCTACGTGCGCTTATACGTGTAGGCAATTTCTTCCAAGGAAATAACTCAAATATATATATGCAGATGTTATAAATTTTACATTCCATAATCTCGATGACGTTGTTATCGACACGGACACACCTTTCCCTTCGACCAATGGAAACGCGCTCGCGTAGAGGCTTGAAGTCTAGAAAAAGACGCAACGCTTCTCCCACTATTATGTCGGGTTTGTTCATAATGCTGAATGAGACATCGAAACCGGCAAAATCTTTAGTTCAGTTTTATTCGTACGGTGTGTACGGTTACTAGTATTTCGTGTCGTTTATTTTGCTTTCTAGTTATTAAAAAAAATGGGTTATAAGAGGGCCGTACAGGCCACGTCGATGGTATGTTTAAATTTTCATTATATTATCTTGTAATATCGATTTTACTTTTCTCGTACGTCACGTCTCTTAGTACGTTATACATTCTATAAATTTAAAATAGAACTTAACCTTGGTTTTTGGAATTTCAGTATTTTTATGTGTGTGTGTGTCGAGTTTTGGTCATTTTAATTCTCTTTTTACTTTCTATTTGATGTATTGCGTAAGCGAGGGGTACAAAACATTATATTGCAATATTTTATTACAAGCAATATGATGAAATTATTTCGAGAATGTAAATACAGGTGTTGATTAAATAAATCAACGTTTTTACTAAAATATTTATTGAAGTATCGTTAAAAAACAACATCACATTAAATTATATTAAAGTAAAAAATGTTGGTTGTTAAAAATACAAACCTGACGGTTCACAGTTATTACTTTGTTTTATATTTTGAGAAAAAAATATGATTACTAATTATTAAAAAAAATGATGGCTGTTGTTTCATGATTAGAGCTTGATTTTATATTATGCTTAGTATATTATTAGTCAATGTACCAATAATAATGGTTATTGCACCATTCGCTATGTTCGTGGTGTAATTTATCACAATCAGTATTAGCTATTACTCACGAATAGAATACTATAGTTTATCTACAACCATCAAAAAAATGAATCAAAATTAATTTTTAAAAGAAATTACGGATAAACTTGCGAAAATTGGAATTGGAAAGTAAAAATGATAAGGAATGGTCACAATCGAATAAGGACTAAGAATTCGGTCAAAAAAGGCCTATTAGTCCCATGAGAAATGATAGAAAAATAGAAATACGATAGTAAACGTACCGGATCTAACCTGAACGAATCGATAGCATCAACATATTTTCCGATCCCGAAAGAGCAATAAAAACAATAAAAATAAATGAAAAGCAATTTCATTCCACACAAATTTAGTCACTTTCCTCATCCTCTTCCATTGGAGGTCGATCATCGATCCAGGATACAAAAATTTTATATATACAATGATTGCATCGGATGGATCCACATTTTTTTGCCGTCTCCAGAGAAATTCACAAAGATGCAGATCAAGTTACTTCTGATTCCCCCCCTCGATATTCTTCACCACATGTGCCTCCAGCTGGATTCAATATTTTGGGTGTAGGCCAACAGGGTCTGTTGGTTGACTGTAAAGTGCTGGTAGCCGTCACTTTCTAGCGCCAAATATCCTTTCCAGCAGTCAGTATAAATGATAGTCCCGATTTTGACATGCTTCCTTATCAGCTCCAACAATGCTTCGGCACTTCTAGAGTTATCAAGACAAATTTCAAATCGGTAGCCGTCGCCGCCACGCTCGATCATTCCAAATATCCAATGACCCTCGACCATGCGCCCATTATTGTATTTTCTTTGTTCGATTTTAAATTTGTCCATTTCAACGACGCAACCATCCCCACCAATTTGGCCTTCATCTTCATATGCTCGGTCTAAACTGGCCATACAAACTTCACGGGAATAGTTGAAGACGTCACTCACTGATTCTGACGAAACTGTTGTTTCCAAGATTGTTCAAATGAAAATCCTTGTGGAAAACAATAGGTGATGATTATTCTTTGCGGGACGTTAGTGTACAATCGTTCGAACCATGTGTCTTCTGCCGCTGAACCTTTATGGTCGAACGATCTGCCCTTGATTTTTCCAAAACATCTGAAGTGGCCAAAAACGGTACCATCATCACACCATTTAGCAAACTGGTTGTGTGATTATTATTAATGGCCCAAATTTTGCTTGAGCTTCTGTTGGCATAATTGTTTCTATTTTAAAAAGGTTTCATCTTTTTGGGAGGGTCTGTGTCTGGGATGATGTTATTTGTGAACAATGAGGGACGAAAAATGGTTGTTGTGGGACAAATTGGACAGGAGAGTCAGAAAGCAATGTTCTACTTCCACTCCACATCTTTGGAATATTATTAGTCAAAATTGTTACAAAGAATGCCATCTATGAATCAAAAATTAAAATACGTAACAATTACAGACGCATGAAGAGTTGGACAGAGTTTTATGGAGTGATGAGTGAAAGTATGAGGTTTTTGGATCTAAGAGAAGGGTATTTGTGCGTAGGTCGCGGAAGAACGGATGCTAGATCGTATAAAACACGATGGAAGCTCGGTAATAGTTTGGGGAGATGTTTTGGTGAAAGGACGACTGGAGACCTGGTAAAAATTGAGGGGATTTTGAAGAAAGAAGGCAATAAAAATATTAAAAGAAAATGCAGCCAGTTCTTGATCGGCAGATTATTTATTTTCCAGCATGAAAACGATCCCAAACATTCCTGGAAGTTGTGCAAAGATTATTCGAAAAAATTGGAGAGGTAAAATGTACTGGAGGTTCTGATTTGGCCATCATAGTCGCCCGACCTCTACCCGATTGGGTTGTTGTGGGACAAATTGGACAGGGAAGTCAGAATACAATGTCCCACTTCCACTCCACATCTTTGGAATATCCTGTAAAACGATTATTCGTCAAAATTGTTACAAAGAATGTCATCTATGAATCAAAAATTTAAATACGTAACAATTACAGACTGTAGTATTATTATTATTACCATATTCTTATCTATAAATGTTCTTCAAAATATCAATATTAAAATCAATCGTATTATTTTTATTTGGTGTGTATCCCGCAAACTATATCGTAGGCAAAAACTTTTGACCGGTAGTGTATATTGGTAATACGTACAATTTCTGACAAAATTTTGAGTACAAGGTGAGAGAAGAAATAAATATTTCACTTTATCATTATCTATCAACTAATCGTTATATGGTTTTATCTCTTTATCGTCTGGCGATACCGATTTCAAGGCGATTTATTGGAGTGAGGGCAAAGACAGATACTGAAAGTGTTTCAATATGTTTCTTTCATACAAAAGAGCATTGTTGAATTTTCGCTTACCCAGATTTAAAACGACAACACTATAGTTAATTCCTTTTATGATAACATCATATATAAGTCACGGAGAGTTTTTAAAATAATATTTATAAACACACCAATTTCGTCGGCTTAAAACTAAAAGTCAAAAACGATTCTGCAGATAATAAATACTCTTCGTTTATCGTAAAGGTGACTTTGAAAAATCTTAATTTTTGACTGGTTCAATTTCGGTTGTAAGCCCAATTTCTTTTTTAATTCTTGTCTTTAATTATCAATAGTACATTAGAACATACGTGGATTAAAAGCTTTGTTCGCGGTAGATAATATTGACACATTCCGAATGTATTCTGAATATCTGACTTTGTTCAGAATATGATCTGAACATACATTCCTCCACGAACGATTTATGAAAATCTAAAACTATAATTTGAATTCAAAACTAGCCAAAAGAATAAAATGTATATTATTGACAGGCCAAAGATTCATTATGTGTGAGTCAACTACCAAGTTTTTTTTAATCCAAGTACGTAGAACACCACATATACGAGGGGGTACCCAAAAGTAACCGGAACAGCATTGCCACGGGTGGAGCTTTTGTAGTACTGTTTTCGTCGCCAGTTCAGTACCGCCACAGCTGTTGAGAGTATGGTGGAAAAAATTCTAACACACAGCAACATTAGAAGATAATAGAACTCCTTATCACTGCATGCAGCAGGGGAAGGGAGACGTAGGGAGCAAAACAGAAAAGAAGGAATCACAAGAAAGGCAGCTCATCACTATGAAGAAATATTTGTTAATGGTGCCATAATGACTAATGAGCGGAGTTCAGATAAAAGCGACTAACAGAGGACATACAATCCGTCCGAGCCCCACCGCAACGCAGGAACCCGCAGTGGAGGTGAAAGTTTCCCAGCAAAACTATCTGCTGTGGAAGTGTGATAAGTCGTTTAAAAAAAAAAGTACCGCGCAGGACGTTGACCTACCACGTTCTGTTCGTCACTAGTGACCGTTTTTGCTAGTGCTGCTTCGTTTTTTTATGATGGCAAACGTGGCACTGTGAAATTTTGTTTTCTACTCGGTAAAAACGCTGCTGAAACTGTTTTAATGTTGAAAACTACTTACAAAGATGATGCTATGGGGAAAACTCAAGTGTATGAGTGGTTTTCTCGATTTAAAAATGGCGACATGTCGATTGATGACAAACCTCGCTACGACTGCCCGAATCGATGAAAATGTTGAAATAATTCGTGAGCTTGTGCGCACAGACCGTCGACAGACAATTGATCAACTGTCTGAAATCAGTGGAATATTTTGGAGCTCGGTTCAGCAAACAGGTGACTGGTACATCCACCATGACAACGCACCTGCACACTCAGCCATCACTGTTAGCCAGTTTTTGGTTAAAAATAACGTGGTTCCGCTGCCCCACGCACCTTACTTGCCTGACCTGGCTCCCTGCGACTTTTTCTTGTTTCCACTCATGAAAAGAGGCATGAAAGGAGGGCCATTTTTAAACATTGAGAAAAGAACGAAACAGGAGCTTGCAGTCATCTCTAAAGATGAGTTCAAACAATGTTTCAAACAGTGGAAGCACCGCTGGGACAAATGTATTACTTGTAATGGAGAGTATTTTGAAGGGGATAAGGTTGTTTTGTAAATATATAGCATTTAAAAAATAATTCCGGTTATTTTTGGGTACCCCATCCGTACGTTAGACGTTATTTCGTGGTAAACATCACAAAAAAGCCAAATATGATGAATGCATATGCGCTGAATTGAAAATCATAACCTATGTCTTAGGAAACATTGGACGTATTCAGCACACGTTTGTTAAATAATTCACAACTTTGTAAAAAGCTATTTATAAAATAAAAAATATAGTTTCAATCATCTGACGACTGTACTCGTTGGATGTCAAGAATATTAAAAACACATTATGCGTGTATATGCTTTCTTAAATACTAATTCTATTGTATACAAAAGCTATAATTAATTATATTTAAGGTCATTAGAGCCAGATCAATACAAAAATAAGAGTGAGTAATTTGATAAGTTAATGAAACTTCAAGTGTCTAAAAGACATATGGAATCGCTTAACTACGAGGTTGGTTCCCATCAGGTGACGGTCAGTTTACAAGTCACCTTGATATAAGACAGAAACAGATCTTAAATGGCTCCTATCCGGAGATAATTTATTGAACCAAGAAAACCATTTTGAGAAGAAAAAATACTTGAATTAAATAAATCTACTGAAACCAAGAAAAATTTATTGATTAAATATTTTCTCTCTTGAGACGAGTTGATTGTTTTTTCAGTATATATTACATAGAAATGTTTTATATCAAAACTAATCTGAAGCAGGACCTTTACCTACCTACTTCACGTTCAGAATTAGCTGAAGGCTCAATATTTTACAATGCTAAAAAATGCACAATCAGTTGCCAATTGAAATCAAATCGATCCCGCATTTCGCAATAATTTGAAGGCATAATTACTGGAATACACTTTAGAAATGTTTGTTAAGAAGGGGTAGGGCTTCCAAGGCAATAAAGTCTATAGGAATTTAACAGTTTAATGTGTTAAATACGTTAGTTTCAATATAAATGAATGTGTTCAATGGTGAAAATTAAATAGTCAAATATACAAAATGTGTGAATTATTGAATGCAATAAACTGAGAATGAATAAATTCTTAAAATCTAACAGTACGTTAATCTAATTATAGAATCAGTTATAGTTTTTATGGTAACTTCTCATTGCTTCATCAGTTCATGTACATGGCATTTATTTTGTGATAGAGGTGTTTTACTTCGCAATTACGTACAAATTTACTTTTCAAAATTGTAGCGGCAGGTCTTTATCCTTCATGAAAAGTATGTGTGGTTGCTTCGTTTAGGTATTTGTCATGTTCAAGGATAAATGCTAAAAGTATACAAATATAACAAAACTGAGCTTTAAAATATTTAACATTGAAAGATTTACAAAATTTTAAAATTGATGTTTGCGGCTTTTCCTAAGACTAAAATCTTCAATTAAAGCACAATAATCTAACGAATAAGCTGCGTCATTTTCGATTGAAAGAATAGCAAGGGCTGAAAGCCGATCTTGTGTCATCGAATTCCTCAAATATGTTTTAATAATAATTTTAAGCCTTGAAAAACCCCTCTCAGCAAACGCAATTGTAACAGGAGTGGTAGCATTAATTTTCAGGACTATTTCTTAGGGGATTAAACTTCAGTTAAGTTTTTTTTCTATTATGTATTTTAGCACCGAGATAATGTCATCGCTTCCTTCATACACACGGATAAACATATTCAGTCCGTACAATTCATGTCCATCATTATCACACGATTCTTCGTCATAGATATTTGCAAGTTCAAAAGTTCACTATCATTAAATTCCTTTAATTTTTTTATATTATACATGAAACCAAATATGCTTTCATGATGTTTAAGAGCCTCAAACCTAGGATAACAGCTTGTGCGCACATTGTCGACAATGACTTAAAAATAGTTTATTTTGAAAATTTCTTCCGCTTTCAATTATGAGCTTCATCTCCCCCTTCATAATCAAAATGCCTTTTTTAAGGTCGTCTTCTGGCTTCTTTGAACTGTCTGTCAATATATAAAAAATAGTTGAAAAATTTTATATTTTTAAAATCTGCTTGGACTGTTGCGCGAGGCCTCTGTAAGATCGAGGCCCTGGGCGATTACCCTGTTCGCCACCCCCTAAGGCCGCCACTGCTGATGGTGACAATTTTGGATAAGTATTTAGTACAGAAATGTGAAAGAACGTTCTTCATATAAATTCTAATCTAATAATTAGATAAAAGTACGCTATTGAGTAAAGTTTAGAATGTATTACACCACTTAAGGACGTATTTGAAAATGTAAAATTAAAAAATTGGAATTTTCTCAAATTTACCTAATGTATTGGCACTTAATTAAGAAATGGATTTCTTCAACGAATTCTTCGTATTTTTCATTTCACAAGTTTTAGTCTGTATCTTAAAATATGAGTTGGGGGAGAGTGGGAACCTTGTTATGTTAAAATGTCTGTAAGTTCAGTTCTGTTTAGCGGATTTTTATAAACTTGATGTTGTTTGAAAGAGTTTTTGTTCAACAATTCAAAGAAATTTAATTGGCAACGTGAATGCCAAAGGGCGTTGTTTGATATATTTTAATATAATGATTTCTCTTCACAAATTTTTGATTAGAAGTATAAAAGTTTAAGTAGATCTTTTAAAAGTAAATTATAGTCCAGATCTGGCCCCCAGTGACCAGAGCTTTGGAATTATTGTATTATTCTGAAAGGAGATTACATTGATGGATTAAATCGATTTTGGGCAAAAACATGAGTTTTTCTCAGTTAATCACACGACGTTACTAATATTTAAAACTTTTTTGGTTAATCTTTGGTTTAAATAAAACGACTAACTGATATTTTCTTTTATTTACAGATTCGAGACAAATGCCGAGAACTGATTCTTACCAGTGATAAATTGAAACAAATAATGAAACTGTTTCTGGAAAACATACATAGAGGTCTGAGTAAAGATACCCATCCAACGTCCATAATTAAATGTTTTCCTACGTACGTTCAAGACCTCCCAAACGGCACAGGTATTTAAACTTTCAATATTATTAGGTGGGCTGAAAAATTCGTAGACTTGCACATACACTACCAAACAATAGTTTAAGATAACATTAGAACAACATAATTATTTATCAATAGTAACGAAACCCCATTAAATAAATAAAACTAATGTACACCTGCATATTCTATTGTTAATATCGAATATCTAAAGAAGAAGAATTTATTTACTGTGACTATAAACTATTGTTTTCAAACACCGAAAACTCTGCGTTACAGCCAGGTGGTTGAGTCGTAATAATATTTTTATGATATGCTGGTAACTAATTACTTTGTTTTTGTTTCCTATAAGTCAATAATAAGCTTCTAAAAACACGTGCTTCCGACATATTATTACCTGAGATTTTACCTGGGTTTGTTCATAAACAATCATCTCAATTAGTCTAAACTTGTGGTGTCTACAGTGAAGACGTTTTATAACGGAAAAAGCATACGAAATTAGTTTACAATTGAAATTACCGAATACTTGGGGTCATGGTAGAATAACTCGATAAGGGAGACAGGCTCGATAAGGACGCGGGCTACCACGTCAAGTGACAAAACCCGAGTTCAACCTTTATCATGACTACCGTAAAACGGCGCCTGAAAGATGTGGAGTTGTATGATTGACTCTCCGTTCGAAAACCTTTGCTATGGTCACAAAACAAGAAAAAACAGATACAGGCCCTTGCCTATCGAGATTGGACTGAAGAAGATTTTAAAAAAGTTTGAGCTGATGCCAGACTGTGTAGTCGCTCATTTATGGCCTAGGATTGCTTATCTAGCCGTAGAACTGGCAATTTGATCAAATTTGACGGAATTATAAAAAAGGAACAGTACTCAAAATTTTAGAACAAAAACCGTTCTTTTGCGATTGCGATTAACTGGAGATTGATTCATTTTCCAACAGGACAATGATCTCAAGCATAGTTCCAAATTATGCAGAGGATATTTGGAAGAGCAAGAAGCAAAAGGGGTGTTGAACGTGGTTTGATCTCCTCAGAGCCCGAATCTCAACCCCATTGAACTTTTGTGGAAAGAGCTTGATAGACACGTCCGTAATTGTGGTCCATTATCGCGAGACGAAATGTGGAATGCTTTATGCGAAACTTGGAAAACAATATAAAAACAATATCAACAAATTAATTGCCTGTATGCCGAAAAAAATTCTAGGCACGCCACTGATGATATCTGACTATTGTTGGTATCTGATACGTCATTATCTCTAAAGTCTACACATAGAGAACAGCATTAAAATGAAATTTTTCATAACTCAATGAGTCATTTTTTTAGTAAATCCACGTTTTTTCTGTTTTATACCTAAATAGCTGAAAATAGAGCTGATATATTACATTACTCGATAAGTCGTCTGACTTTCTCATAGGTGGCACTGGCATTATCAAGTCAGTATGACGTTTTTGAAGTACCAACTTTTAAAAGACTATGTCTAAAATTTAATGACATTTTGATTAGTCAGAAAATAGTGACAGCCGTTTAAGTGAAGCTACTTTTGTTATTTTCAATACAATTTCGTGTGTTAATTTATCATTGCTTCTTGATAAAAAAAATACTGTACAAGCTTAGTAATGGCTTCAAAAGTGATGTTACAGACAGTTGTCTCCAGAGCAAGTTCCGGTTGCAACATTACAGTATAAGCCAAGTTCCTGCAGCCACATGAAGCTTCACGACCCATTTTACAATTGCAAAAAATCATTTTCAGCAATTTTTCTGGCGCAGGCAAATTTTTAAATTTGATGGGCTGAAGTGAATCGTCCTTTTTGAACCATCCCCAATTTAAGATGTTAATTTGTTTATTCCCTAGCCATATCTGAGTTTGTAAGTAATTCACAAAAAAAATTTCAAATTCTTATTTTTTATGTAGCTCCATTAATTTTTAAGCTATCACATCCTACAAAAAACATTTTAAAGGTAATTTTCAGGGCTACAAGCTTATGTATGTTAGAAGGGTTTGAGACCTTCCACATTTTATTAATAAAGGGTCAAAGGGCTGTGGATGAGCAATCCTCGCCCTATAGTGACAGATTAATTTGGTTATAACTCCGTCAATTTTTATGCTACAAAAAAAATAAAGAAAGAAATTTTATCGACATAAAAAATTCGTTAAATTGAAGGTTTATTTGTTTTTGTATCTCTTATAGTTATGGAGAAAAAATGAGCAAAATTTTTTTTTTGAAAAATCAAAAAAAAAAATATTATTTAATGCTCATTTTGTTCAAAATTATGCATTTTTAATCAGCCAAACAACTTTCAGATGTCGTAAATAACATCCAAATAAAGTATTTGGTACAAGAAATAAGTTTAATTTTGATTTTCAATGAAATGGCATTAGTTTTAGTGCAATTGTTTTACCTATAAATATTTTACATCATATCTCACTGAAATTTCAGTCGAAACGACTTTTATCTTTTTAAGCTCTTTAAAAAGTATTCCATGACTTTTTGTTGAAAAATGTACCCTTTTTCCGTTATTAGAGGTTAAATGCTCAATTATGTAAAAAAAAGCTATTCAAGTATCTATAACTTGCTTTAGGTAGAATTTTGAGATCTTAAAATATTTCTTAATTTTCTTAATTTCTTTGTTTTTTTATAAGCTTCATTTTTGTTCACCACACTTTTTTCGGTACCATTACAGAGTTATACGTAAAAAGCTATTGAAAAATGCGGGTTTTTTGACGAAAAATCTTTTCTTTTCAATTGCAAATAACTCAAAAACTATTGATCTGACGAAAAAACTTTATACGATATTTTTTACTTTAAATTTGCCGATCTTTCGATTTCTGGGGTTATTTTGGGTAAAAAATAGCACACTTTGGCACTTTGTAGATCTTGCTTTTTGGATACACGCCTCCTATCATCTGTCAAAATTTCAAATAAATCGGTGCTACATTAAATAATTCGGTGGGGAAATGTTTGAATACCTGGCCTAAAATTCATTAGAAGGGGTGTCGTACGGGAGAAATTCATGTATTGATAAAGTTTAAAACGAACTTACAGATGACAGAATATTCGATTTAGAAAGCAACAATCATATAAACCCCAGAAATTATTCAGAATGAAATATTTATATATTAAAAATAACGATATAAAGTATAAATGTTACGAACAAGCTCGCGAAATTGATCCTTAGGCCGACCCTGTCCAGCTACAATAGAATTTTAAAATTCGGCGAATTCGCACGGCGCCTTTAATCTGTTTTTATATATATAGCGGACGCGTTTTTGATAAAGTTTTTATTATAGAAGGCGGTTTATTACAGTATTTATTTTAAACAATTTCTAGGAAACTCTATTTTAGAGATAGAGAGAGAAAGAGAAATGCTTTATTGTAAAAAAATTTAGAAAAAAGCTTGTAAAAACTAAAAAACAAATAATAACTGAATAAAGATGAAACAAATAAAATAAAAATTCAATATACCGAAGAAAACCACAATAAGTAATAAAATTATGGTCTATTGCCTTTTTATTGATTTCTCGAGTTTCTTTTTGTTCTAGAACTTTGTAGAATTCTATTTGTGGTATATAAATAAGTTCATGTAACGCAGTTAGTTCAGTTTTAAATAAATAGTCGTAGTGAAAACAAGGAATTGGTAAAAGTAATAGCAAAAATTATTTCGTATTTTGGTATGAGCATTGAATTTTGTTCATCGACCATCTCCAAAATGGAGTGACAATCAATAGCGAATACTACATAGTTGTTGGATCATTTGAATGCAAAAATCAAGGTAAAACACCACTGTTTCATCAATACAATGACCGATTCACAATTTCGATGGTATCGATGGTTAAATTGAAGGATTTACGCTTAGAATTGCTACCCCATCCACCGTATAGTCCAGATCTAGCCCCCAGCGACTATTGGCTATTCTCTGATCTCAAAAAAACTCGCCGGTAAAAATTCAGCTAAAATGAAGATGCAATTACTGAAACTGAAGCCTATTTTAGAGCAAAAGACAAATCCTTGTACAAGCACGGCATCGAGAAGTTGTTATGATGGTATTGCTCTTGAAGGAGATCTTCTTATTATATTTTACCATATGTAGTGAAGAACAGCTAAAATTTTTTCGTCAACAGATGTACTATAAACTAGTTTTATACCTTATTTCATTTTATTTTTTTCAGAAAATGGTAAATTTCTAGCTCTCGATTTAGGCGGCACCAACTTCAGGGTTTTACTGATCGAACTTAGCGGTGATCATTTCGAGATGAAATCGAAAATCTTCGCTATACCGCAACACATCATGTTAGGATCCGGAGAACAACTTTTCGATCACATAGCAGAATGTTTAGCGATTTTCGTCAAAGAAGAACAAGTAGCTGATCAAAAATTACCTTTGGGCTTCACATTCAGCTTCCCTTTGTCGCAAAAAGGTCTAACCATAGGATATCTGGAAAGGTGGACCAAAGGGTTTAATTGTTCGAACGTAGTTGGAAACGACGTTGTCCAAATGTTAAACGAAGCTATTGATCGAAGAGGGGTGAGTTAAATGTTAAAAAAACTCATTAATAAATACATTCATGATAATTAGTAGATTATTTATTAAATTTTTAACATAAAATGTCGGTTCATTGTATTTTACATTCAAGTAACGTATCTCTCTATTTGCAAAATTTATTTTAGACACAATACGTTTCATTGTTGTCTTCGCATAATTTAAAAAATCCGTTTTGAAATTCAAAATCGAACCACGTATTACATACAATCGTTTCATTGATATTCCGGGGAAGGAAACTATCCTCAAATTTTTCCCATTAGGAATATTATGACCCTAATTGAAAACTCACGATCGACTGCGACTCATCTTACTGTTTATTAGTTAGCATTTTTAAGTTGAAGAAAATTGGCCACTGTTTCGGGAACCTTAAAAGTCTGGTTTTTAACCACGACCTGATTGATCGGCGGCGATCCTTTGATCCTGCTGGACGAAATTTAACATATTTTTCAGTAACCACAAATCTCCTGTTTATATCATTCTTTGTTCCCTTAAGTTTTACAATTAATAACCATGGTGGCCACAAAACTGAAAAACCTGGATACATCAGGGAATTTTATTTTAAAAACTCAGTGGTCACCATGATAACGTTCCCGAATCTTCAATATCATCCGATGTTATATGGTTGATTTCACAAATTCGACAAACTTCTGCAAACCCAAATAAAACAATAACCTTGAACATTAACCCATTAACGCGTAATTTACTTTTTTTTCGAACGATTTTAATGAAAATATCGTTAATTTTTCATGAGCAACTTATACGCGTAGGAAAAAAATATTACTACGTCTAAATTTATTCAAAAAGTGCCGTCCTCCAATGAGACCCTGTGACTTTAAAATTTCACCGAGCATATTATAAATTCCGGTTTCTAATGCAAAGCGGAAAAATCAGTAGACGTACTAAAACGAAAATCTACAGAACAGCAATAAGGACAACAGTAACTTATGGAGGAGAAACGATGAATCTAACAAAAGCCGATGAAGAAATCCTTAACACCTTCGAAAGGAAAATGAAATTATATAATATAACAAAATGAACGCTGAAATTAGAGAAATCTTAAACGAGGAGACTACGACCAGATATATAAAATCGCAGCGAATACGATGGCAAGAACACGTAAAACGGATGAAAAATAATAGTGATGTTAAAAAAATAACAGAATGGAAACCCTTAGGAAACCGGCCCAAAGGAAGACCAAAAAGTCAAGTAACAAGTAATCTTAACAAAACGGGAGTCCGTTGATGGTAATACGCAGAACAGGAAAAAGTGGAGAAAGATAGCGGAAAAAGTCAATAATTCCAAAATGTATTCCGCCGTTCTTCAAAGGAGAAAACAACTACTTTCCTGGCTAATGCCTCGAAGAATATTGAATTACAACTCCTCTGAAGAACGTAAGGTCAATCGACCCTTTTGTCGATATTAACATCCCCAATGGCTCGCAATTTCAAATAAAGGTTTTAACTACTGACTAATTTCGACTTCATTACGTCTCACCAGAGCAGTTTAACAACCCTCGTTCGGACTTGAGACCCAAACTGAAAACAACGTCAAACAGTGTCGCTATTTGATTCATGTAGTTAAACGTTTTCCAGCGAACACTAAGTGGCTCCATCCTCACTTCCAAATGCGAAACATTGGTCAGTTATAAATCTAGCCTAGTCGCCAATAAAATAGATTCCGTTGGTAAATGAGGTGTGTGAGATGTATCAAAATAAAGGATTTCTACTATTCACTTCTGAAATCATTTCGAAATTCAATATTTCGAATATGAATTCTGCCGTTCTTTAAAGTAAAAAACAACTACTTTCCTGGCTAATGCCTCGACGATTATTGAATTACAACTCCTCTGAAGAGCGTGATGTAAATCGACCCTTTTGTTATATTAACATCCCCAATGGCTTGCAATTGCAAGGAGGGGTTTGTAATCACTGACTAGTTCGACGTCATTATGTCTTATCAGAGCAGTTTAACAACACTCGTTCTAAATGTAATGTAATAATTAAAAATATGATTATAAGACTATAAATCTAAAACATCATTCTATAATAAAAAGAATAAAAAAGGAATTTAATTTGTTTTGTGAAATTTATTACATTACATTACAATTACCGCAAAATGTTCTGTGCTTGTCTTTATAACCTCTTATCTAAATTGACACCGACGTCTTAATAGATCCTAATGGTCCCCAGCAGAAGTGGTGAGATAATTCACGGAATGACTAATTTAGAAATACTCATCCCTTGTTATCTCTATTTCATGGTAGGGAGAATAAAAACTGGTTATATTACTGCCAAGTGTCTTCAAAAGAGGGCGCTGGGCGCTAATGGATTAAATATACTTCATCGGGAGCATTAATTAAAAATCACTCTGTACTCGTAAAAATCGCAGCTTTCTTGAGCTTGTAAGTTTTCCAATTTTGTTTAAGAAATGTAATTAGTTTGAAATAGTTTTAAAAGTACCTATATTTCTTGAATACGGAGCTTCGTAAATTATTCGCGATTTAGCCGGCAATGAATTCTGTGACGCTATTTTGGCTATACTATACACTACTAATTTCAAAATTCGACAGAAAGAAAGGTGTTTGTTATACACGTGAAAATACTAAATTTTAGCTTCCGGTTTTTCGTCTCCCGATGCGGAGCCGAGTTTACACGTGTCAAGTAGCTAAAGCAAGTTACTAAATCAAGTAACTAAATTTAGTTACTTGTATGGTGAAAACAACTTGATTTAGTACTTGCGCAAGTACCTAGTTGGTTTAGTCTAGTTCATTAGTACAGAGTGATTAAAATGACTCGTTGGAGTGGAGCGACAACATTAAAGTTTGTAGTTGCTAATTCTGTTAACAAAGTAGAAGAAGCACCATATACTCATCCATTTTCGTATCCAACAACGCTTATTTTTATGTTTCTTCACTTCTTCTGCAAGTGTTTCTGATAATTCACCATTTTTTCAGCCATGTTTAATTCCACAGTACTAAATGTCAACCAAACCGGAATACTTAGCAAAATGAAGACACTCGCTAAAAAACCAGACTTTAGCTACTTGATACGTGTAAACTCTGCTTTAGACTAAACATACAACTTGAAGAATATATAATGTTTGCAAAGTTTTAAAGATAACGTTACATTTCTCATAATAAGTCTTATATTACTGCAGCCGTCATGATAAAGTGGTAACTGGTGATACGTTTTAAAACATTTTTATTTATCTGTAAATTATCCCGCCATTCCTGATGAGAACACCGTTTGAGATCTATTTACTATATATTAAGTTATACAATGTCTCTTATTTTCTGTTTTTATTAACTTATCGTTTCGGATTACCTAATTTCTGTCTTATATTCTATCCTCTGACGGGAACCAACATCGTAGTTAAGCGATTCCATATGTCCCTTAGTGAAGTTCCATATCTTATCAAATTAGTTACCCTTATTTTTGTATTGATGTGGCTTTAACGACCATAAATATAATTAATTACGAGGATGTATTGATATCTAGTTAGCCTAGACCAGTTCCATTATTAAACAAAATATTGAGTTACCATAGCAACGAACAATAACTTATTAGAAGTGTCAGTGTAAAGTTTAACGTCAAACAAGTAAACCACCAGAGTTACACAATAAATTAAAAGACAAAAGGTGTCCGCCGAAAATGTGAAAATTGAAAAATTGGAGTATCGAGCCATCATCAAGTACCTTTATTTAAAAGGGTTAAGAGGTAAGCAGATTTACGAAGAAATGATTAATACCCTTGGTGATCAATGTCTTTCGTATGCGACCGTGAAAAATTGGACTTCAAGCTTCAAAAGAGGTAAATTTTCTATTGAAGATGATGACCGATCGAGAAGGCAAGTTTCTGTGTTAGTCCCCGAAAATATCGACGCAGTTCATTACATGATTTTATCAGACCGTCGAAGTGGACTAAAACGGATATCTAAAGCACTGATTATTTGATACGAACGCGTTCATCATATAGTTCACGTCAATTTGGACATGAGAAAAGTAGCTGCAAAATGGATCCCCAAATGTTTGAATTTTGACCAAAAGCGTGCAAGGGTAGAAGCATCGCGTCCGATCTGTGCTCGATTTGAAAACGATGTAGACTTCTTAAACCGAATTATTACTATGGATGAGACTTGGGTACATTTCTTCGATCCAGAAACGAAGCAACAGTCGATAGAATGGCGACAATCTGGTTCTCCAAGACCTAAGAAGTTTCGTGTCTTAAAATCCGCTGTAAAAGTTTTTGCTTCAGTTTTTTGCGATTGCCCTGGAGTAATCATGATTGTTTTTTTGGACAATGGTTGAACAATAACTGGAGATTACTATTCGACATTACTGACTGCTCTACGGGAAAAAAATAAAGAGAAAAGACACGGAAAGTTATCCAAAGGTGCTATGTTTTTGCAGGACAACGCCCCTGTACACAAATCTCATGTTGCTATGCAAAAAATTCGTGATATAGGGTTTGAATTACTAGTAATCCCCCTTATTTACCAGATTTGGCTCCTCAAATGAAAAAAAAGGTTAAAAAAGTCGTTTCTTCCAACGAGGAGGTAATATGATGACTAAAAAAATATTTTGACATTGAAATTCTGTTTGGTTCTATAGTAGGCTAAGAATTTTTCAATATATCCTCGTATATCTTTTGTATAAAATAGGATTAGTATTTAAGAGAGCATAAACACGCTTAGTGTGTTCTTGATAGTCTTGACATCCAACAGTAGTCAAATTATTGAAACCACTTTATTTATTTATATTTCATAATAATAAATAGTTTTTCAAAGTTGTTAATCACGTTATCTTGTATTCCTAAGTTGCAAGCAGTGAAAAAACCCAGTATCTATGTTAGGCAGGTTATGATTCACTGTTAATCCTAATTAAGACAGGTTTCCAACTGCAATGAATTTGTGGTATTTCCCAGATCGGAATAACCAAACCCGACATTAACCAAGTTTTTTTTTATTATTGTTAAATTAACTATATTCAGATTATTTGTACATTTCGTGTTTATTTTTTGTGTAGGTGTCGTTTTATCGCAATCTGAAAACTATTTTTAAACGGGCCTTATCTAATAGCGATAAGGTTTCTTACTCATAAAAATAAATTATAGTTCATGCTTTTTCTACTAATTATCATGAATCGGATTATTCTTAAAATGAATAGAAAAACATATAAAAAAGCAATTAACGTATTTATTGTTTTCCTGGAATAAAATTTTTTATTACAATATTTCAATTACGATTTGAAGATTCAAATCGACAGTTTCCTTAAAAAAATCCGTGATAAATACAAAAAAAGGAAAAACTTTCGATTTTGATATTGCACTAAGAATATAATAATAATAAAAGTACATTCAGTATTTGTTTGTTATTAATCGATTCAATTCTCTTTTGCTTTTATATTTCAGTACAGAATTTTGGCATTATCTGTAACAAATAATCGTTTTTCATATTCCATAGATGTGAAGTCTTACAAAAACTCAATGGGGTTGATGTCGGGCGACTGTGACGGCCAAATCATTACTTCCAGTACATTCTTCTACAATTCATTCAAATACTCTTTGCTCAGCTTCCATTAATGCTGGGAATCGTTGTCATGCTGGAAGATAAATTTTCTGTCGATCAATTACCGGCCAGAACGCACTAAGTTTTTCTTTAATATTTTTTATATCTTTCTTTTTCCAAATCCCTTCAATTTTTAACAAGTCTCTCGCGGTTCTCACAAAACATCCCCAAACAATCACCGAGCCTACGCCGTGTTTTACAGTCGAGATTACACATGAATCTAACAACCGTTTTTCTTTAGACCCAAAAATCTCAAAGTCTGACTCATCCCTCCATAAAACTACCACTCGTCATCTAATTTTTTAGTTCTTCGGCTCACTACAACTTCCTAATTTTATTTTGACGTCTTAAAAGAGGTTTTTCACCTTCCAAAAAGGCCAGTTTCTCTCGCTTTCCTTTTCACTGTAGAAGTATTTAAAGGTAGATCCTTAGATTCATTGATCTGAGCTGCTATCTCTGAGCCCTGGAGTCGACGATCTCGTTTACTTGTTTTCAATGTACTCAAAGACTCACGTTTACTGATAAACACAATACGTTTATCTTCAGCGGTTATGGTTTTTCGAGGCCCCCCTGAACGTTTTTCATAGTCAAAGTTCCTGGTGGATGCATAATTTTTCACGTTGTAGTCCACGTCGAGGTATTTTCAATTCGGTAACAATGGTACGGCTACTTTTGCCTAGATTATAAAGATCTGCGATTTATGTACCGATAGTTGCTTGATTTTACTCATTTTAAAACTTACAGTTCTGAATTTCTTCTTCTTCTTATTTATTTTTAAGATCACATGATCTGTTAGTTTTGCAGGTTCCTCTGTATCAGTTTCTGGAAGGTGGACTGCCAGCTGTCCATCCATCTCTTAGGTGGTCGTTCGGGTTTTCTTTTCCCTATTGGTTTTCCTTCAAGTACGATGCGTGGCAGTCTACTACAAAATATTATCATGCGCTCGTATAAAGTAAACAATTAATGGACACTGATATTGGAAAGAGAAGTTTTGAAATTCAATAAATGGATTATAGGGTAGTCAAAATGAATCACTATATCATTATGTCCTAATCAGCGTGCCTTTGATGAAATTATATTTTAAGCATCATGTTGAAATATTTGTTTGGAAAAAAATGTTGTCATGAAAATTTTATACTTGTCATTTTAAGCCACGTGACCTAACTGGCCGAGTATAGAAAATTATGGAGGCAACTTGTTGGCGAGGCCAAAAATTAACTCGGGTTTGCGTTGCCACAGTAGTAGTAGTAGTAGTTCGTGACCCAACTGCAAAATAAAAATGTGTGATTATTTCTCCGACTTGACAGCTGTCACATCCTGTGACAACCGATACTTTATTATCTTCAGAACCCTTATTTTTCACGTTAAATCTCCTATCTCTCTACATTTTTCATAACAAGGTTCCCACTCTCCCCTACCTCTTATTCGAAGAGATAGACTAAAATTTGTGAAATGAAAAATGAGCAGAATTTGTTGAAGAATTCGATTCTTGTACATAAATTGCCACTCGATTGGGTAAATGTTGCTTTTATCATAATTTTTTCCCTGAAGCTGTAATATCCGTCCCCGAGATACGGCAAACGGCCGTTTTTAGTTACCCACCCGGTACAACTTCTTTCTAGAATATTCTGTGCGGTTACAGTTAATTTCTCCTTAAAAACATTCAAAAATCAATTGCTCTTTAATAGATGGAGCCACCAAGCATCTATTATACTTTCTACTACATGTTATTGCCGTTAAATGGCATGCGGCTGTGTACCAATCAAATTATGCAATTTGAAAAATTAATTAGTTGAATTATAATTTTAAAAAATAGCATTGTTATGTAGATAAATATTGATGCAGGGTTGCAGGAAGTTGCATTTTTGCGTATTGATTTTGTTTAAAACTTGACGTGTATTTTGAAAAAAACTCTTTTTGGTTTAAATAATAGACAATAATTAATGAACTGCTTGAATTTTCAAATCGATATAGTGAATTATATTCTAGAATATGCACATTTCAGTATATTTCAGGATTTTGAAATATCAGTCATGGCTATATTAAACGATTCGACAGGCACCCTTATGTCTTGTGCTTGGTTGAATCACCAATGTCGAATCGGTGCTATCGTTGGTGAGTTTAAAATTGTAAAAAAGGAAAAATAATGACCGTTTATTTGGTTAAGGCATAATATGAAATGCACAACTACGCATGACTGGTTGTTTTAGAATACATGAACATAATGTACAATATACAAAAAATTACAGTTTATTAAATTACAATGGGTAGTATCAAACGTTTCTACAAGATATAATTGTGGTTATAATTCTTAAATAACAATTTATATGCGAAAAAAAAGTTACAAGCACACGTTTCCTTTGGTTTCTTAAGTTTTATTGGAACTGAAGATGTCTAGGTGCTGTTTGGATTTTGGTGTGATGCAAGCAAGGCTTTGTCATCTGCAAATTCGTTGTGGGTAAAGCAGATTTATACAGGGTGTTTCAAAAAAGGTAATCTCGTCTCTAGGATAGATAGAAAACTGTGAAATACTTTGGAATTTGCTCAAAAAAAAAAAATCTCGTAACGCCATCCGTATTCAAGATAAATGGCTTTGAAGAAAAAAACACACATTTTTTATAATTTTACCGAAACTATTGTCAACATTGTATTGAAATTTTATACGAATTTGTTTTGAATGCTGATACATCCAATGAATTCGGTTTGAGGTCTGACTCTCATAGAGGGCGCTAGTTACGCGGTTCGTACCAAGTAGTATTGAACTTTTATTATTTTTATTAAACAAAGTTTGGAGAATTTTCAATAATTTTCAAAATAAAATACTCTGAGAACGGTACACAGAATCGAGTTTTACCAAGAGTACCTTTTTGGTGTAGAATCAAATGATATTTAAGTTTATTTGAAATTTTGTTTAATAAAAATAATAAAAGTTCAATACTACTTGGTACGAACCGCGTAACTAGTGCCCTCTATGAGAGTCAGACCCCAAACCAAATTCATTGGATGTATCAGCATTCAAAACAAATTCGTATTAAATTTCAATACAATGTTGACAGTAGTTTCGGAAAAATTATAAAAAATGTGTGTTACAAAATTTTTTTACTTAGTAAATCCCAACCTCAGTTTTCTGTCTATCCTAAAGACGAAAACACCTTTTTGTGAAACACCCTGTATATTAAATAATTTAGGGGACCTTGAAACACCTTGATTTGATTAAGTCTAGTTATGTGCATTCCATTTAATCTTTTATTTGAAAGAATCTGTCCTTAGTTATCTTAGATTACATTGAAGGCTTTTGTGCCATTTTTTGCAGTCTTTTCCAACTATAAATTTATTTCCTAGAGTTCCGAAGTACTTTTAGGTTGTTGTTATACGGGTAGGCCAACTAAAAGTGGCCCCGAGAAACACAATTATTTTCAGAATATTAGGTTCATCACTAGACTAAAACGAAATGAAAAATGCGGTGAATTTTGTGAAGAATTCGATTATCGCATATGCATTACCACTTAATTGGATAAATTTTTTAAAAAATTTACTTTCTCAAATATATATTTTCATATGCGCCCTCTAGTAGTGGACCTGAAATTCTGAAAATAATTTCTACGTGTTTCCCGGGGCCACTTTTGTCATAATTATTTTTTTCTCTAAAACTGTAATATTATCCGTTCCTAAGATATGGTCGGGAGCTTTTCTAATTGCCCACCCGGTACAATAGAAATGTGTCACAACAATTAATCAACAAAAACGACGAAAAACTTTTATCACTTTGACAGTTTTCTTAATGAATTTATAACAAATATTACTTATTATGACTCGGCCTTAAAGCCCATTGTAATTTAATAAATTTGTAATCACAATCAACAGAAATAAATTTGGTTACAAATAAGTTTAGCATGAATATATTGAACTTTTATTGTATATACGTGTCTTGCATAAGAAACGTCTTAGAGCAGAGGCGTTTAGGGGTGCCCAAAATATGACAATTGGAAGGAATTTACCTCTGTACCAAGTTGCATCCCGGAGGAGTTGTAGGGGATCAAAGTCTCGAAAAAAATCTTTTAAATAAAAAATCTATATGAGTAGTAAGTGATCGAACCATTCTAGGGTGTTAATTAGGGCTGACCTAACCTTAACGATCAAATCTTATCAAACAAAGAACAAACATAATAAGGTCTTACATAATTTAAGCGAATTTTATAAACCCCGAATTTTTTGACTGAAATGTATAACTGTATCGAATTGCAATAACGAGAAATATCAAACAAACAAAACAGTAACTAATTATGACGCATAAATAAGAACTAAAAAAAATATACAATAATTTCAACAAAAGAAAAATAATTTAAAGTAGATTTTCGAAATTTAACCCAGCGGCGTCTGCATGTTTTTGGTGCCGAATTTAATAGTATTGCAAAAAGTATAGTTCTTTCAATTAATTATTGTTGGTTATCAATATTATCTGTGAAAACTATTTGCTTCAATCGTCCCCAAATATGCTAACTAACGGGATTGAAATCAGGCCAAGAAATAGAATCTTCACCTATATACCTGTAGCCATAAACACTATTATAGTTTATTTCCGAAAGGTGTAGAGTAATAAAATCTCATTAGGTATGCAAAGGGATCACGGAGTGACCCAACGAAAATTGAAGCCACTTTCATAGTTTGGCATTGATTTGTAAAATTATTTCTTTTTATCAAGTGTACGCAGTACCACCCGGGTTGGGGTCAATTTATGGGTTTACCCTATTGTTATCCATTCACAAACACTGATAATAGTGTACCAAAGGCGTGCCGGTAGGATATTCGTAAAAAGGGAAGCCGAATCTGAAATAGGGTTGGAATTAGGCAAAGGCACGAATAGAAGGTTAATCGCAAAACGTAATTGTATAATCTACTACCTAAGTAATCTCTACACAATATTTCAAGACCTACACCTATGGAACACGCCGAAATTGAGCCGAACTGGACGGAATTCCCCATTTTATTACTCCATACATTTCTGAAATAGACTATAGATATTGGTAAGCGATTCGGCAAAAGATTTTGTAGAAAATCCAAATAGACCTGTCCTCTTAAAGTACCAAAGTGAGGACCTACTAATTTGTCATTCATAACACCAATCCGCACGTTAACAAAAAATCTTGACGACATTCTAGAATATCGTGGGGATTTTCTGTCCACACATATGAATTACGAAAATTCATCTAATTTGGACTTAACCTATAAATAGTTCTGTGTATGTGTATGGATTTCATCTCCAAGATGTAGACTCTAAGCCATTTGAATATGATATGGATACAGATGATTTCTTTGTAAGACTCTACGTACTAAGTTCTCAATTTACTTGTCCAGTGCTTATTGTGTGCTCTATCTTCATGTCGTTTTATTGTTCCACTTGGAAAAGTATCACTATTAAAAATTGAACCAAAATAGTGGATGAGTTCGACGTTCCGGATGAAAATGTGGTATTTTGAACGAAAGTAACAAAAGTTCTACCAAAGTTAACACAATAATACGAAACGAAGATATATACAGAAGAAATATATATTTTTGTACACAAAAATAACAAGGACAGATCGCTTATTCAAAATGAAATAGTAGTTCAAGAAGTGGATCAAAAGATTTTTCTGCAATCTATTAAATTGGAGTCCTTAAATGAAACAGCTTCTTATTCGCGATCAGAAGGAACCTTAACTAGATCAAATAGAAACAAGATGCAAGTAGAATAAAACAAACCATAAAACATTTCCTAAAGGATCAGTAATTATAAAACCACAACGTGGTATATTGATTAAACCAGTACTAGATCACTCAAATCGTGATCTAGTACGTCTCCGAAATCGAGAAACAATACTTGGTGAGCTCAAACAATTATTTAAGAAAAATATGCTTGTATCCACGGAGACAGTCGTCTATACATTCCTCAAAAATATTAATTATAAATACCTGCGTGCATAGAAATCGGCCCACTGTGAACTTTTCGCTTCAACAATATTTTCTTTTCATTATCAGATGAAAAAATAAGAAATACGCCGTTGGAAAGACAATTCAATAGACTAGAATTTATGAAAACTTATTTAGACTTCCTATGTACAACACTTAATTTCTTAACCCATTAGCGCCCAGTGTACTCGAATGGGTACACCTAAATTATCTCGATTTCAGCGCCACACAACGGCGTATTTCGTAAATGTAACATAAAAACATTGTTTACTAGTGTTATTTTAATAGAACTGTGGCAGTGAGTATCAATAGATTTGGCTGTGAATATATTTACCGCGCTTCTACGTAGTATACACTGGGTACAGTGGGCACACGACTATACTGGGCTATTTTTCCAGGAACATTCTACAATGGACATCAACGGAATTGCAACTACCTCTTTTTATGGTAAAATATTCAAAACCTTAGCTTCTGCAGTAGATGCTGTCGAACAAGCACATAATGCTAATTTGGAAGTTGATGTCGTTATAATTCCGCCAGAAGTGGATTATCAAACTGACGAGGAAGAATTGGATGAAGACGATTTATTAGGTGCAGATCTCCCAGCAGATATTCCAGGTGAGGTAGAAATTTACCTCGATGGGTCTGATTTTGAAGACGAAGATGGCCTGCCACTGACGGAACTTCAAAATGTGCAGCCAACTAATTCAACCTAAAATTTGGATAGTATGCCACTGTTAGAGAGATGGCATCTTCTAAAGGGGAATCCTAATTGGACGCAAGTACCTACAGTATTAGAGATAGACAGCACAGATGGAGCCGAAGTTCGGTTAGAACAACTTCGACAAGATCTAAGAGGGCTGAATGCTGTACAGATTTTCGAAAAAATATTTGATGAGGAAGTGGTTCAACATATTGTCGACCAAACCAACATTTATGCGGCGTCTAAGAAGAATCATAATTTTGTAACAACCAAATAAGAGTTAAAAATTTTCGTTGGTGTTCTTCTCTTTTCTGGGTACCGTAAATTACATCTTGAGCGCCTTTATTGGAATCTTGATGAGGATGTTGGAGTTCCATTTATTTCAAATGCAATTAGTCGAAACAGATTTACAGAAATAAAAAAACATTTACATTTAGCAGATAACAGAACACTGGATACTGAGGACAAAATTCGGCCACTTATAAACATTCTCAACTCAAAGTTTCAACAATGGGGAACTTTTCATAAATTTTTGTCTATAGACGAAGCAATGGTTAAATATTATGGTCATCACTCTGTGAAGCAATTTATAAGAGGTAAACCTGTTCGTTTCGGATACAAGAAACTGGATGTTGTGTAGCTCGGATGGATTTTGTTGTTCATTCGATTGTGGAGCTAAACCGTCATCTGTTCAAACACCAACCAAAATTAAAATCTCACTTCCACTAGGTTCTCCGAGTGATGCCACAAGCGATCACGTCCTATTTTTCGACAATTATTTTGCAAGCCATGATCTTTTAAATGCACTTAGAATGATTGGAATACGAGCTACTGGAACTGTACGTGACAATCGTTCAAAGAAATGTCCTCTTGTACCCGCCAAGACAATAAAAAAAAAGTGGTTTCTTTGAATTTCAATACGATGAAAGAAACCAACTTCTATTTGTTAGATGGAATGATAATAGTGAAATAACGATGACTACAAACTATGATTCAGTCGAACCTTTAGCATAAGTAAAGAGATGGTCTTCGAAAAGGAAAGAGAAAATTTCAGTGCCTCAACCGCAACTTTTTAAAAACTACAACAACAAGAGCCGCATATGGGTCGCGAGCCGCAGGTTGCCGACTCATGCCCTAATAACATGTTTCAAACGATTAGGCACAGATCTAATTGAGTTAGCTATTGTTTCTTCTTCTACTGCAATAATAAGCTTTGGGATCAAGTTTGGACTAGGAAGTCTAGCTCGAATTCTTCTTTTTAGCTCATCCCATAAATGTTCTATCGCATTTAGTATGCTGACCCCTCCATAACACTTTAAACCAACTACTGCAATGTAATCTTGCACGATTCTGGTGGTGTTCGGCCTTGTATTGTCATGCATAAACGTGAATTCATCTCCAATGTAGTCGATGTAAAGTACCATATGTATTGCTAAAATCTCCTTGATATCAAATCATACATCTTCTTAAGCACTACGCTCTTCAAAGCAGCAATCTGCAAATCGCTCTCTTGGTCTTCGGTACATTTTCCTTCTTTGGTCGCTACCATGAAGGCATATTCCCATTCCCATTGTTCCAACATCCAATTCAGATGATGAATCGGAGTAAGTTTTGGACCAATCGCAGGTGTTTTAGTGGTCAGGTTCTTTTCCTGCAATCTTCGTCTTACTATCCACTAACTTATAGCCACTAGTACGATGCGATAGGATAGTAAAACAAAACAATGTGGTGTGGATGCTGCTGTAGCTTTTAAAACACTTTTAAAAATATAGATCGGCGGTAAATTGCAAAATTTATGTTACGGCGTACCCAATTATTTAATTTAATTAAACCCAAAGTCGTTTTCAGACCCATTAATGCCTTATCAAGTGATACGTCATTATTTTTGTTCTATTTTTGCTAAGATTTGATCGTTCACTAAAAATTGCAACAACATTGTCGAATACGTCGTTTCCGTTGGTTCATTGGTGGTTTTAATAAATTAACTATAGTATTTGTAAATTAATAAAAAAGAAGACACTTTTTAGTAGCCTCATGATTTCCTTCCTGAGGTGCTCTACATTTGGTAAAAGTATGTAAACATTTTCATCATTTCACCTTGTAAAAATAATCAATATAATGTAATTTTATTGCTACATACTGTATAGTGGATGTAGCATTGAAAGTTTAATTATAACTATGGCCTTTGAAGGAAAAAGTTGCGCCAATTATTATAATAATTATGAACGAATTAACAAATTGTTTATGCTCGTAATTGTCCTAAATATTTTCGATTTCTCAAATTTTCTATGCTAAACTTATACGTTCCTAAATTTTCGTTTCTTTACGAATTATAGATACTTATTTCTACTAATTTTTTTTTGGAATGTTATTTTTTATAGATAAAATTTATAGAATAAGTCGGGGCTTAACAGATACGAGGATTGTTTCAAATGTTTCAAGTCAAGTCGGATAATGTATAGTTTGACAAACACGGCCACCCCTTTCTTCATCGTAAGCTCTAAAATTTTCTCGTGACAAATTCTCTCAATACTGTGTTTTCCTAGCAACGCACATTTTACGTAGAACGTAATACGGTGGGCGTAAAACGCCGAGCATTTATCTAATGAAAATCCAACGAATTATTTTCCTACATTGCGCAAAAACGACTCGCGCAAGCGGAATGCGTCGACACGATTGGACGTCGTACGTCCCAGATCGACCACCTCCTTTAGATAGCCAACCAAAGTTACCGTTTCAGCGCCACGTCTAGGTTCATTAGCGGTACTAAACGGACACGGATACAACAGTTTCCTTTCTACTTTTGGCGGCATATTTCAAATTTCATATCTTGATCATTTCTTTCGTCCAATTATTTTTCGAAACAATTCAATGGAGTTGCATCAAACAAAACGATCGTGCCCTTAAGATTTCACAGAAGTTTTTCAATTCCCCTATATGTCTAAACTTTTTATGATTTTCCTGCGCGGGAGCAATAGAACGTATCTACAGGATTAAGTTATAGTCAAGATTTGAAACCTGTACTGTAGGTACGAGGGTCGTTTTTTTGTCAACCTCCGATCGCTCCGTGCAGACGCTACGCGGGCAGAAGAAAGCGGGAATGCTCTGTAGGCGACTGCGAAGCTCTCGCATTATACACTCCGCCATTGTTGACATTCAGGCGTCAATCGGCGTTGTGCTACAGCCACGTAAACATGTCCGTCATTATTAATGCTCCCGCCAAGTGTAATTTGCGAATTTGTGATTCGTTTTCTACATGTTGAAGGCCATAGTGCTGCAGAAATCCATCGGATAATGTGTGAATGTTGTCGAAAGTTTAAGGATGGCCGTGATGATGTACATGATGAAGGGGGCGCAAATATGTCCCGGTCCAAAAAGTTGACGGAATGGTTAAATAAAAACGCAGATTCACCATTACTGCTTTGTCTACCAAATACCAGGAGTTTCAAGGTTTGTACTCTACTTGAATTCATTGACGACAACTTTCTTTGAAGAGGGTATTGAAAAGCTTGTCCACAGATATGACAAAATGTCTCATTCTCTTCGGTGATTATGTCGAAAAGTAACAGTGTAAGTGTACCGATCTTTTGGTAATAAAATTATTGTTTTGTACGAACTTGTCTTTTATTTATAGCATATCGGAGGTTGACAAAAAACTCTGTCTGTTTTGCCTTGGCTTTAATTATTTAATATTTATTACAATTAAACAACAACAAAAACGTATAAGAAATAAGTATTTTTGATAAAGCTTTAATAAAAAATTGAACGTTATCAACATGCTTGCAATTGCAACGTTGCTCCTTCTGAATAATTCACAAATAACTTCGAATGCTTTTTTTTATCATTTTTATGCATGGCATTTTTTCTATTATTTATAGGATGTACAAATTGAAATATGCGCTATATTGAATGATACCACAGGAACTTTAATGTCATGTGCTTGGAAAAACCACGTTACGAGGATTGGGTTAATTGTTGGTAGGTGCATTATTTAACAGATTGTTAAAATTTGTTAATATCACTAAAATCACTAATTCGTAAGAACTAAACTAACATATCAATGCAATTAATAAGACGAAAAGTTACTGTGAAAATCTATGTATGGTCGTTTTTTTTTACAATTTTTCTATATTTTTAACTGTGTTGTGGCATTCGT